>NC_089837.1:303161682-303472932 GCF_035609145.1 Eleutherodactylus coqui
TTTTTGGCATAAAAAGATGCTAGCCAGGACATAAATGCAGCCTCAAAGTCACAGGAAAGAAGAGTTAAGACTAACCATGACTATGTATACAATATAAACCAATTACACAAGCTCTTCGCCCAGGGGAGCTTAGAAAATTACTTTATTATTTATGGGGTTTTTATTCCTAATTTAATATTGCATTGATTACATCTTGTATTATTATATTCAACCAACCATGTGTTTTTTCTTAAAGAGCAACTAGCTGGGGTCGATTCATATATGGACAGTGAGAGAATATTAAAAGGTGATAATATGGTGGTTAGCGTCTGTTTTATAGAAGAACTCATGACTTATGAACCTTCATTGACTGCTAACCCTTCCTGCGGATTATAGTATTCTTAGCAACGTTTGAATCTAGTGATGCTTTAAAATGATATGTGTTATCTTAGTCATTTAACTGTTTAGTGATGCATTAATAAAGACGTGTGATAATTCTGTGAGTTAGGTCAGTATATTTACCTGCAGTTCCATTTAAAAGCACAGGTTTTTCACAGTATTATGGTACAAGTGACACACTAAGTTCTGCTGCATCAGCATACACTTCTTGTACTTGTCTAAAATTAAGTCATTGTGAATAATTTAGTATACCCGAACATAAGACCATATTACTCAAATCATAGTTGAGTCTCTTTTAGATTAAAGATAACACACATCTATTCATGTATTGTCACATACTTGTTGCTTTGGTAATTCAGGGTAACTACTAATCAAAAGAGTTTACATGCTCTTAGTAACCTGATTTTTAGATGATTTGTGTACTTATTTGTGCTATGACTTAAACTATAAAGCCATTAAAAAAACAGATTGTGGCCTATATATTAAGTGCATCTGGAAATGTACTAAATCCGATGAAGCCATAACAATTTTTTATATGAATTATGTTAATTAAAATGATTGAGTCCTGCATAAAATAACTTATACTATAAATATATAATTGATGCTGACAATATTGAGAATATACCACAGGTCAAAAAAATTTCCACATTACCAACCATGGAAGTTCTCTTACTGGTCCTAAGATTAATGTCACTAAGCACCACCTTACCAATGGGGAACCTCAATGTTATTAAAGCTAATCAACCCCAACAGATTACAAACTGGAGTTCCCATAATTATTCTGTATGATCTGTGTACTCTTATAGATGGGGATTTGTCCAGGCATCTTAAACAACCAGTGTGTCAAACCATAAAGACCTGTAACCATTCCATTAGTGCACCACAAAGCTTTAGGATCAACTGGGTCAACACAGACTGCAATGCAGGAACAACAGTGTACTATATAACTGTACACTTCCAAAAAGAAAAATGAAGTTTACATACATCTACAAGGAGAGCATACAAAGGTTTTTGGAGTTCTGTATTGTAAGATGGGATAGATAGATAGATAGATAGATAGATAGATAGATAGATAGATAGATAGATAGATAGATAGATATGAGATAGAGAGATAGATAGATATAAGATAGATAGATATGAAATAGATAGATAGATAGATAGATATGAGATAGATAGATAGATAGATAGATAGATAGATAGATAGATAGATAGATAGATAGATAGACATGATAGCAGAAAGCAAGAGAGGCACCACTGCACAACTCAAGATTGAAGTCTGAATAAGTGAAAGAATAAAACTGCAGTACTTAGGAATCACAACATTATGATACATTTCTAGCAATATTCTCTAAAATTAAAAAGAAAAACAAGACATAAAAACACAATAGAGAATTTTTCAACCCCACTTTATATTTGCACCAATCTGTGACAAAAGGTATAGGTTTGGAAAAGTTAATTCTTGCAGGTAGCACTTGGCAGTGTCAGAACTCCGTGATGGCAAAAATGGTTAAATCTAAGACATTTATTCTAGGGCTATAGGCTTCAACTGTAATCTACAATATAAAGGTGATGACCACAATTCCTAATGTGATTAATACCTGATGAGCTCGGCACAATGGGGTGAGATAACAGTGTCAGGTCACCTGTTATACTTTGGAATAAGACGATGGACCAGTTATTTCCTCAACTTTGATATGTGTGATTGTCGGTAATTAAGAAACTTACCTCCTGGAAGTTGAATATAAAAATGTTATGACTCATTGAGAGATTTTTATTTCTCTTTATTAATATGATAATGCTTATATTTATGAACTTAGATTTACAAGACATACATGACTAATGTCAGTGTCCATGAGTTGTGGGCTTGAGGTTACACACAGTCCTATCTCTTGCTCTTTCTATCTCTCCCTCTCTCATTCTTTCTCTCTATCTCTGATTGAATTCTATTCAGCTTGCTTTCTGTAAGGCCTTTAATTCTCTCACCATAGTTACCATTGGGATCCTGACAAATATGTCCTTTCACAAAGACAAGGCCATATTCTACACAATAGCCAATCTGGACACTTTTAACCAACTTTTACTGCCTGTCCCTGTAACAGCACAACAGCTAGTCTTTCTTTTCACTGCTTTCCAACCATCTTGCCAGCTTTTCATGTCTACAAATTAGGATAACTGTAAAGAGGAATCAAAGAATTTTGGAGTTGCTCATAATGACATTAAAAGAGAAGCATCTTTATTGGAAGGGTCTTAGAGGAAATTTCTAGGACAAATACAAGACAAATAAATTCTTGTCATTTTATTTCATATAAATCTGGAGAAAAGAAGACTAAGATAAGTAGATCTGATAATCCAATGCACATAAAAAATAAAACTCTTTACATCCAAAGAATAATTCAGGCTCCATACCCCAAAAGGTTCAATGTTGCATTTAGGTTTTAGATAATAGGATTGTCATTTGTGAAATACAGAAAACAATCAGGACCTTATCGATGTATTACATTATCATCTTAAGCGTATCAAACGTATACGACCATATACATGTAATATATATATATTCAGGTGTAGCAAAGCTGAGACTGTCACTTGCAATCTGCTGTTCCCACTGAGTTTATTTCCCTCAGAGAGGTATCATCCTACATAAAGTAAACTGTTAAGCTACCAGTTCATCTGTGCTACTTCTCTACAGTGTGTATATATGCTGTATATATGATACACATATATGTAATGCACGTGTATATTATATACACACAAGTATATATATATATATATATATATATATATATATATATAATTTTTTTCTTAATATATACCCTAAAATGTAAGAATTATGTGGGCTGGATGAATCTGCTATAATTTTTGACTACCATAACATTTACCTTAAAGCACAGAAGCAGCTTAAAAATGCTATGCCAGCATATATAACGGCCACCCATTCACTGTCAAGCATAAACACATACACATTGTGCTAGCATAACAGTGTTGAATTAATGATCAAACACTTTGCATCTATGCAGTACAAATAAATAAATTATATATATATATATATATATATATATATATATATATACATATATACTGCATAGATGCAAAGTGTTTGATCATTAATATATATATATATATATCTGTGTGTGTGTGTGTTTATTGAATGCTACATATTTTAAGGCTAATTATTGTATTGTCTTATGTTATATATAAATCATATTATGGTTACATTAAGATCATATAATACATCATCCAACAATTAATTCATTATTACGTTTTCTATTGATTCAAGATAAAAAATAAACTACTATAGTAAAAGCTAGTGAGACTGCAACTAATAATTATAATGCAAATACTAATGATGAAACTACTCATATGTAAGGTGTATACAGTATATAAAGCAGCAGTGAGCTGTGATCCTAGCACTCCATACTGTACTTATGAGAACTTACCAGTTTCAAGTAGTCCTGCTGAGGCTGGAGGTCTGGACTAGAGATCTAGGGTGCCAGTCCTCTCCATGGTGTGAGGTGGGCTCTGGTGAGAGGTGCATGCTTCAGTTTGGCATAAGGGAGCTGATTGTGTGAGTGTGTGTGCTCAGCTCTCTCTCTCTGCTCTGTGCATGGCAGCTGCTCTGCAATTCATACAACTGGTAATTTGCAGTTAGGGCAAAACGTGCCCAGAAAAACAATCAGAAATGAGTGCAGACAGAGAGAGGGAGAGGAATGGCCATCACTAGCTAATTGACTTTGAAAGGCACCAAAATGCTGTTTTATTTCTTAAATAACACCCAGCCTGGTAAATAGTTTGTTTTTCCTGCCCTGATAGATGCAGTAGGATTAAAATTTAATTCAGAATAATTAGTTGTGGTTATTGGAGTGCCTGGGTAATTATATTATTTTGATTTAAAGACCGTGCAAGGAGGGGAAGAAAAGGCTCCCAGCCTTGCAAAGAATGGTTATTCTTCTAGTATTTCAAATACTGTCACTAGCTGCCTCTTTTTCATTAGATCATCAGGGCAAGCCTCATTACAATGGAGAATATCCCATTTCTCAACTTTTCTGCACACACAGTATTGCTGAATGCATGCTAAAACGTGTGTGTATGTGTGTGTGTGTGTGTGTGTGTGTGTGTGTGTATATATATATATATATATATATAAAATTGCAGACACGCACATATAGTATGGATGGATATGCATTACCTTATTCTTGCAATTACCGCTTTCCCAGGTGCTTCCACACTTTCTTTAGTTACATCACTACGAATGTAAACGAAATCCAGTCTCTTTGCTGGGATGTATTTGTGTTTTAGAAATAGGGGACACTTTTACTATGTATTACAAAACTCAGAAAACTACTCTCGAGAATGAGCTGACACACGAAGCAGTGGCTGTAACCGATCTGATTGCACGAACTGCTTAGTGGACAAAATCGCCTTTATCCCATTATAGTTGGCGATCCGATCGTGCGACGTGCATCACCTTACAACGAAATGTGCTGCAAACTTGTGCGGAGCGCTCGTACCCGGTGAGAGCAGGCAGGACGCAGCCTCTACACCTTCAGAGCAGCGCTCCTGTGCCCGCATAGCTTACATGTATGCTACATGAGAGTGCATGCAGGCTGACGATCGGATAATCCTTTCCTTTCCCCAGATCTGGTAGTGCCCCCTTTTCATTGAACACTGTCAATTAGCCTTGATCAAGTATCATAATAAGAGGAATTAATAATGCATAATTCCAGCCAAACCTGCCCATGTCCTATGCATGAAGTCCAATGTAAAATGGCAAGCATTATTTACAATGTATTTCTATGTAAACTGCAAAACTACACTACTTACTCCCCCACGTGGTTGTTTGCAAAACAGCATGAATGAAAGCAGCCGACCAATGGGAGAGAGCTGCACAGAGTCAATATGCTGTGCGCAGCCAATGGCAGGGCGGATCGCAGCCAATGGCAGCTGAGGGGGTGACTGTCTAGTGTCAGTCAGGAGCTGATAAGCCAATAGTATTGGGGTTGGGCGGGCGCCGCGCTGGAGCTCGCTGTACAGGGCTGGAGCTGTGGTCTAAAGCGCAGAAAGCAGGGAACTTGCAGCCAGTTAAGGAGTAGGAGCCATGGCTGCAACTGCTCAGTATCTGCCCAGGAATAACACATTGCCTTCCAATCCTCTCATGCATCCGGACTCCGACAGGATGCACCAGGGTACCACCTACAGAGAGGTGCAGAAGATGATGCACCAAGAATACCTGCAAGGCTTAGCCAGCAACGCTGGGCACCCCATGAGCCTCACCCACCACCAGTGGTTGCCCAATCCTACCAGCGACTGGGGCAGCGGCTCTCACCTAGGTGGGCAGAACGATCACAGCAAAGCTGCTGTGCAGAGCAGCAGAGAGGACCTCAGCAGCAGCTTCCACCACCACAGATCACACCTGGTCCACCAACAGACGCCCAGCAGTCATGCATGGGCACAGGGTGGGGGGCATCACTTGTCTCCGATGTCCCCCAGCTCCAACAGTCACCAGCCTCTGATTTATTCCCAGTCCTCCTATACAAACCTGAATGGCATGCTGGGGCCACAGGCTTCTTCGTTGCACCACAGCATGCGAGACCCCTTGCATGATGACACAGGAGTCCTTGACACCCACGTTGAATCGCCTCCTCAGCACCTTAACCATCATCAGGACCACTCTGATGAAGACGCCCCAAGCTCCGACGACCTGGAACAGTTTGCCAAGCAGTTCAAACAGAGGAGGATCAAGCTGGGGTTCACCCAGGCAGATGTTGGCTTGGCCCTGGGCACCCTGTATGGCAACGTTTTCTCCCAGACCACCATCTGCAGGTTTGAAGCTTTGCAGCTGAGTTTCAAGAACATGTGTAAACTGAAGCCCCTGTTGAATAAGTGGCTTGAGGAGACAGATTCTACTACAGGAAGCCCGACCAATCTCGACAAGATTGCAGCCCAGGGAAGGAAAAGGAAGAAGAGGACCTCCATAGAAGTTGGGGTGAAAGGAGCACTAGAGAACCATTTCCTAAAGTGCCCTAAACCATCAGCCCATGAGATCACCAGCCTGGCAGACAGTCTCCAGTTGGAGAAGGAGGTGGTGAGAGTTTGGTTTTGCAACAGAAGGCAGAAAGAGAAAAGGATGACCCCAGCAGGGGTTCCTCACCCCCCCATGGAGGATGTGTATTCACAAGCAGAGACCCCTCCACTCCATCACACACTGCAGACCTCAGTACAATGACTAGAAATATATAAAGAGAGGATGTGAGGGGGTGGGGATGAAGTAAGTACTTTTGGATTTTACAAAAGAAAATAGTTACAGGACCCCTAGAAAGAGACTGGAGGACCTTTCAGCAGAAGATTCAAATACCCACCACAATACTGTCCCTTCCCCAAATCTTTTTGCTCCAGTTCAGATCATCATCACTTACTCTTGTTTCTTCTTGAAGGTAAAAGGAGAAGGGGAGGGAGATAATTTATTGAGCAGAAAATTGTGGGATAGATTGAGATTATAAGAACTGTGAATATTTTTTATTATTAACAGTGTAAATCTCCTTACAAAGTCCTTGGCAGCTCTGAATGAGAAGGTGTTATTTATTAATTAGACTCTTTAGCTCCTGAAGTGCAGTGGAAGGGAAAGATCTCAGGCATGGAAGTGGATGCTATCAACCCCTGTTGTTTAAAACACAATAAAATGACATTTATTTATTTATTGGGTTTCACATACCTTTTATTAAAGCAAATACATGTCCAAAGTTTTATTTATCTTTCTTTTCATTTGCTTCTTATGCTATCATGTGTCTGGTTAAAATGGCCTGGTAATATTTGGTGAGTAGCCTATTTATATCCAAATAGACCTGATAGGAGAATGGAGCAATAGTTCTTCACCAGAATTAATGATGTACTTGAATTGTTTAGACTCTTTATTAATTGACATAGTTTCACCACAACCTCTAAGGTCAAAATGCCACTTCTATGTCTAGGTATACCACGATGCCAAACTCAATGCATTACTTTACTGTATCTGTATGATTTAGTAAATCAGGACTACACATAGCCAACTATCTACATGTCTCCATAAATCTATAACATGTAGGTTATATACTATAAAAAAAGGGAGTTATAAGGAAAGGGATACAAGGAGACTTGCATATTCCATTATAAAGCAAATAAAAACAACAAAAAAAAGATTTTTTACGTAATATTGTAAATATGTGTTATATGTATACATATGTATGTTTTTGAAATTCGTGTATTTTTTGGTTCTGTTTTCATTCTACACACTTTTGTACAATTACTAATTTTGAGAGAATATTTTAATATTATTTCCTTAAAAAACCTCCCCCTTTCTATTTATTTTCACATTTTTGGCTGTGTAAATTACTTTGCAATATATATATATATATATATTATTATTATTTTTTTTTTGGTTTGGTGAATTCTGTTTGTAACTTTTACAAATGTAGATTTGCAATTTACTTTTTATATTTATGTTAAAAGTAATATTGTATTACTTACATAAAAATGAAATCCCTTTAACAAAGCCTTGTGTCTTTTTTATTTTACTTTATATGTAAATAGATTTGGAAGCCCATCAGTTCAGTTTTTAGCTAAAAACTGGAATGCATTAAATATATCTTCAAAAAAGAATAAGTGTTGGTCAGCTTTACAATCAGCACATTTATGTTTATTCATGCATTTATTTAATTTGCACTCATATAGTATACTCAATAACTTGACTCTCTAATATGCTTTTATCTGACAGCTTTTTGGGTATTATTGAAGTTATAGATGGAAATAATAGTACATAATCATAGAGATGCACTAATGTTTATGTATCATTATGATCATTCACATAGTAACAGTTATACAGCAGATTTATATTTTTCATCAGCCAGACTTCACAAAATGTAATATATTTACAAACACACACACATAAATATGTATTGCCCACGCATACATTATAACTATTCCTCTTGTGACTGTAATTTTTCATATAACAGATAGTAGGCTTGATAATGATAAACATGGTTATATGCCATTGTTTTGTACTGTACTACTTTTAAGTACTGCAGCTTGCTGATTCCACTACAGTGTTTTAACTGTGACCCACATCAAACTTTTCTACCTTTTGTAAATGTTGTAGTACTAGTTAAACTTTATCCTTTATACATAGAACTACATGAGGGAAATTCTACTGCCATTTCTCGTGCATATTACTGATACTCTACCATGAAAATGATCTATAGTAAAATTGATACTCTGAACTTGTATTTGCTTTCCAAAGTGTAATTTATTCTTCACAATTCTTACGTATTTCCTTCAAAATGTTAATAATTACTTTATACTTGCATATTCTACTTTAATTCTATGTTTTGAACAAATGCAGGAAATGTTAACGCCTCCTATTTGCATACATTTTTCATAGCTAGATACATTTTGAGTAGTGTTAGGGAAATTGCAGCTATTTTGTGCCTCCATGTAATTTTAGTTGTATGCTTAGGTGTTTGCTCATTTGATGTATATTAAGCAATTAATAGATAAATCTTTAAACCAGGCTTCAAATTTGAGAAAACCAGGTATCTCTGGTTGCTTTTATTAGCACTACTTCACTTTTCTTCTGATCATACTATGCTGGCATAATGTTACTATTATGCCTCATGAGATCAAGCTATTTTCCTTGCAACAGTAAGTTAAAAAAAATATTCAGGCACTTTCTACTCAGAATTGTATGATTGTTCCCTATAAATGACTGGGGATAGCTTCATGATTTGTAATAGAAAGTAAAAAAGGGCACTTCTCAGTTACCAATACTGTAATTTTATAGGAAATTAAAGGGTAATTTTATGTGTTAATATTTATATCCACCACAGGGGCAGATATGTGAGATATTATATATATATATCAGCAGTCACATCAGACTGTGTGTGGAGACTAGCTCAGATAAACTTTGTATAAGACAAACTTTGTTGCATATCTGCAGTACTTAGGTTAGTACTTTATTGCATACACCTATATTGTTTTACATCAAACTAACAGTAACCTGGTACTGTCCTGGAAATGTCTACATTTTTCTAATCTGGAAACTTCTTTCGATTTGTACAATGTACTTTGAGCTATGTTTTGGTTTTGTACAGGGAATGTAATGTTTGTGTATGTGTATGAATTCTGGGATAAACACAATGCACACTCACTACATTGCATAAACTATCAAATGTATATTTGTGAATTTATGTGATATATGTTCAGCTATCTACCAATGTTATAAACACTGTAGATAGTTGAATATCAATCTTACAACCCCTGAAACAACAGAAATGAACAATTAACACAACTTCATTATTTAGAAAACAGATGGGTGGTATTAGCCATAGGGTGAAAATGATAATATAAAATTCATCTTTAGTACAGATAATTTGGTTATTGGCTAATGACTATCCTCAGATGTCTTGAAGCTAAGTTTCTTTGGCTTGAGGTAGACACTTTCTCTTTTATCTACTCCTGTACAGACCTGAGTGGTACCAGAAGGCACTTTGACTCCTGTTTAATAAGTTCTCCAGTCATCATGTTCTATAATATTTTAACAATTATATATGGAAAATACAAAATCAATAACATTTTAATCCCTTTTTGGCAATACACTTCGAGCTACATGGAATGGGTTAATTTCATGCATAACAGATTTAATTGATCTATGCCATATATATATTGTGTATATTTGTGTGCATTATGTGTATATTAATAGAGAGAAATAGGCATTATATATTTACAAATATGATGAGTAGTGACTCTGTACCTATCTTCCTATTTTTGGTCGATCACTTATATATATATACATATATAATATATATAACACATATAGGATTTCCACTAGATACTGTTCCTGCTATTTTATATTTCACATGCTAATACATTGCTAGAGGTTACCATGAGGGTTTTACGCGATACTTGCAATACTTCAAATTTTGGGATACCTTTAGTGCCTTGTGGCTTTTTTAGATTGATCCCAGGTTTATTCTATTTCCTATTAAACAGAATGTTTTTCTTTTTCTAGAAAATTTTTTCATTCCTCAAATTATTTGTCAGTCCTTGAAAACAGTGTTCCTGAATTTCTTCAGTTCATTAGTGAGTACAAGCAAACCCAAGTCGTCAACTATCCAAAGACTGATTTTTATCAAATGTATGAGAACCGTATGGTGTATCATTGTTTTCTTTGAACTGTAAGGTTTCTTTATCTTACAGCTTTATTTTATATACAGAACTACAGCAAGCATAGTACATACAGTAGCATCTTGGTCTGTTGGATGGTCAAGTGGCAGTGGTTCACTGAATTGACTTAGATTG
This sequence comes from Eleutherodactylus coqui, assembly GCF_035609145.1. Lineage (NCBI taxonomy): Eukaryota > Metazoa > Chordata > Amphibia > Anura > Eleutherodactylidae > Eleutherodactylus > Eleutherodactylus coqui. The sequence continues at coordinate 303,172,384 of NC_089837.1, forward strand.
ACGTATTTCTAAATAAGAACAATTTAAATGGCATGTTAAATTGTGTTAAAAGAATTTAAAGAATTCAGAAAAGGAATAGATTGTAAAGAATATGATTTACTGAATGTGAATATCAGTATCCTTTGTGTCCTGTGAACATACACGCGCAGTAAATGTAACATATCAAGCTTATGGCATGGTGGGATGTTGGATATAGAAAGACATGGATACATTTTATATGAGACAATGGATTAACATGTTGGATGAATTCTTATGTGATGTTCATTCTGCCATGAGTGGAGAGCGTCAGTTGGCAAAGGAACGCGGAGAGGCACCCAAAATACATAAGGCACATTGCCTAATATGTCATACTCTGCATTTTCAAACAAATTGATTCTTCAAACAATAACATTACTTTAGTCAGCAAATGTAGCAAGTCCTGCTTCCAAAAGAGCGCTATACTGTCATAATGCAATAGGTTGAGCGTATGAATGACACCTGTATGGGAAGCAAACCACCGATAAGGATCATAAGAAGACCCTTAACTTAAAGTGTTAATGTTATTCTTAACAATATTCTTAGTTGTTTATCAGAAAGCAGATTACTACTACATGACAATACATGAATCATTGTACAATGAGGCAGCAGTTAGTAAACCGAGGCCTACATATTGGGGACAGGGTGGCTGTCAGAGGCCTTCTGACTAACATTTTATAGCAATTTTATCGAAGCATCATTTGCGCCTTTGTACACTGACTTTATATGTGGATATATTTTAAAATTGTTTGATATTTCCATGGATAGAAAAAATAGTGAGATGCTGTAAGTCCAAAACTCTAGGACACTGAATGTATCAGCATGTTCACTTACATCACCATATGACACACACTGGGGAAATAGGGCTGAGTAGCTTTGATTTTAAGACATATAAAATAAAGATTTTTTTTCTTAAACTACCTATTTATTATTCACAGACATGGATAAGAGAAGACTGATATGCACTGAATTTAACACTGAAATTTCTTTACAGAGGAACATTTTCTGCTGCTACATGGAGCGTCTTCCTTTTATATCCGTTGAGTGTTAAGGCTGAAAGCTGTTTCAGAGAAAGGAAAGTATTTGTCAAATAAACTGTCACTAGTAGGCAAAGTTGGAGGTAGGGTAACCGATAACCATAACTATATATATATATATATATATATATATATATATATATATATATATGGAAGCCAAGAAACCAATGCTCTGAATAAATGACATTTTCAAGTCCTGCAATTTCTATGAAATTATAGTTGCCACAATGTCCAGAAGTTGTAACTTGGGACACTGTGCCATACATAGACAGACCGACAGACTCTTTCTGCTGTTGGTGAACGACCATGCTATTAAGAAAGTTATTTCCAAGCTATTATAGCCTATCATATGAAATCACAATGTTTTATGCGTACTGTAATATTTTAAAGGGACACATCCCAGCCATATAAAGTAAATGACTAGTTGTTCTTATGTAAAGATGCAGGTGTCCAGATCATTATAATCAGCAGTGTAGTGATTTCCAACAATGGGGGCATGATTAATGTTGTGTGCTGCAAATTCTGTAACATTTTTCAGTAAGACAGACTCTTACATGTCCCTGGCAATGAAAAGAAAGATATAAGTGTCATTATACATGGGATGACCCTAAAGTTATCCAATATGCAAATAATGGGCCAGAAGCATAACAACAGTTTTTTAATGTGTTAAGATAGAACTTTCTGTGCTGTGATATCACAATCCAGGTAAAATGTGTCGCATTTGTAAGACACCATACAGTGATACATTTATACCTTCCATGGCCACAGTAATCATCAGTTAATTTAAAGCATAAACCATAACAATATACACAAACAGTTTTGAGCTTATGCCACGCATTCCACAGTGATGTTTTCCTTTTTCGAATGAAGACTTAGTCATCGTATCTGGACTTTTAGAGATGAATATAGGTCAAGTAGAAAAGAATGTAATAAAATGATGACACTATTGCTGATGACATGTTGCACACCCATAAGAACATAGAGTCAATTGACACAACCTTTATCAAATGTTTAGCAAGAAATCACGGAGTCCTCACGTAATGAAGAATAAGTTACTTTTATATCAATGCATTCCATGCCAGGACACCAATAAAACATGATATTGTATAGCTTTTGGGCCAGAACAGTATTTGTTTCGCAATTTACTTGACTTCTAGATTGCTTGGAGTTTAGTATCAGTCACCAGGCTGGTGTGGTTATACAGAATGTATGAAACAGCAGTTTCTAGTATTGGAAAGTTTCCTCCTAAAGGAATAGATACAAATTTTCAGATAGATTTGTAAACTTGAAAGGCCAATGGCACGATTCACTTAAATATTAACTAATGAATACAGCACAGCTCCAGGTCTCTATAGTCAGCTGTAGATCAAACATTCAAGAGGGAAAGTATGAGTTGTAAATGTACAAAACTTTCAATTATCTAATTATCAAAGACAGATAAGCAATGCCTCCACAAAAAATTGTGCATGTTTTTGCCTATAAGAGAAGGCAAGACTCTGACAGTGAGTTTATACCTGATCTACAACAATAACCCCTAGTAGTAAAACTACAATGACCTTTTTAAGAACTGAACTTAATTCTTCTCTGTGGCACACAAATTGTATAATTGTGTTTCTAATTAAACACGCTTGTACACGATTCCAAAATATAGTGTCTACAACAGATTATAAATCCTAGTAGGTCAGATTGACCAGATCACTAAAGATTACCCAAGTATTCAAAGAGAATATATTTTATCGGCCAACAGATTTTGGTATGACATTTACATACCGTATTATCCTCTCCCTAAATTACCCTCTTGCTTGAGTTAGGTCCTAGCAGCCTACAGTCATTTTCAATACTACATACTGTATATATATTTAGCAATATTTGTTTGATTGCATTTAGTGTTAATTCTACATTACACCTACAATAGTTGGTATAGTGACACATTCACACAAGGGGATCCATGGAGTTAAGATACTGGACTTAGATATTACCGCCTCTTGCATTGGGAAATGTGAGATAAATGCTAGTTTTATTTAGCCCAACTCCTCATGTGTAATGTTCCATAGGAAAATAAATGTATTGCCTTATCTAATTGCACTTCTGACAAGGTACACAAGAGGTCAATGAGAAATGATTACATTATTTGTTACTCAGAAATATGGACTGGCCCCTGTTTATCTGAATACATAGTGCAGGTCTGTTCTGGTCACTGATATCATGAACACCGCTGTCTTTCAATAGTTGCAGGTCAGTAGATTAACACTTTCTGCACTTTCTCCTACTGAATCCTTTCTGTTTCTTCCTTTTACTTCCTTTTCCTTACTCTCCCAAGAGAGGACTAGTCTGCCTTTTATCTGCTCATCAATATGCTGTGTTGAATCGTGATCCACCTTCCTCCCCCTTAGCAAAGGAGAGCCGTAATTACCACCATCTAATCCCCTCCTTGGCCAGTGAGGCCTGCATTGCATTCTGGGTTAAACAGATTTAGAACGCACTACAATAATATCATTCACAGGCTAAATGATGCTGGGGTACAAAGGGTGGGGAACAAAGCTAGGCATCCCTGCTGAAAGCCTAAATAAAACATCTTTGGCCGACCAACACTTCATTTGTGATGCCCCTTGTATTTAGCAGTCTATGCTTATAATATATCTCAACATGCTGATGGGCACAAGGTGCAATTAATTAATTTTTTTAAATCAGAAATATATGTAATGACAAATGTCATTAGTCTAATCAGATCATTTGGTTCTATCATGACAGAGCAAACAAGAAAGGAAAGTGTTGCAAAGTGTGAACACTGTCCTCAGTTTGATGCCCTAGTAGTATCATTTGAAGGAAGATGCTTTCCTATCAGCAGTACATGAATGCAAATTTTTATTGTATTGTGGAAAACTCCACAATATCTCTGCATTTCATTATATCCCAGATTAGGGATGTAATATATATTTCTACAGTGATAACTCAGTTCAGAGCAATCCATATGGGTGAAAAAACCTATTTTGATTTCACACATTATATTTGTAAACACACAATTAGCAAGATTTGTAGCAATTTCCACAAGCATGCATATCTATTATTTCTGTTTATGACATTCTGCTCTATAATTCCAAGTTATACTGACTATTTTGTATCCAAGTCGTTGTATATATTGCTCAGAATCAGTAATAAGATGATCCCATAACTTCAAACATGAATCATTTCTCCCACACACAATGCTTTGATCCTATTGCAGTTTTTTCTCCTTCCCATAATCTGGGTTGAATAAAATGATTGGTCATAAAGGTGTATTGCTTATTGTTATTCCATTATATATGTAGGCGTATAAAATGGAATGGGCCCTATCAGGGTTTATTCACACACTGCAGATTTTTTTGCAGACATTTCTGCTATTGTCCCATTCACCTGATTGGGTTTGCAGAATTCCATGTGCATGCCTCTGAAACAACTCCATTCACACTTATAGAACTGCTTTTCATCCGCAGCATGTGAATTTATCCTTACATGATCAAACTACCTCTTTATGGAACTGCTAAAAAAGTGATTGCTGAAATTAAATATCTTCTGGCAGGGTTTACGTATATAGATTTAGATAACCAGTATACTATACACACACATACTAACACATATACAATTGTCCCCATCTTGGCTGGATGCTTTCACTGCAGTTCTGAACTCTGACATCTGTTGGTATCCACAAGCAATATATTAAATTACATTTGCTTACAGATTAATGTATTGATCTGAGTAAAGGATTCTGTGCCCAATGCTTTGCGCTTTTCTGCCCTGTCTCTAAATGTACACTTTGGAGTTTGTCTATCTGTTGTGTAGAACACTATTGCCCTCTATGGTCCGGAAATAGTATTGTTTAGTCCTTGTGAAAAACAGCGTACTGATTTAGAGGAGCTGAGTACATACATAAAAGCTGTATTTTCATAGGGTGTTCCTAGCAATGTAAGATCAAAAATAGATAATGAAAAAATAATCAAACGTTTGGTCAGCTAAAAGAACTGAAAATATTTGAAAAATATAGATTTCATGGGAATTTTTTTTAATGCAGCTAAATTTAAGTCATTTTCTCATTATGGGATTCCCCATATTATTGCGAAAAGGGTTTCAACCATTTGAATGTTCAAAGATTTTATTTTACATGATTATATTAATATATGGTATATTATATTAGGGATTTTTTTTTATTTAAGTCATTCGCTAATATATCAACGTAATAACCCAAAGTGTTAGGTATCGAGTGATCAAATTATAGATGGAGAGATTGATGCCAGAGTGCAAGCAATCATGTAAAATATACCTTTGAACATTCAAATGGACCAAGGTCTGTGTAAGGCCCCTTTTGCAATAATATGGAAACTCCTACATATTCTTGAAAGGAGAAAATGAAGGGTTACTAGCAAAATACTAATGGCAAATAGTGCTCAAATGTTGACACCATACGGAGACAAATTATAACAACATAGAGGGCATGTCATTCTGCCATATAGGGCAATAAAGAAGTACTATAAAGTGATCACACATAACAGTGCGGAATGTGCGAAATATTACTGCTATACAGTGACTAAATATTATCACAGCAGGTGTAATAAAATACGTCTGCTTCAAGCCACTAGATAGGAAGTTTATAGAGGGTTTCCTGGTATGGACACAGATAATATGTAACCATTAAATGGTGGGCAATTCCCCTCGTTCTCCATGCTATAATCTAGCCATGTGTACATAATAGTATTAAGTAATGATTCAGGGCTAAGAGTAGCTTCATTTCTGTTTTGTTGCTTTTCCAAATAATAGTGTGATAAAATTATTTAAAGTGCAAAAGACAGGGTAGTGCATAATTTTATAGGCAAACAATGGATACCTGGGAGATCAGAAGCTTATTATACTTGGGCACTTGGCATCCTCCATTCTTCACAGATGCCAGGAGACATCTATATACACTATATACTTATTGTTCATCCCTCTTGCTTTATATGATGGAAAATAATTGCAATACTGTAAATGCTGTACTAAATTAGTACAGAAGAAGAATAAAGTATCCTGTACATTGCTCATACTCATATCTCACAAACCATTTTGTTCCCCATACATTAAGAAGAACAGGGTCTGCAGTAACAACACCATTTTCCTTCTTTATCAAAATTGTAGCTTTGGCTGGAAAAAGAACCCAGATCTTAAACGTGAGGGTGCATGAAATAAAAAAACATTGCTAGGCAAATCTGGTTTCATGTGGTTCTTACTGAAAGAAGATGGCATTAAAATGCATTACATTTTGTAGTGTTTAATAAAGATACTTCATCATTAGTGTAACCTTAATACAGTACTAGATATATCAATACTGTGCATAGTCACAATGTTTCCACAGGATGTGTAGGCACAATATTTAACATTTACTTTTTTTTTAAGCAGCTCAAAGTGGTGCCAAAACATTAAAAAGAAATCATACTTCATGATGTCATTGACACAAGGAACATATGACTGCTCCTGCCAATCACCAACTCACTTTGACCATTGATCAACTGCAGCAATTACATGTCCTATTGTCAAGCCGTCATTGGGGCAGGAAGTAGAGAGTAACAGGGAACAGGACTCCATTGGAATATCAGGATTAGGTGGGGTGAGTATGCCTTCTTTTATGTTTTACCACCACACTGAGCTGCTTTAAAATATTTTCTTCCTTCACTCACATTGACAACAAAATCATGCGAGTTTTGTGCATTATGAGATGCGCAATACACGCATGAAAATACAACTCAGGGCGACCGAATAACTATGTATAAACATATCAGGGGATAATACAGAGATCTCTCCCGTCATCTATTTATACCCAGGACTGTGGCAACAACAAGGAAAGAAGGTTTCTACATCGACATAGAAGGGGGTTGTTTATTGTAAGAGAAGTGGGACTATGGAACTCTCTGCCTAAGGGCTCTTTCTTACTAGGGTAGCGATTTTCGGTCAGCCGTGTCACTGCCACAGCATGACCAAAAATCGCTTGAATGGGCACACAAATTTACTGTTTGTGCGCCCCTTTAAATGGCCTGGGTCCGGCACATATATGCCAAGCCCGGGATACCCTTGGACGGGCTTTCTGCCCCCTTGCCAACTCTCGGCAAGGGGAGGGGGCGGGACGCGGTGGGAGCTAATGTGCTAAGCAACTAGTTCCTGCCCCATCCCGCCCCCTCCCATTGCAAACAGCTCACAAGGGGAGGAGGGAAGGGGTGGGAGTTTAGCAGACATGCTGCTAAACTCCCTTCCACCTTCCTTCTCCGGCAGATACCATAGGCTCCCATAGGAGTCTATGGGAGCCGTTGGCGGCGTAAAAGCCACGGGAATACATCCGTCTGAACTGATGCATTGTAAACCATTACATCAGATGGGCAGCGTATATTGTCCAGCCGTGAAAGTGCAGCCGATATACGCTAGTATGAATGAAGCATGAGGACGTGGGGATTACAAATTCAATAAGAGTACAATAGGGGCCTGGACGTCTTTCTCAAGTGATACAATATTATATGTTATAATCAATAACTTTAGAAGGGTCGGTGATCTGGGAATTATTCCGATTGCCAGATTGGAGTTAGAAAAGAGTTTTTCCCCTTAAATGGTGACAATTGGCTTCTACTGGATTGTTTGGGGGGGGGGGCGGGTTGCCTTCCTCTGGATCAGTGTTTCAGTCCTTAAGGACTCCCACAAGTCATATTTTCAGGATATCCTATAGTAAGGACACCTGTGGCAAAGTCTGAGGCACCGACAATAATTACATCACTTGTGCAATACTGAGTACATCTAGAAAACATGACCTGTTGGGGTCCACGAGGACCGGAGACACTGCTCTGGATCAACATTGGGGGCTAATAGGCTGAACTGGATGGACATATATGTCTTTTTTCGGCCTTACATACTATGTTACTATATTTGTGGGTGTATTTGCATGGGTGATTTTTCTCTCACAATGACGCTGTGAAACAAAAGAAATCACAGCATGTTTGTTATTCCTCCGAGTCTCATGAAATAATACATGCAAATGTGCTGTGTTCTGCTGTGTCTGTATTCTGTGCGATGCGCGCAACAAAAACAGGACCTGGTCTATTTTTCTGCATATTGTGGAGCAAAGGCCCCTAAAGAAGTCTATGAGAGGTGAACAAATGTGCAATATGCTGTGCGATTCCATGAAAAACAGGACATATCTGGAGTCTGGACCTCATAACCTTTTAAATCAGGGTTGGGGTGTTTGGCACGCGCATGTAAACAGGCCCTGTGTGTGCAAAAAATGGCACAAATATGTTGCGCTGAAGTGTGCACAGTTGCGCATATGGTCATCTAAAAAAGCCCTGAAGAAATTTGGAGCACAACAAGGCTAAGGGCTGTCTCACTCAAGCGTATTCTACCACATATTACGCACGTGGGTTTTGCACATATAATACACAGTACTAGTCTTTACATTACTTACAATTGTGCCTCTCACACACAGCGCATAAAATGTTCATAAAAAAGAATGCAGCAAGCACTATATTGGCGCGTATTACGTGCGCATACATGCTAGTAGTCTATGAGGATTGTCAACACACAGCAAGTATGCAATGCATTGCGTACTATTGCATGCCCCAATGCAAGAGATACTACCAAAAAACATTCATAAGAGAGTCCATACTTTTAAGAGAAAGAAATATATATGATCACCTCCATCACATATCTACATAATAAGGAAATAAATGCTTATTCTGGGATAGTGGGCAGAGAAATGCAAATTGTTCCTTTATGCCCCTGCTGGCCAAGTGTGCATCCAGAATTGCTGGTGTGTAGCACAGATACAACCTAATACATTGTGCTCTACTTGTTACAATGTATCTCTGCTTAGTTACACAGTTCAGTGTATCAAACGAACAGTTTCTGACTTTAGATTTCAAAGGATCTGGAAGAAGGAGAGGATAAAAAGCAATCTGATCACATGTTTCATTTTGGCTTATGCAGAATGCAGCCAGCAAGGAAGTCCTACCACTAACAAGCACCATAATATTTTTGGGTCTTTATGTGTCACTCCTGGCCGACAGGGAAGTTACACATTGTGGCATATTAGATCTAATGAGATCAGCAGGCTTCAGTATTCACAGTCCAAGCTGCAGATTAACATATGGCTTGTTGGTCTTGCTGGTAAGAAGACTTCCCTGAGCTGCTTTAAAGCCTATGTGAGACCACTTTAGATGTGCTGTAATCATAATCAGAAAGGTTCCCATGATGTGCTCTGGGGCAACCTGAGATCCGAGCCCAGTATTAACGAACACTGCTTAGAGATAATTATTGAACAGATGATGAGAACAGTAGAAAATAAGTAAAAATGGCATTAATGAGCCTAGTTCACATATTTACATAGACTATACTATACAAACTATCCAGATTAGATCTTAAAATATGATTTGTCTTTTCATACATTTTAAACTGGTTTCAGATGAGTATATGTAATACGGATCCATACTACGGACATATTACAGCTGACCTTACAACCATACGTTATCAGCATTTCAGCACTATTTGATCAGTATTTGCCTCTGTATATTTTATTTTCTACTGGGCAAAAACTGGCCTGTATTTGCCCAATTGAAAATAAAAGCAAAGTAAGGGTTCTTTCACAGGAGCGTCGTTTTGACGCTGAGTAGGTGTATCAAAAAATCGCATCTAAAAGAAACCATGGTTTCCTATGGGGTCTTTCAGTTGAACGATTATTTGATGCAACATAAAAAAAAAACGCACGTCAAAAGATAGGACTAAAATTCCCTCATCTGAAATCGGCCTTAGGGCTTATTCAGACGGCCAGGTATTCACGCCGGCCAATATACAGCGTCTCTCTCTGCAGGGAAAGGAGACTGGAAGAGCCGGGAGCAGTGCTCTGAGCTCCCGCCCCCTCTCTTCCCCCTCTCCACCCCCTCTCCGCCCCTCTGCACTATTTTCAATGGAAGGGGGCGGGCTAAGTTCTGGGAATTAGCTCCGCCCCTGTCCCGCCTCCCCTCATTGCAAATAGTGCAGAGGGGCGGAGAGGGGGCGGGAGCTCAGAGCACTGCTCCTGGCTCTTCCAGTCTCCTCCCCCTGCAGAGAGATGCTGTATATCGGCCGGCATGAATACGCGGCCAATATACAGTCGTCTGAATAAGCCCTCATCAAGTAAATTTAATTTAAAGAGAATATGTAATCAGAAAATGACGTATTATAAAATATGTTTTTAAACTTCGATGGTGTTCTATAATTTTTATGTGGCTGTCCTTGTAAAAAAGAATGTTGAAATCTTCCAATTTTCACACTAGTTATTAGGATAGTCGCTTAAGGTTGATACTACCTGTACTTTTCTGTAATTCACTTGCCATTTTTGCTGTGTAGACTGGGACAGCATTAGTAGAGTCATCTTACTATAAGAGAATGGGGTAGTGCATGACAGTTCTATTGTACTACTGGCAGCCTAGATAACACTATACCCTATATGCACAGACGAGGCTCTGTATGCTTCTGTCTTGGTCTTTGGGGGACATTGTTTCCTGGAGATGGTAATCAACTGATTCCAATTCATTGCATCTGCCATAAGTGGACATACTAAGGCAAAGAGAGCACAAAGTGAAAGGAAAGAATTGCAATGACTCTCTTGGGAATTGTTGGAGAGTATTGCACATAACAATAAAGCGCTTTGCCACTTTTTACTTATAATCAGATAGGTGCAGTAGTAACATTATATTGAGTGCGCCTTCAAACGACCGTATATCGGCCAGGTTTTCACGCCGGCCTGATATACAGTATCCCTCTTTGCAGGGGGGGAGGCTGGAAGAGCCGGAAGCAGTGCACTGAGCTCCCGCCCCCTCTCCGCCCCTCGCCACAATTTGCAATGGGAGGGGCAGGGGTGGGTCTTAGTGGCGGGATTTAGCTCCGACCCTTCCTGCCCCTCCCATTACAGATAGTGGTGAGGGGCGGAAAGGGGGCAGGAGCTCAGTGCCCTGCTCCCGGCTCTTCCAGCCTCCCCCCCTGCAGAGAGGGACGCCGTATATCGGCCCGGCGTGAAAACCCAGCTGATATATGGTCATCTGAATAAGCCCTGATAAGTAGAATGTATTTTACCCGCACAGTGTGATCTTCAGATTCGAAGAGCACTGCCCACTCCTTGATGCATTTTCCCTGACATGTCCTATCTTTTGCAGGTGCGATTATTTAGCACCACTAAAAAAGGGACATGTGACCGCTTTCATTGGATAGCATTAGTTCTAACAGAGCTGATTTTTAATCGCGCCTATTCATGTGCTAAAAAAAATTGCTCATCTGACCACAGCCTAATAGAACCAATGGTTCAATGACTGAAATTCCCTGCTGTGTGAAAAAAATAGGTCTTGACCTATCTTATTGCAGAAAATTGCAGAAGCCTCCATAGACACCTAAGGGAGACTATGCAAGGTGGCCAGCAAAGTGTGACCAATTCGCCAGCAACAGGAAGACCGGGATTCCCCACAGGTGAGAAGAAGGAATTCCACATGTTATCCAACCACACCGGTACCGATCTGATGACCTCGTTGCCAGATGCCGAATTGGTAGATATGGAAGCCCATGATGAGACTACTGCTAGCAATATCTATGAATAACACGAAAGAAGTCTGTGATATATCAAGACGCATCTCATGTGAACTCAAGAGAGAATTATATTTATTTGAAGACATTGCCAGTTTTTATACAGAAAGATAGAGGGCTTTATCATACAAAGGTTAATATTACAAAGGTTACAAAGATTATTGATCATAAGCCTTATTGACATCTACAAAATGGTCTCAAAGCTTTTAAGGTTCATCTAAACAAGAAAATAGCTGCATTCAGGGTATTATTATCTCATTATATTCTATTTCTGTTGACTAACTATGTCTTTATGTTAACATAATTTAGTATTGCTATTTTTCCTACTGACTTCTCTTTATGTTTTAATCCTTGATTCTTGAACTTCAATGCATAGGTTTAGTCTTTTATATAAAGGCCAATAGTCCAATCAGATAAGTAATACATACACATATTGTATTCTGAAACTTAACAGTTTATGTGCCATGACACTGCAACAGCAGTGAGACCAGAGGTTGCCTGCAGCGGAGAAGAAGGAATTCCTCAGCAGAGGCGAAACTGGGGTTTTTCTTTTTTACTGTAACATGCAGCTCCCAATTGTGTGTATGGGCAATTTCATTATAATTAAGCTCTGGACTTGATAGTGGGAAATCTTCCATTCATACGATTTTCTGCAGCACTAGTTGCGATTTTTTTTCATGCAGCTAACTCCTGTGTAATTTTATAGCCCATGTGAAAAAGGCCTAACATGACTGCTGATGAAGGGGCACTTGATATGACCTGATCTGTCCATCAGCAGTCTTCATTGAGTTAGGCCGCCTGCACACGGGCGGAAATCCCGCGGCGGTATTTCCCACGGGATTTCCGCCACTGAAAGTTTGCATAGGAGTGCATTACAATACGCACTCCTATGCAGACGGCCGCGGTTTGGCCGCGCGAAATCTCGCGCGGCAAACAAACCGCGACATGTCCTATTTTTGTGCGGGGCTCGCACTCACCCGGCCGCCTGGTCCGGTCTGCGCATGTGCCGGCTGCGCGGCAGCCGGCACATGAAAGAGCTGGGGCCGCCAGACGCGGGTGAGTACGCGCTCGTCCCTGTAGGCTCTCGGGTCGGGTCCCGCGGCGAGAATTCTCGCTGCCGGATCCGACCCGCTCGTCTGCAGGCGGCCTAAGGCTGCACAAAACATTAGAAAGTATCACATGCGCAGCATTATGGGACGGGTCAGATCAGGTGCCCTGCCATCAGCGATCATGTTGTGGATAGGAGCGTTGTGCTGGCAGTGAGTTAAACTGTGCTCAAAGATAGGGGTTCATTTTACAAATGTCAAGATTGCACTGTGCATTCTTTCCATTTATCATGCTGTTTCCTGCCCTTATGTAAAAACAAGAAGGAAGTGGCAAAGCCCTTTAACCCCCTTATACTCACATTACAATTGGAAAAACTGTCCTGGAAGTGTCACTTTTTAAAGTAAATTTAGAATTGATGTCTTAAATACATGTAGGTAGTTTGCACATAACTCATCCCCCTTAAAGGGGTGTCTCGCGAAACCAAGTGGGGTTATACACTTCCGTATGGCCATATTAATGCACTTTGTAATATACATCGTGCATTAAATAGCCATACAGAAGTTATTCCACTTACCTGCTCCGTTGCTAGCGTCCTCGTCTCCATGGTTCCGTCTAAATTCGCCGGCAGCTTGCTTTTTTAGACGCGCTTGCGCAGTCCGGTCTTCTCCATTCAGCACGAGCCGCTTCAGTGTGCTCCCCGCTACAGCTCTTCTGCGCATGCGCAGACGAGCAGTCACTGCTCGGGAGCGCGCTGGAGCGGCCATTCTGTACCTTCCTCTGTTAGAGGAAGGTGCAGAAACTGGAGCTGCCCAGCGGAGAAGCCCAGCCCAGCCCAGCAGCCCCGAGAAGCGTCCCAGGTAAGTGATGGGTCGGGGGGGGGCTGCCGCTGCGCCGGGCTGCGCCGGGGGAACTAGCGCTGCGCCGGGGGGGGCTGTCGCTGCGCCGGGGGGGGGCTGTCGCTGCGCCGGGGGGGCTGCCGCTGTGATGGGGGAACTAGCGCTAGGCCGGGGGGGCTGTGATGGGGGGGGGGCTGCGCCGGTTACCTTCTGCCTGGCGGTGGGTGACTGGTCGGCGGCTGCGGGGCGTCCGGTCGGCGGCTGCTTGGCGTCCGGTCGGCGGCTGCTTGGCGTCCGGTTGCCATGGAGACACAGCTGGCAGCGTCTCGGGAGCGCGCACGTCGGGCTGCAGCGAGCGACGGGGAAAGAGCCGGCGGCCATCTTGGGGAAACTTTTATAAGTTGCTGAAACGCTGGAACGGTAAGTAGAAACCAGCTAGGAAAGTAATTTACAGGGGTAATTAGTAATGTATGTTTAATTAGGGGGACTGGGCAAAAAAAAAAATCACTGCTTCCTCGAGACATCTCCTTTAAGGGCTTATTCACATGAGCGCATATATACCGTTTTTATGCTCGAATGTATATACATGACCATCTGAGGCATTGGTCTCCAATGCATTCATTCACACGGGCGAATATACAGCGTGTGAAAACGCCGACCCGCTGAAAATAGAATATATGCAACGTATATACGGTGGCCAAAAAGATAGTTCTGGTATTATCTTTTAGCCAATATACGCTGGCCGGTCCCATAGACTTCTATGGGAGCTGGGAAAAAAGGGAGGGAGAGACATTCTTGCAGTGTCCAACACTGCAAAAAGCTTATAGGTGCCTCTATGTAGGCATTGGAAGGCATTGGGGCGCAGCATATTTTTTCGCAAAAAAAACTATGCTCACGGTCATTCACACTGTTTTATGGTGTCGGCTTCAAACATAAACATGCCTACGCTTGTGTGAATGAACTCTAACAACTATATATATTTATATATTTAACGCCGTATATTCGCCCGCGTGAAAGAATGCATTGGAAAGCAATGCCTCACATGGTTGTGTATATACGGTTGGGCGTAAAAACTGGGTGAATATTTGCTCGTGTGAATAAGCCCTAACTTTGCTGTTTTTTTCATTATAGCCATACGAGGGCTTCTTTTTATGAGACAAGTTGTATTTTCTAGTGGCATCATTTTGGGGTATATATAATGTATTGTATAACCTTTATTAATTTTTTTAGGGGTATTGAGGTGAAGAAATTCCGCCTTTTTGGGGGGATTTCATTTTTACGGTGTTCAGTGTGCAAGATAAATAATGTGATAACATTATTCTCTGAGTCAGCACCAAGTTTATACAGTTTTTTTAGGTTTTGCTATTTTTGCACATAAAGAACTCTTAAAAAAAGATTTGCTTTTGTGTCGCCGCATTTCAAGAGCCATAGCATTTTTATTTTACCATCAACAAAGCTCTTTACATAATATTTTGATTGCTTTTTATTCCATTTTTTTCTAGAAGCAACATTTACAAAATTTATAGTTTTGGAATGTTTTTATTTTTAACCGTGTTCATTGTGCAGTATAAGGGCTCAGTCAGACGAGTGTATATCTGCGCATTTTTCCGCATGGAAAAAAAACACACTGCGTGCGGAATAAAATCTGCATGACCACGTCCATTGCCACCCATATGTACTATCTTTGGTAGTTGCGATTTTTGCCCGCACATGCGGTGTTTTTTTTTTTCTGCACGGAAAAAAGCGCAGATATCCGCTCGTCTGACTGAGCCCTCAACCATATGTTAAAATAATTCTGCAGGCCAGTGCGATTATGTCAATACCAAATTTAAGTAGTTTATTTTTAATTTTGATTAATTTTTTTATTCATTGCTGCGTTTATGACACCTAACATTTTTCTGTTTTTGTCAACAGTGCTGTCTAAGGCCTCAGTCAGACGGGCGTTTTTTCGCGCGATTTGCGCATGCGCATGCGTCCGGCGATTTTTTATGCGCTCGTCCGATAAATTAAAGAACAGAAATCGCAGATTGCACCTATCTGCCATCTGCGATTCCTGTTCTCTTCTCCATATGCACTCAAGGGGGCCGGCGGCAGCAGCACCGACCCCATTGAGAACATATAGAAGACAAATCATTCTTCTCTGCCACAGCGCTGAGCCAATCAGAGGCAGGTCTGACTCACACCCCCTTCACACCCACTGCAGGCCGGCCGCGCGGAACTCCGGCTGCCGGGAGCAGGTGAGTATATATATATTTTTTATTTTAACACTTAAGCCCTTCCCGACAATTCATCCCGCGCACGCCGGCAGCCCATTGCTTTCAATGGAGCCGGCTGTATTGCCGGCTCCATTGAATTCAATGGGCAAACATCGTTCTTCTCTGCCACAGCTGTTACAGCTGTGGCAGAGAAGAATGATTTGTCTTCTATATGTTCTCAATGGGGTCGGCGCTGCTGCCGCCGGCCTCATTGAGCGCATATAGAGAAGAGAAGAGAAGAGGAATCGCAGATCGCAGATAGGTGCGATCTGCGATTTCTGTTCTATAATTTATTGGACGAGCGCATAAAAAGCGCTCATGTGTCCGATACCATTGCAAAGCAATGGTTTTAAAAAATCGCCGGACGCATGCACATGCGCAAATCGCACGAAAAAACGCCCGTCTGACTAAGGCCAAGGGCTCAGTCAGATGGGCGATTTTTCCTGCGCATGTTATTTGTTAGAACCAATGCTTTTCAATGGCAGCGGTAACATGTCCGTTTGGACCTGCACACCGGTAAATATAGGGCAGCAGATTTTAAAACGCAAATAGCTGCGGCATTCAGGATTTTTTTGGATGTGCTACCCCTGGATGCTGTCAAATCAGGGGGTTTCACCTTGTGGTCAATGGGGCCGGCGGCTGTAGTGGCGGCACCACTGACATATAGACAAGATCGCGATCCTCTGCCACAGCTTTGACAGCTTCATCTCCGCGGGGAGTCCCCTCATAACTGAACACTGTGACAGCATTGAATTCAATTAAGGGCTGAATTCAATGAATGAATGAGTGCTGCCTCTGATTAGGTGAGCGCAGGGACCAATCACAGGCAGCGCTCAGCTGTCATTCAGTGGAATGAGTGAATGAGTGCTGCCTCTGATTGGTCACAGTGCTCAGCCAATCAGAGGCAGCCTGCTGAAAAGCACTTTAGAGCAATGCAGGAGAAGACGAGCTGGAAGCACCTCAGCCCTGGAAGCGGCAGAGAGGTGAGTATATGTTTTTTTAAAAATTTTTTTACACATTCTAGGAATAATGATTTTCAAGGAATAGATTATATTTTAAGCTCTTCCCCAAAAATCCCTGCAGGGCTTGCCGGTAGCCCATTGCTTTCAATGGGGCTGCAGAAACGCCAGCCCCATTGAAGGCAATGAGAGAACATCGTGCTCCTGTCCCACAGTTGTGACAGCTGTGGCAGGGGAATTCTTCATCCCTGTGGAGAGTCCCCTTGTCACTGGATACCGTGACAATGCTGTCACAGTGTTCAGTGACGAGGAAACTCCCCGCGGAGATAAAAAGTCTGATATTTTCTGTATGCTGCCGACCCCATTGGCCGCAAGGTGAAACCCCTGGATGAGACAGCATCCAGGGATTTCATATCCAAGGAATCCCCTGCTGCAGCTGTCACAGCCGCGGCAGGGGATAGCAGGCACCACACTTTAAGTGCGTATAAACGCAGCCAAGTGCATTTTTTTCAGCGTGACACTCGCTTCAGTCATGCGAATGTTTGTGTAAAAAAATGTGCAGCAAACAAACGCCCGTCTGACTGAGCCCTAAGGGTTTTTTATCTGGGATGGGTTGTACTTTTCAATGGTACCATTTGTTGATCCATGCAAGGTTTTGATCACTTTCTGTTCCATTTTTTTGTAAGGCCAGCTAGGCAAAATTAGCTATTTTCAGCATACTTTTTAAAAAAATTATATGACGTGTATTGTGTAAGTTAAATACCGTACTACCTTTTTTTCTCTGGGTTATTATGAATTCAGCAATATAGCATTTGTATTTTTTTATTAATTTCTTTTATTACATAATGAAGGGGGAAAGGTGGGGTTTTGACGTTTTTTTTTAAATTATTTTTTAACTTTTTATTTTTGGCCCACTAGGGAACTTGGCTATCACCATATATTATAATTCTTCTAATACACTACTATACTTCAGTATAGCAGTGTTTTAGAAGCCCTGTGAAGCTCAGCCAGAGGCAGAGCCTCATGGGCCACCTTAGCTGGCAGACCCAGAGGCCTTTACCAAGTGTCCCAATGCAATAGCAACCCATGAGGACCTCACGATCATATTGTGGGGGTCTGATGGCTGACAGAGGGAGCCCCCTCCCTCTGTCAGCATTTTACATGCCGCTGTTGCACTGACTGTGGTATGTAAATGGTTAAAAAGCACGGATCTGTGGTTTCTTTGGTCTCTGCTGTTAGAGCAGGTGCCAGGCTGTCATCCGACAGCTGAGCACCCACTCTCCCTGGCACAGGAGATCTGCACCAGGCTTCTGATGCATTGCTGTCAAAAGATGGCGCATCAGGATAAAGCCCCTTAACGGCTGCCGTCAGAACATACATGGTTAAGAGGTTTACGTTGTTTTATGAGACATTGTACATATATTGCGGAACAAGTTCTAGCTTTTGTAGGAACAAATGTTTGGTTCATATAATGTGTCAAACAACTTTTACTATGTTTTTGTGGAGAATAATAAAAAAAAAGATATTCATAATTGTTTTTTGGGGATTTATTATGGCATTCGTCAAATAGCATTAAAGGGGTTGTCTGGCTGCCCTTGGTTAATTTTTTCACCCAATAATGACCTGTAAAGTAAATGTATTAAAATATACATCATTATACAAACAAAAACATTATTCAACTTACCTTTTATGTTTTTGTCTTCTCTCTGTGAAACTGACATGCTGAATGAATCCAAGATGGCCACCGTCCTTACACTTCCAGGCAGAGCAGTAGGAGTAGCAGTAACTTTTTCTTCCCCACTTCTGTCCTAATCAGCAATTCCAGCAACTTGATTGGTTGTTTGGGTTGACTAATTTACCTGATTAGGGCAGAAGTGGGGAAGAAAAAGTTAATATGCCGGCGCCTTGCAAGCCAGTCGGCCTGACAAGAAAAGATGATGGATTTGTCATATCCAAGGATGACCGTAGGATCAACAGGGGGGGTGGGGGGCACCCCTGTAGGTAAGTATATAACTTCTGTTTGGCCAATTTACAGTGCACTATGTATATTACAAAGTGCATTGTAATGAGCAAACAGAAGTGCACACATGAATTTATGATGGCCAGACAACCCCTTTGATATTACAAACTATTACTTTACTCGATGGGTCGCTAGGATTATAACAACACCACATTTATATAGGGTTTTTTTTTTTTTACTACTTTTGCACTTTTTTTCCCATCACCTTGTTCCAAAACCAGAGCATGTTTATTTTACTGTTGACAGAACTATATGATGACTTATTTCTTTGTAGAACCACTTAGATATCACAGTCAACAATGTCTTCGGCATCTGCGGGTTAAAGATTGCAGAGTGATTAGGTGAGTAAGTGCACCACATTTATGGGGGCAGACTGCCATATGTGATAATTAGAAAGCAAATATGCTCTCTGATTGATAGAGGGGTGGTAACAAGAAGAAAAATCCACGTCACCCCAGACAGGAGAATCATAGATTGTTCTCTGCGATATGCTGGTCCCCCACTGACCCCACCTCTGCTTTGCACACAGACTGCAGTGAGAGCTGTATTCACACTGTCATTTCAAACAACTGTAGTTCTAGTTTGATTGTGGCAATAGACATACTTTTGATCTGATTTTAAAATCCAAGCTTGGGTTTAAAATAAGACCTAATGTGTGTCTGCAGCCATGACAGAACCAGAGCTACAGTTGTTTGAAATAGAATGAGCTCAGGTCATTCAAAACTGTATTGCCCTTTTCCAATTGAATGAACAGAGCTTAGGGTAATCAGTAGAGGTAATAATAAAATAAATTGATAGAGTGCTTCTTTAAAGCATAGCTTGTAGTATTATTTAAAGTGAAAATCCACTGATCTATGTGATAGTTTAAATATGACCTGTAATGTCCTTATGTCATCAGGACAGGCTGCATATCTTTTCAGTGGTGACCCTGTTGACTTCAACAATGTCTTTCTTTCGTTCATATTCTCCCCTTTTCCCCCATATTGGCTGTTCTTACATTTGCCTCTGTGATTGTGTCAAGTGGGCACTGGGCAGTCAACACTGCTCTCTGTCAATCAAGTCTGACATTACATACTAACAATGAGTGGTAAGGACTGCCCACTTGACACTTTCACATTTTTAAGGCTGAATTAAGAAGAGTCTTTACAGGGGAATGGGGATGTGTATGTACAAACGCAAAACATTATTGAAGTCAGTGGGTGCAGTGCTGCAAAACTCTGCAGCCTGCCTCTCTTTATTTAACGTCCGCAGAAAATAAAAGTATCTAGTTTCAGTCTTTATATAACAGAGACTCAATGGAAATCCATAGAATTCATCAATTATCACCCAGCAGTCAAGCAAGATGGATTGAGTAGTCATAAGTATTAAAAAGTAAGAGGTAGCATCCAATAATATAGGGAATGGAATTGTGAAAAGTGATTAGTGAGATTATTAAAAGAGGAAGAAGAATGGAAAGAACTAATGAAGTGGTGTCATGGTGGAAGATATAATGGGGAATATGGGACAGCAACAATAGGATGATTGTATTCCAAAATAAAGATGCTTATGTGGCAGTAGAAAGCAGAGAAGATTCTATAGGGGGTCCAGAGGCTGAAACTGTACATAAGTGCTGTGTGGTTTTGAATGCTATGATTAAGAATTTTGGATCAAAACGCGTAAGCTGTTCAGATGAAAAAGGCTTTTATCTCTATTTGATACAATAAAGCTGCTGCGTACAGTCGACCTGCTTCAAAGTGCTAGATTCTTTGCAAATATGTTCGGAGCTCTGCTGCGCCCTCATGCTGCCATGCACCTGATAAGAAAAGAGAAATGTTGCAAATGCGTTGAGCTGACAATTTTTGTTTTCAAATGTACATGAGCCCTGGTGTCTGAGGGCACTCTAATATTGCCAACTAATTCCATAAGTACTCTTAAAATCTGGTCACATTGTGTGACTTAATCTGCAGGCCAATGGCACCCACAATCATTTGCATACCTGGAGACATGTACATACACCAACTCTGCAAATAATATTGGAACCTTGCCCTTGCTATATGCATCTGTAATTAAAAATTCCTATGGACAGATGGTGTTTAGTGTAGCATGTTGACATGAATACACACACTTTCCTGTCACTGTCAGCATGTCTGCCACTATCTCTCAACACAAAAAACAGCAAAAGTGTTTTGCTACCTGTGCTATTATACCTACTGGAGCCTGTGACACTGAGTCTGTCATTTTCAGTCCTGTCATCGAGGTTCAATATTGTGGCCAACAAGGTTGAGCTCTCCAGCTGGGCACCTTGTAGAGCAAACAGAAAGTTTTAGATTCCAAACATGTAATGTACAAAGCAATAGAGTTGGAGCCTGACTTATATCTGTAGACAGGAATCAGGTTCTCTCGATGACTTTGTATGTTAAGGTTATTAGCTGACTGTTCTGATTTAGAAGCAAATTAAGCAATAGGTGTATTTGATTATATGTAAAATGCCGTAGTCACCGACAGACTTCAAAGCATTGTTCTGGATTTGCAGCAGGACCATGAGAGTTGGCTGGAAGTCTTTCCCAACACTCAACTAATACAAAGAAAAAGGTAGACACCCTACTCCACACCCTAATTTATTAAATTCATAGGCGCAAGTGATTCTTCTTGGTCCTATAAATATCAATTAAGGTGTAGTAGACAGGCTTAAAGTGATGTTACAATATTAAAAACTGAAATGATAAATGACATAGTGACAAAGAGAGATATATACTAGATTAATCATTGGCTTAAAGAAACTCTGTCACAATCTTCTTGCATCCTTTTCTGAGATTAGCATCATATAGCGACAGGCACACTGATTGCAGTGATATGTCTGCTGTATGTATCTGTGCAGTAGTTTTGGAGAAACTTGCCTTTTATCAGTGGCAGTGCATACAAAGAGGACTACAGGAAGTAGTCCTGGATATTCATGAGCTGCAGACTAGCTCCACCACCCCACCCTGCAGCCATTGATTGACTGCTATCTGCCTATTGCTTTGCATAGTAAGAGAGCTGCCAGTCATTGGCTGGACATTGGGTAGGTGTGGCTAGCTGCAGCTCATGAATATGTAGGACTAGTTCTGTGACTGGCTGCTATTAATAAAATTCAAGTTTCTCCAAAACTACTGCTCAAATACCCATATAGTGCATATGGTGCGCATACCAGCCAGACATTTTTACGCCAGCCAGAACAGAGAATTCTGGAACTATCTTCGTCCGGAATACGGAAGCCTCTGCCATAGACTCCTATTGGAGCCTATGACAGCTGCTGGAGAAGGGGAGGTGGGAGGGAGTTTAGCAGCGTGAGTGCTACACTCCCTCCCCCTTCTCTTTCTCTCATCTCTCATCTTGCCGGCTGTCTGCAATGGAAGCGGATGGGACAGGGCGGGAGCTAGTGTGCTAAAGCCACGCCCCCTCACCCTTGCCGTCAGCTCCCATAGGCTGGAGCGGAGAGGGGGAGGGACTAGCACTGCTAAGCTCCCACCCCCTAACCTTGTCGTAAGTCGGCAAGGGGTAGAAAGGTGGTACACATCCTGGCCAACTATATCCTGGGGCTGTGGTGTATACTTGTCGCAGCCAGGGCCTTCTGAACGGTATTCTGGGGCTGCGGCGTATATGTGCTGCAGCCTCAGCCATCTGAACGGGCATTAAAACGGGAGTTGCAGCCGTGACTTGTTCACGGCTGCCTCTCGTTCACGCCATTTTCGTCCGCGCTATGGCCATGACACGGCTGGCCAAAAATCGTCACACTCATATGAATGAAGTCGAAAGCAAAGAAACGGAATTAAAACAAATAGACATTTGTGGTTTTCTCTATTAACTTAAATGGGTTTTTAAAAAAATGAAAATCAAATAGAAAGCTTTCAGTTTACTTCTGTTCTTTTAGGTTCCCGTTTTTTTTAACTTAACAAATGGAACTGCAAACTGCACTATTTTTTCCATTAGAAATGGAAACTAACAGAACTGAAGCAATTTGAAAGTTTTTGATTTGCTCTCTGTTTTTTAAACACATTCAAGTCAATGACGAAAAAAGTGGAAATGTTCATTTCAACATTGAAACAGAAAGATGGAATTATAACTTACAGCCCAATCAGAAGCCTTAAGTATTATTACTCATAACAATTATGCTTTATTTCCAGAAACCTCTAGCTGCTAAGGGAGCTATATTCTAGTTTTCATTATGGGGAGATAATATTACTTGTCCCATTTCTGGTAAGAATACAGTTTAATAGCTTATTCCCACAAGCGTATATCGGCCGGCGTTTTCACGGCTGGCCGATATACGCTTCCATCTAAGCAGTCCCCCCCTCCCTCTCACTCACCAACTCTCTGCCTCTCCCCTCCACTTCTGCGTTTGCAATGGGAGGGGGCAGGAGGGGCGGAGTTAAGCTCTACTCTGTCCCGCCCCTCCCATTGCTGGCTATTAACAAGGGGTGGGAGCTTAGCTCTGCCCCTGTCCCGCCCACTCCTATTGCAAATCGCTTCTAGGGGAGGAGAGAAGCAGAGAGTCGGTGAGTGGGAGGAAGCGTATATCGGCCAGCCGTGAAAACGCCGGTCTATATATGCTCGTGGGAATAAGCCCATGGGGATTATTTACAGTAGCGTATATCATCCGGCATTTTCATGACCAGTCGATATACACTTCCATCTAAGCAGTTCCCTTCTTCCCTCCCCCTCATCGGCTATCTGCCTTTCTCCTCCACTCTGGCGCCCCCATCCCGCCCCCTCCCATTGAAAACCACTCGGAGGGGGAGAGAGAGACGGTGAGGGGGAGGGAAGAGGGAGAGTGCTCAGGTGGAAGCATATATCGGCCAGCTATGAAAACGCCGGTCGGTATACGCTCGTGTAAATAAGCCCTAAGGGTGTGTTCACACGCCGCTGATTTGCTGCTAATTTTGTTGCAGATTTACGTGAAGATCTGCTGCAGATTTCGTCAATTTAATTTGAATTCAGTTGATAGGATGAAATCTACTGAAGATCTGCAACAAAATTAACAGCAAATCAGTGGCGTGGGAACATACCCTTAGGGCTGTTTCACACAAGTTACATTTTTCTGGATTCCGTCCTGCAAATTCACACCTTATAGGTATTTATTAGAAAACATGGCAGGGCCAATCTATACAGTATTGCTGTGTAGAGCATAGAATACACTAATGCTGCTTTTAGACGAAGCGATTCTCATTGGAGTGAGCGAACAAGCAAGTGACGTCTCCACTAACTCGTTCACATTCGTCCGAACTGCTTAGACAGGCAGATCATCATTGAGAATTATTCACTTATTAGTCAATGTTCCACATTCCTATGTGAAACACTTAGTGTTTAAACAAAGCGAGAAGTGAACAAGCCAACGATGATTTTTGGTTCTACTGAAACTGAACGACGAACAAAAAGGGCAAAATTCTTGTTTGCCATTCGGTGGTTGGCTCGCATTTAAACTGAACGATTATTGTTTACTTTTGCTAATTTCAACAATTTTTTTAAATGATAAATCGTTAACTCTAAACATAAGACACAACATGAGATAGAACTGTCTAGACTGGTATTAAGGTATGTAACATAAAAATGCTGAGCCAAAATATAACACGTGTAATATGCCACCCACATACCATGTGGCATGTATAGCATCATGCCACTTCATGGCACTGGCATATGTTGTCTGTAAAAGTGTGGAATAAGCACTACTGGAATATTATATATTGTAAATCAATATCTTATAGGCTGCAAACTTGGTACAGTTTAGTGGATAATTCTGGCATATAATATATTGGATGTGCCTTATATAACAATCTACTGCTGGCACAATTTGTAAAATAAAAGCTTGGTAACATTAATTCTAAGGAACAGAGATTGTAATGTGACCAAACCTTACTGGTTTAGCCTAACCACTCCTACGTGTCCCACCCTGATCATTCATGCCTACTCAGGCCAGAAATGCTGAGTTTTGCTGCCAAAAATGTGACAATAAGAAGATATTCTTTTTGGCATCATCTAGTTGGACATTATAGAATGAAGTATATTTATATTGGATAAGAAATATTTGTAACAAATGCCATGTTGAGAATCTGCTTTGAGGGCAAGTTCCCACGGTAGTTTGCAGCCAAAGTCATAGCAGCAGGAGCTGGAGTGTGCTGGGATTATCAGGCTTCATCACTCATCCATAGAAGATGTCTAAAGCCCAATTTACACATAAGAAATTTTTTGAATGCTTACGGCAGGTCACACGCAGCAAAAACATCCATTGCAAATCTTCTTGTAAATTTAGCTCACATTTGCAAGCCACGACAGAAATTGATAGGTAATATCAAAAATACGCACTGCAAGTTAATGTGCAAAACTTCTGCAGCATGTGATTAACTAACAGACAGGCTCCTGCTCTAACAGTCAGGAATAGAGAAACCTCAGATCCTGGCATTTTAACCCTTTACATACTATAATCAATAGCAACTCCATTATGTAAGTAGATGACAGTGGAAAGAGTTCTTTCTGTCACCCATTGGCAGCCTAAATGGTACCAATGGGTTCCCATGGCAGCCAAAAGCCTGACAAAGACATCCATGTTTGCTATGTAATTCAGCTTTTAGGTCCCATCTCCCACAGAGTCTAATAAGGTGTTGTCACAGGCTTACTAGTATGCACTATATAAGGCCAGATTCACACAAGCGAGCTTGATATTGGGCTGAGAAACTTGACCCGTTATCGTGCCTGCCAATGTGCGTTTTTCACAGTGATGCACAGCGTTTTTGAATACAAAAAAGTATTTCACGCACATGAAAGGATCACTTCATGGGAAACATCACATTACACTCACATGCACATCACATAGCATGTGAGTGTCACACAATGGCTTATAAGGTCCCATTGATAACAATGGGCGAGGCGCTGCGAGGGAACACCCAAAGACAAAAATCACTCATGTGAATGAATTCATTCAAAAGAATGGATTTCATGTTTGTGTGAGTTTTGTGCGCATTGCACAAAAGTCGCATGAGAATATCGCTGGTTTGAATGTAGTGTTCTCTCCTAGCAAACAAACAATCGCATCTTCAAGTCTCCTTCTGGGACTAAAAAATAGTGTCAAAAAAAGCTCAATAGCTGGCTAGCGAGGGCCCCAGAACCACCCTCTTTCATAATCTAAAATTCAGGCGGGCGAAAGGGGTCCAGTCAACTCCACCTCAGACCTACTGGAAAAATTCAGGAGATACTACTCAAAACTTTACAATATCGAAGAGTCAGCTCAGCCGGGCTCTCAACAGGTGGTGGAGAAGACCGAGGCTTACCTAGCCCTCAATGCTCCCAAAAGGATGTCGGGTGAGGAATCGGAGAGCCTGGAGATGGACTTCTCCTCCCTAGAGCTCGCAGAGGTAATTAAAACTTTAAGAGTGGGCAAAAGCCCAGGGCCGGACAACTGTACAGCTAGGTTCTACAAAGTGTTCCAAGAGGAGATTTCGCCTCTGTTCCTCGGAGCCTTTAATGCGGTGGGGGTGCCCCTTCCCGTCCCAGGCCTTGATGGCTCACAGTGATCCCCAAACCTGGTAAGGACACCTCGGTTTGTGGCAACTACAGACCAATCTCCCTTAACCCTTTCCAATCCAATTATTTTTTTCTCATTCATTCTCCCCAGCTCCAAATAAATTGGATCTGGTGAGAATAAATGAGAAAAAATACATTTTCCCTGCACCCTTCTGAACTGACAGAGTTCAGGAGGGTGCAGATGCTCACTGCACTGTGGGGGGGGGGGGGGGCTGCTTACCTGTCTGGAGTCTTCCGCATCCTCCCTCTGCCTCCCGGCTTGGCGATCATGTGACCGCTGGGGTCAGGTGGCACCCAGCGGTCACATGATCGCCGAGCGGGGAGACAGAAGGGAGAATGCGGAAGACACCAGACAGGTAAGCAGGCCCCCCCACGGTGCAGGCTCCCGACTCAGCGTTCATGTGACCGCTGGGGGTCAGGTGACACCGGCGGTCACATGATCACCAGCCGGAATCTCCATGCATTACATAGCGCTAATTGAGCGCTATGTAATGTGTAAAGGAGAAGTGTATCTGCACCCGATGTGTCTGATGATCGGGTGCAGATACACTCCTGCACTGCAGTGTCGGGCCTGCCCCGACATTGGAGCTGTGGAGGGAAATAATGATGTCGGGGCAGGCCCAACATTGGATTGGAAAGGGTTAATATAGATATAAAACTATTTGCAAAACTTCGCCAACTGCATTTTGGACCTACTCAAAAGATAGAGTTCCAAGTTGTGGGTGGAGGCAAAACACACTCTAGTCCCAGGAACTCTACGAGGCACGGCCTGGGTCCCCCCCTAGGTACATAAGTTTAATCCCCAACATCTCGCCATTCATGGGTCAATTACTTCAGACTTGGTCGGAATTTGCACAGGCCAGTGGCCAGGTGTTGGAACCCCTTACTCCGCTGGTCTCCAACCTGCAGTTTGAGGCCTCTTTGAGGGGAGCTCCCTATACTAGATCTCCCTCTCTCCTCACACCATTCGAGCAAATTTGTATGTCTATGACCTCACAGAGGCATATGATTTCCATTTTGTACAAGATGATGCTGAGTCAGAGGTCCAGATGCCGCCATGTGTGGTGGCTTGGGAATGGGAACTCAAGTAGAACTTTCCACAGGGGGATTGGGGGAGAGAGCCTGGCTCCTCTGTCACAAAATATTACCTGCCTGTAAAGTTCAGGACCTAAATTTTAAAATCCCATCCCGGTGGTATAGGAAACCGCACCAATTACACAAAATCTTTCTCCAGACCTATCCAACCTGTTGGCGTTGTAATAAAGACAGGGGGAATATGTCCAACATCTGGTGGAATTGTCCTGCAGTGGTGGCCCTATGTGATGCCCCTGAGGAGTTTTATAATACTTGGCAGGTCCGGATCTCCTTCCAGTCTTCGGAGAGATTTAAGAGATAGGTGGAATCTGGACAGCTCTGAGAGGTGTCCTGAGCAGCACCAAAGGAGGCTCAGCTTGGGCATTACTCTTCAATGAGCTGATAGAGGCTAAGTATATGCTCTCACATCACAATGGCGCTAAGTTCCGCTCCAATCCCACCCTCTCCCATTGCAAATAGTGGCGAGGGGCGGAGAGAGAGCGGGAGCTCAGTGCACTGTTCCCGGCCTGGCCCATCCCCTCCCCCATCGGAATAAGCCCTTACATGAATAAAATACCAAAATAAATGTTAAAAAGCAAAACATAATACGTATTACCGAGTTTATAGCAACCCAGACATTAAGATATTTTGTTATGTATTGTGAACGCTGTAAAAATGATTTTAATGCCAGAATTTTTCTTTTGTCAGCCTCAAAAAAATGTAATAAGAACCAATCCAAAAATCACATGTAGCTCAAAATGGTACCAATAAAAGCTACAACTCTTCCCACAAAAAGCAAGAACTCACAGAGCTCCGCTGACAGAAAAATGGTGAATGTTGTAAAAACAAAACCCATAAACAGTGGTAGAATTTCTGGATGTTTTTCCAGCTCTTCCCCAAAAAATGTAATAAAAGTTCTACAACACATTATATGTACCCCAGAGTGCTGCATTAAGGCCTCATGTCCACGGGGAAAATCAGGTCCGCTACGGATTCTCCATGGAAAGTCCGCAGCAGGTCCCTCCTGCCCCGCGGACATAAGCGCTGAAAATAGAATATACTCACCTGCTGCTGGCCGTACGTGTCTTCCCTTCTTCCCGGCCGGATCGTCTTTCTTCGGCCCGGCGGATGTGCTCGACACGCCGGCTGCGTGCCGCGCGCATGCGCCGGGCACATCCGCCGGCCGAAGCAAGAAGATCCAGCCGGGAAGAAGGGCAGACACAAACGCCCCGCAGCAGGTGAGTATATTCTGATTTTAGGTCTCCCGCGAATCCGGACGGCTTCCATAGGCTTCAATAGAAGCCTGCGGGAGCCGTCCGCGCGGGAGACACGCACCAAATGGAGCATGTCCGGATTTTTTCCTGCACGCGGATCCGCATCTGCAGGGAAAAATGACATCCGCAGGTATTTAACTACCTGCGGGTGTCTAATGCATCCCTATGGGGCGCGGATCTGCGTGCAGGAAAAACGCTGCGGATTTTAAATCAGAATTTGTAAAATCCGCAGTGGATCACCTGCGTGCGTGATACGCACCTAAAATTTCCCATTGGAATGCATTGACTAGCCGTGGGTAGATAAATAGCCGCAGATGGTATTTTAAACTGATTTTAAAATTTCATGCACGTGAAAAAAAACGCGACATGCTCCATTCAAGTGCGGATCACGCGTGCGGGAGCACATAGAGCTCATAGCTCAATTGATCTCTTGCATGAAAAAAAAAGGAATTTAAAGGGGTTCTGACATCAAAAAAAAAAAATGTCCCCTCCGGCCGGCATCTTCTTCTGTGCCTTGTAAAAGCAGAGCAGGAGCAGTCAAAAAGACCGCTTCCTGCTCTGCTCCATCCGTCAGGCACTTCCGAGGTGAACGGATGGGCCGCCCACAGCAAGCACGTCACAAGCAGTGCTTGCTGTGGGCGGCCTGTCCGTCCTGCTGAACTCCGAGATTCTGCGCATGCGCAGTGGAGACGCGGCCCGTCCTGACTCCTGTCAGAGGGCACCTCTCCACTGCGCATGCGCGCGATCTCGGAGCGGCGCAGCTCGTGCAGGAAGAAGAGGATGACCCCGCTGCTGACAACAACAACAGAAGAAAAGGTAAGTATAAGATTTTTATGCTTTAGCAGCCATTAAACCATGGGTTCCCTGTGTCCATTAGGCAGACCAGGGAACAATGGCTGCTAAAGCATAAAAAAATTATTTGTGTCAGAACCCCTTTAAGCTCATCTGCACTGCAGCAGAAATCCGCGTTAAATATCCGCAGCGGATCTGATTTTCCCTGTGGACATGAGGCCTTATGGCTGCTGCACACGAGTGTATTCGTATATACGCTCGCGAAAGCGTGATGTGTGATTGCGCTGTGAATGGAGCGCTGTCACTCTGCGTTACTGTTTTCTTTTACGGCGTCGGGCCCATTTTTGAACTTGCTGAGCAGCCTAATTAGCTGTGTTGAGCTAACAACGTGAAATCGTGCACCCAAATAGACTCCTACGGTGTCTTGGGTGCACAAATGCGCACAAAATACAGCATGTCATGTATTTGTTCTCCCGACGGAAAGGCGCGCGTAAAAAATGTGGAATGTGAGAAAACCCATTGAAAAAATGGGTTCTATTGTCAGCGGTTTGCGCAAATGAAAATGCGCACAAAATCGACCGTGTGAAGGAGCCTTTGGAGTTACCCGTCGCTGCTGCTGCTGCTGCACCCCTATCTCCCCCCAGGCGATCATTATCTAGCAGAAACATGCATTGGGGTGTACGCCATCCAAGGACACCTGCTGGGTTGTAATGTTTCTGCCTGTTTTGACATGCTGCACGTTCCTATTATTCAGCTATTATGCACTTTATTATTACTTGATCAAATACATAGTTATACTACGAGGGGGTTTTGTCAGATTAACTTTGCATAGTTAACAGACCATATATATTGTGGCTGTGATGCCGTGTTTCTGCTTGCTGCATTTCATCTCTTATTTATACTACTAGTATATACTATACTTTAATATATATCAATAAAGGGTTTTTTTTTGCATGTTTCTGTTTCTGTTTGTGCCATGTTTCTGCTTACTGCATTTCGTCTCTTACTAAGGCCGAATGCCCACGGATAGATTATCACTCCGGAACTCAGACACCCGCTGTAAATTCCGCAGCAATGTTCGTCCATAGACATGCAATGGTAAACGAATCTCTCCTGCCCACGAGCAGAAATCAACAGTGATTTTCCGCTCACGGGGGAGAATAGTAGCATCTTCTATTTTGTGCCGTAAATCGCACGGACGGCTTCCATTGCAATCAATGGAAGGCGTCCGTCCCGAGATACTTCCGTAGTGAGCACTGCAGAAGTATCTCTGGAATCCGCGTCACCACCCAGTGCCGGTGTGTAATGCGCTGCACTGCACATCCCCACCGCCTCGCCGGCCGAGACGCTCGTGGCGGATCCGGACAGGTGAGTATAGGGTCTCTGGGGGGCGCTGAGTCTGAATCCGCTGTGATATTTTGCAGTCAGAATCAGACCCGGCCATGGGCATGAGCCCTTATATTACTAGTATATACTATTCTTTAATGTATATCAATAATGGTTTTTTTACATTTTTCCATATTTTTAGTACATTGGGTACACTGATGAAATTAACTTGCCTTGACGCCCATAGCAACCTATCACAGTGTAACTTTCATTTTTAAAGAGTAGAATGGGAAATGAAAGCGGCTCTGTGATTGGTTGGTATGGGCAACAAGATCAGTTTTTGATTTTAAACAGTTTAATAATTCTTACCTAATATCTTGCTGTTGTGACCCAGTACATCATCCTGGTCCCCTCTATAAATGTCATACATGTATGTCTTATGTTGATGCACTGTGCAAAACAGTCTTGTCATTTCCAGTATGTGTGTTGCACAGCTGCAGCGCTTGAGAGGTTAACCTTTAATAAAATCCAAAGCCTGCATGTAAATGTATCAAGTCTGTCATGTCATGTGGTATGAGAGAAGGTGTAAATGTGAGGTTTTGAGAGTGGGAAAGGGTGGTTGTTGTGATTGTTGTGGTTGGTTGGTGTTGGTCCATACGAGTTTGGTGATAACTCGAGTTTGGGGCACCTTCGGCCCTCGTGTGCTGAAGCATGGAGGAGAAGGAGAGATTTACCGTACCAAATGTGATTGGATGTTGATGGAGTGAGCCCCAAGAATGAGAGAGCATCTGTTATAACAACTTTCTTTCTAGGCCAGTGCAGAGGTACTATCTAATCTTCAAATTTTTCTACGCGGCCGTCTAAGGGGTGTCCCAGGTGGACTGCAGTACTACTCTGGCCTTGGCTGTGTGTCCCCCTCTGGGAAGGAGCCTGGTAAGTGCCACCGTGACAAGTACCCTCCCAGCTCCCCACGTATGTCACGAAGGGAGTATGGCTGTCAGTGACTTCCAATCTTGTCAGAGAAGGCAGGAGTGTTTTCCACCACTTCTTTCATCCAGAAGGCCTGTCCAGTGTCCACTCTACAGTTTGGGGGTCCGACAACAGTTCTATCACTTTTTGTAGTACGAGGACATAGAAAGGTTGATATAATTTAACTGCTATTGCTTCTCTGGTATCAGCCAGAAAGCTGAAGTATATTGTTTTTTTCTCTACTCACACTGTTGTAATTGGATACCAAGATATCCCAACTTACATTCCAACCTCCCTCCTGCTCTTTGTAGATAAATTCTTCCTGTATGAGTTCTTCTTCAAGTGTTAACAAATAGTTATGAAACTGTGAATAAGCCGGCCCACACTGTATAAAGTTGTTGTAATTTCTTTGTATACACACACTGGGTTTGGGATGTTAATCCATCAGTGTCTGTGCACACATAAAATAAACACCATTTCCTGAGGAGGTCCTGGGTGTCCTGTCAAATGTCGTATATCAGTTCGACAGACACAGGGGCCTGTAACTGTGGTGCCACCTGTCTATGGCTGGCGGATAACAAAAACAGTTGGAGCTGCTTGTGGTTCTCGGACGATCAGAGGATCCTCTCTACTGGTGGTCTGTTGAGGGTGTCCTGAGGCAGGTCACCTTGGGTGCCCTCGCGCATCCAATGATCCCAACACCTACTAACAGTCTGGTCAGAACAGCCCAGGTGACAGGCAATTCGTTAATAAGGACCATCCAGGCCAAGGATGGAACCAGTTTTAGGGTCTCAACTGACAAGACCGTTCATCTAATCACACCACAACTGTAATCATTTGTATATCTACCTGAGATGTAACTGCATGCTGAGTTTTGCAGCAAAATGACAACTTCTCCTGGGAGCTTGATTTTTTTATGACAAAAAATGTAAATTTGATATCAATGCCAACAGAAACTCAAAGATTTTCATTTAGCAAAACTGTCCAAGTTAGACTGTCCTTGTTTCCCATAGCAATCAAACACAGTGCAGCTTTCATTTCTCAAGCTATTGAGGTAAATTGAAAGTTGTGCTGTGATTGGTTGCTGTGGGCAACAAGGACAGTCTAACTGTTAAAGAGTTTTGTAAAATGAGGCCCAAAAGTTTTATTCTGCCATAATCATCCCAAAATGCCTACCAACAAAGACAGTAAACTAGGTTGTGTCCTTTTCACATCTACCAGTCGGTTAATAGTTTTCACAATCATTTTTGAACAATGTTTGGCAAAGATCCACCTAGTGGGCACATAATTCGTAAGTGGCAGTCGGTAATTGTGGAAACAGGTAGAGCGTGTCTGTGCAAGTCTCACACAAAGTCCTTGGAAATCCACGGTCAAAGCAAGCAGAGAATTGTACATCCCGCGGCCGACTGTGTGAAAGATTCCGCACAAACATTTGTGATGTTTTATGGAATCTTTAGTGTTTAGTGATGAAGCCGCCTGCTACCTTTCGAGCACAATTACCAAACGCAATGTCAGAATCTGGGGAAGGGAAAACCCAAAGGTCTATGTGCAACATATGGGCAACTCCCCCAAGGAAAGTGTATGGCCACTTTTTTTTTCCCACGAGGAAAAAATCATGGAGATTTTGTATTTAGACATGTTACAGATATGGCTGGAACAGGAAATCCCAGGTTTCATCTTCCAAGAGCCCTTCATTTTCACAATGAAGTCAGAAGTGTGCTCAATAGGTGAATACCAATTTAGATTGGCCATGAAGGTTGTGATGATAGCTGCTTTCTTCCTTGGCTTCCATGTTCCCTGGACCTTACACCTTGTGATTTTTATTTCCTCTGGGGAAATGTTAAAGATAGAGTCTACATCTTTGAGTTTCTGATTCCATTGATATTAAACATATATATCTGAGTGTCATCAAATGGGAAATAGTGTTTCAAATTGGGAAAATCATTTGTAATAACTCTGTACAGGAGATCGCAGCACATCCTCTTGTCGGTATACTTATGATCTGTAGCTTATTTAGGTGAATATAGAAGGTAATGATATTAAACAGTACACTCAGCAGGCAGAGATGGTACAATCTGTAGCTAATGTGCTGATGCATCATGCGATTGATCTGAAAGTGAAAGCATCATGAGGATGGTGCCTGATTAGCATCAGTCAGGGGGCTGCATTACATGGAAGTGACTGCAAAACACAGAGGAGACGTCCAGAGTGTGACAGGCAATCAGGTGAGGGACATGGGGATGGAGAAATGAGTTTTTCAAAGAGCTGTAGTGCAACGGCTGAGCTGAGCACGCCAAAGTGGGTGAGACCATGAGTATTGCAAGATGGTTGTCACGGGTGGCTCTGTAATCCCTCCTGACAGTGGTGGTAATGGTGCTCTACTCAGCTGTCGTACAGTGGTAAGATTAATGTATATGGATATGTCTGAAATAAACAGTTGTTTTGTTACAGGTGACGCCAATACTCCAACCTGAACTCGCAAGTCTAATGATGGTGGAATAACTTGAGACGAGTCTGGTAGCTTGAATTAGTAAACTGGGAGCACGCAGATTTACTGAAGCTTTTGGTGATAACAAAATACAATACAGCAGAACTTTGAAGCAGTAAGGATGTAGCAGAGCCAACAATGTGTAGTAATTGAACAAGCTGAATGCAGGAGATTTGTACTTTAAAACAACAATTTCAGCAACGCTTGCTCTCTATACTCCTAGAAGTAACTCAGTAAAGATTTTTCCTCAGTACTAGTTAGCTGGTGGGTTTACTGGAAGTATAGGATGCAGGTGTTGGATGATAGTTAAAGATGGCCGCTGAACTAATACTGGCTTTTAATTCACTGGGTGGTTAAACTCACTGTAGGTGGGACGTTGGCCTCCAACTCAGATCTCCTCACTGCAGGGAAGACAAGGGAGCCGAAAGGGACCCGCTATCCTTGCTGGTCTTGTAAAACACTGCACAAATGGCTGGCTTGCTAGCACTCCTCCTCTCCGACCACGACTTTCTGCACACAGCTTTCGCCTCTGACTCCTCTCTCCTTCCTCCCGCTCTACCCACTGACTCCTACTTCATGCACTTTTTCCTCTCTCCCCCTACGCTGCATAGGGACTTATGTTATGGTTTCCCGCCCTGGACTTACTTACCAATCAGTGGAGGCATGACAGCCAGCCAATAGGTAACCAGCTATTTGCTAACGCTAAGCTCTGAATTTAGGAAGGGTAGAAACAGAGTTTCTCTGATGCTCGGCACCTTCTTTGCCTAAGAGAAGCACATGGACAGGTGTGACAGGACAAAGTTGATGTGACTATTCTGGAGGACCCTCCGGGCCACTTACGTTGTATATTTTTTTTAAACTTAGGTTCATGCACTGCCTCCAATTCCATATGGAAACATTCCATATGATTCTACCAAAATAACCCTCATGGCATTTTCCATCAGCCTTCATGTGTGCAGAAGTGTTCTCTAGATGCATTACTTCTGAGAGAGAGTACCTGAATATACACAGAATCCATCAGAGCCTGTAAGGTAATATACTGAATTGATATACTAATACATTGTAACAAAGGGACAGAACATTTGTGTGGCCAAAGTACAACAGCTAGTAAAAGGTTAATTAGACTAAATGTAATTGTAGCAAACATTCAGGTATTACAAATAATACAAATATAAAGTGCACACACCTTTTGAGAAAATTTTTGCACCTCTCTTGGCAGTTTTCGCAAAAGAAAATCAAACCTATACCAGCTATGAGCTGATGCAGATTCACACCATAATTTTTGCCAGTTTGTGACATAATGATAGCAAATCTGTTAGGCTGCAGGAATCCATACCCCCTCTCACTAATCTCCACCCATTTGTTTTTAAGCGACAAGCTTGGTACCAAGATAAAACAGAACTTGCAAATTTTTGCCAGTGACAGTGCCTTGATAGATTCACCCCTAAGTATATTAGAAAGTTGCAGAACTTTTCACTATACAATGATTGAGCTTTATTTGCATATTACTTAGAAACCCCTATTAGGTAAAACAAAAAAAGTTTAGTACCATGTTAACCAGTAGAGTAAAGTGTGATTGTTCTCAGTAAGAGAAACCAAGTAATCTTGTAGATATAATACCTTTTAATGGCTAACAAAAATACAAGATGGTATAGTGAACTTTCAAAACTAAGGAAGAACCCCAAGTAGGTTCAAAAGCTTTTTGTTAGCCATTAAAAGGTATCATATCTACAAGATTACTTGGTTTCTCTTACTGAGAACAATCGCACTTTGGAAACCCCTTTAATACTGAAAAAGGGTGTTCCTTCTGTATATCAATAATGTGCTTATTAGTTAATTAATGGTACCCACTTTTAATTCTATATACTTAGACCAAATATGTTATGCCTACTATTCAGATAATCAAGCAAATTATGATTGTGAGTGCCAGCAATGGAATTCAAGCTGCAGAGTGTATCTTTACATTTTTCCAGAATTACAATTATTCAGTGCGCTCAGCATGTGTTGTTACATGTGTTACCAGCTGAGTTGGCACAGATTTTTGAGCATGTGGCCAAATGCTTGGAGAATTCTCCTCTCCGTGAGCAAAGCGCTAGAATCCCTTGAGAGTCATAGGTAAGGGGGTCATGAATGGCTGATAGGCCGAAAATGTCAAACTGAAATTGAAGTGAGCTGAGATTAGAACTGATGGAATTTAATAGGTTACTTTCTGTGGTTTGTATAGAATGGTACCTTTACTTTGCATAAAAAGCTATAATGAATATAGCTCAACTGAGCCAGTTAAAAGATGTGTACCTACATTTTCCCTATAGGCATTTTCAATCCCTTTTCCACTTTAAAGTGACACTCCACCAAATTTATTTTTGCATTCATTATGTAGTTAGTCACCCAGTATATATAAATCAGCTAGCATTACCTTGCTTAGTTATTCCTGGAGTCCTTCTTCTCAGGTAGGTCATGTGTCCTCATTGTGAGATTGGATTAATTAGCCAAAATGATATATGAGCAACATATATATCAGCAATAACCACAAACAAATAAGGCAAACATTCCTACAGGAAGACATACAGCACAGCTTTGCTCCAGTCTTAGTAGACAAAACCTTGGATTAAATCCAAAAAAGTGTAACTATGTTAAAGGGATTCTGTCATCAGGTTCATATTGCCCGAACGACCGGCAGCATGAACCTGGAATAGGGAAACCTGTTGCCCTCGTATATGTGTTCTTCTGAAACACTGTAGCGTTTCATAATAAATACACTTTGAAGTTTGACTCAGAGCTGAGCTCCAAGTCATGGAGGTGGGCCTACGTGGGAGAGGAGCTGTTAGCCTTTATTCAATAGGCAAGGAGAGACAGACGCGGCCCACCTCTGTGACTCAGAGATTAATTCCAAGCTTAACTCAGATTGAAATTTCAAAGAGAATTTATTCTGAAACACCGTAGCATTTCAGAATAAAATACCCAAAGGCACAACAAGCTTCTCTCTCCTGGGTTCATGCTGACCATGGTTTAAAGGGATTCTGACAATGGTAGTATTTTATACTTGCCCCATAGCACTCCCTGCCATATTACACAAAATCTACACATATGTTTAGATGAGCAAATATGTATTGCATGTTTGTAAAAACTCTTTATTAATAGCTTTAACAGTATCTGCAAATCAGCCCACCTCGAGTCATGGAGAAGGGTTGCCCGAGTACCGAGTTAGGCTGTCTGGTCTTTTAGTAAGCCCCTTTCGTGTAAAAAAAAATTAACTTATTTAGAAAATGTTGGCAGCAACACATCTCAAAAAAGTTGTCTACCATTGTGTAGCATCCCTTCTTCTTTTTACAACAGTCTGTAAACATCTGGGAAGTGAGGAGACCAATTGCTAGAATTTTGGGAGAGGAATGTTGTCCAATTCGTGTCTTATGTAGGATTCTAGCAGCTCAACAGTCCTGGGTTGCCTGCTGGATTTTTCGTTTCATAATGCACCAAATGATTTCTGTTGGTGAAAGGCCTGAACTGTGGCAAGCCTGCTCAGCAGCCGAACTCCTTTTCTGTGAAGCCATGCTGTTGTGATGGATGCAATATGTGGTTTAGCATTGTCTTATTGAAATATGCAAGGCCTTCCCTGAAAGAAACGTTGTCTGGATGGGAGCAGATGATTTCCTAAAACCTCTATATACTACTCAGCATTGATAGTGCCTTTCCAGATGTGTAAGCTTCCCTTGTCATAGGCGCTAATGCAAGCCCATACCAACCCCATACCATCAGAGGTGCCGGATTTTGAACTATGTGCTGATAACAAGCTGGATGCTCCCTCTCCTCTTGGGTTGGCAGGGCACAACTTCTGTGGTTTCTAAAAAAACTTTTTAAATTCTTATCTGACCACAGAGCAGTTCTCCATTTTGTCTCAATTTTAAATGCGCTGTGGATAAGAGAAGATGCTGGAGTTTCTGGATTGAATTGATATATGGCTTCGTCTACGTCTTTATCTTGCATTAATAGATTTCATGGCAAACTTTGTTCACAGACAATGATTTCTGGAAGTACTGCTGAGCCCATGCAGTGATCTGCATTACAGAATCATGCCTGTTTTTAATGCAGCGACGCCTGAGGGTACATAGATCTTGAGCATTTAATATTGACTGTAGGCCTGGTCCCTTGTGCACATGAATTTCTCCAGACTCTCTGAACCTTTTGCTGATATTCTGTGCTGTAGATGGTGGGATATTCAAAGTCTTCACAATT
Organism: Eleutherodactylus coqui; assembly: GCF_035609145.1. NCBI lineage: Eukaryota > Metazoa > Chordata > Amphibia > Anura > Eleutherodactylidae > Eleutherodactylus > Eleutherodactylus coqui. The sequence goes on from NC_089837.1 coordinate 303,210,838, forward strand.
TTACATTGACAAACATTTTCCAGAAATTGTTGCACAGTTTTTACATGCAGTTTTTCACAGAATGGTGATCTCTGACCATCTTTGCTTCTGAGAAACTCTGCCTTTCAAATGTATTCTTTTTCTACAGTTATGTGACTTAGTAGAAAATGGGTCTTCTGGCTTTTTTTCATTAGTATCATTTACTTTTCCAGCCTTTTGTTAACTCTGTCCCAACCTTTTTCTTGATGTTGCTGCCATCAATTTCTAAATTAGTTAATTACATGTCTCACTTTCAACTTCTGATATATGTTCTATTCTGAACAAAATATGGTTAGATGAGGTTTCCAGACTATTGCATTTTTTTCTTTACATTAATTTACACATTGTCCCAACTTTTTTGGAAATGGGAATCTATCTATCTATCTATCTATCCTTCTATCTCACATCTATCTATCTTGTCCATATTGCAGGATGGAAAACAAAGGAAATTGTTTGCAGGTATTCAGCCTTTGTTTGTAGGTAATGAGTAGCTTTCCAACACATCCTCCAGTCATAAGCTGGGTCACTCTACAAAGGTGACAACGTATCCCTGGTTTAGTCGAAGACTTAGTGATAGATACAGCCCCTGTGGCAGGTCTCTGCTTACCTGTCCAGCTGAATCAGTTGCAGATAATAGCAGCAGGGCCCTGCAGTGCCTGCTATCTTGAGCTACAGTCGTTAGGAATACAGTGTGCAGACACAGATGGTTCAAGATATGAGGACACCACCCCAAGCTTTCTTCATACAAAGTAATGTGATAGGAAACAGGTCTCTGATAGTAACACGTGTTGACTGTAAGTTACACTTAACGTACAGATACTGGCTTATATCATATAAAAACAGCTATATTTAAAGGACCCTTATAATATATTTCTACTTATTGTTTATATATGCCTATGTACACCTTTAATCTTCCAAGAATTTATTTAAGGAAGCACTCTGCAGATTTTTTATTTGAAAATTCCATTAGAATTATCACCGACCTGCTATGATGAACCCATTTTGTAGCTCATCCCCTCCAGGCTGTGTATTCTGCACTTATTTACCGATGTCCAAGTCACATGACCAACACTCTGGTTGAAATATGCCTGGCATTTCCTGCATCGGGCGTGGATACGCCCCTTGATGTATTCAGCACATCCTCGACACTTCTGGGCGCCTTCTCAAAAAATGTATGCCAGGACCAACCTAGTGTATGTTTCCAGTATAATTTAATAAATTATACATAAATCTGTCAGTCTGATGCAGCCATGCCTCCTCCTAATATGCTCCACCCACTTTTGGAAAAAGTGCCAGGGCTAGCTAAGAAAGAAGAAAAGCACACAGTTTTGCACAATAAACTGCTTGGGCAAAAATTTGCAACTTTTTACACCAGAAACTGGCCTACAAATAGTCATAAATGTGCCCCTCTGTGTCTTCCAGTTAAAGGGGTTGTCCCGCGGCAGCAAGTGGGTCTATACACTTCTGTATGGCCATAATAATGCACTTTGTAATGTACATTGTGCATTAATTATGAGCCATACAGAAGTTATAAAAAGTTTTATACTTACCTGCTCCGTTGCTAGCGTCCTCGTTCCCATGGAGCCGACTAATTTTCGCCCTCCGATGGCCAAATTAGCCGCGCTTGCGCAGCCCGGGTCTTCTTATCTTCTCAATGGGGCTCCGTGTAGCTCCGTGTAGCTCCGCCCCGTCACGTGCCGATTCCAGCCAATCAGGAGGCTGGAATCGGCAATGGACCGCACAGAAGCCCTGCGGTCCACGGAGACAGAGGATCCCGGCGGCCATCTTCAGCAGGTAAGTATGAAGACGCCGGACCGCCGGGATTCAGGTAAGCGCTGTGCGGGTTGTTTTTTTAACCCCTGCATCGGGGTTGTCTCGCGCCGAACGGGGGGGGGTTAAAAAAAAAAAAAAAAAAACCGTTTCGGCGCGGGACAACCCCTTTAATTGGGCAGATTTATGACAACTGTTATAAAGAAAACTTGTCTTTCTTGTCCATAGCAACCAATCACTGAGCATCTTCCATTTTCAAGAGCAAAATAAGAAATGAAAGCTACGTTGTGATTTACTACTATAGGCAAAAAACCCAGAGTACCGCTTCAAGAACTCAAGTATCTCGTGGTACAAATTTAGTACATTATCATGACATGCTAGTAAAAATCTACAGCAATTCGCATCACAGCCACTAAATAGCAACAGTAGATGCATACAGCATATACAATCAATCTATCCATTTAGTCATGTGCGACTCTCGGTGACTTTATAGGCCAGTGGTGGCAAACCTATGGCACGCAGAGCCCTCTCTGCTGGCACATGCTGCTGTCGGCTGCTCACCAAGTTAGTGAATACCGTCAGGGGCCGCGGCTCCCCTACCGGCATTCACTCAACTCAGCTGTGCTGATCCTGGCACACGCTGTGACGTTAGTGTGCAGCTGGGATCCTCCTCCCCCCTCCCCTGGTGTCTCCTACTTGGTTCTGTGAGAGCAGGGTAGGTGGTGTCCAGCAGCACACTGACGTCACAGTGTGTACCTGGGATCAGCACCAAGCAGAGGAGCAGCAGCACTTCAATGAGGAGGAGGGGGTAAGTATATGGGTCTTGGGGGGGCACTATTACCACTGGGGCCACCGTGGGATGTCACTCTTACTACTGGGGCCACAGTGGGATGTCACTATTACTACTGGGGCCACTGTGCGATGTCACTATTACTACTGGGGGCCACTGTGGGCTGTCACTATTACTACTGGGACCGCTGTGGGCTGTCATAATTACTACTGGGAGCCGCTGTGGGATGTCCCTATTACTACTGGAGCCTCCGTGGCCTGTCACTATTACTACTGGGGCCACTGTGGAATGCCACTATTACTACTGGGCCAATATAGGAAGTCACTATTATTACTGGGGCCACTGTGGGATGTCACTATTACTACTGGGGCCACTGTGAGATGTCGCTATTACTACTGGAGCCACTGTGGGATGTCACTATTACTACTGGAGCCACTGTGGGATGTCACTCTTACTACTGGGGCCACTGTGGGATGTCACTCTTACTACTGGGGCCACTGTGGGATGTTACTATTACTACTGGGGGCCACTGTGGGCTGTCACTATTACTACTGGGACCGCTGTGGGCTGTCATAATTACTACTGGGGGCCGCTGTGGGATGTCCCTATTACTACTGGAGCCTCCGTGGCCTGTCACTATTACTGCTGGGGCCACTGTGGAATGCCACTATTACTACTGGGCCAATATAGGAAGTCACTATTACTACTGGGGCCACTGTGAGATGTCGCTATTACTACTGGAGCCACTGTGGGATGTCACTATTACTACTGGAGCCACTATGGGATGTCACTCTTACTACTGGGGCCACTGTGGGATGTCACTCTTACTACTGGGGCCACTGTGGGATGTCACTATTACCACTGGGGCCAATGTGGGATGTCACTATTACCACTGGGGCCAATGTGGGGTGTCACTATTACCACTGGGGCCACTGTGGGGTGTCACTATTACCGCTGGAGCCACTGTGGGATATCACTATTACCGCTGGGCCGCTGCGGGGGTCACTGTTACCGCTGGGGCTGCTGTGGGGGTCACTATTACCAGTAGGGTTTATTTACACGTGGAGGAAATGCTGCAGAATGTCCTCAGCGAAAATTTCCGTGGCAAATTCTGCAGCATTTCCGCATCCAAAAAGCAGTCAAAATCTGCACCCTGTCTATTTTTTTTTAAACAACTCTGTGCTTTTTAGAACAAGGGGGTAATAGTCATACTTTGTGATAAGCCCTGTTCCCTGATGTGTGGGCACTTTGCAATAAATAAGTAGGTTTTGGGTTGCAATTTGGACACTCGGTCTTTAAAAGGTTCACCATCACTGTTATAGGCAAACATTCTCCATGCTTTCCTTTCAAGCACTGCTTATTTTAACTGCTTAATGCACATATTGGCATCCATTTTGATGGCGTTGAGCCAACGTATTCTTTGTTGGCCCTTTCTTCTGATTCCGCTGGTCATTCCCAACATTATTAACTTCTCTAGCGAGTTTGCACGTATGACGTGGCCAAAATATGTCAGCCACAGTCTAGTGACTTTAGCTTCTAGCGATGTCCCTGGTTTTATGCAATCCAACACTTCTCTGTTTGTTACCCTGGCTGCCCATTGTATTCTTAATAATTTCCGCCAGCACCACATGTCAAATGCATCAATTATAACATATATAGGGATGAGCGAGCACGCTCGGATACAGCAGTTACTCGGGCATGCATTGCTCTTCTTGAGTAACTGCTTATTAGTCCGAGCGTAGGGGAGAGAGAGAGAGAGAGAGTGAGAGATCGCTCATCTCTAAACATATACACTCATTGTAAAAAAAAAAATCCCTCCCCTAGAAGAATTGATTGAAATTTTCTATCTGTAATTGTAATGTTGATATTACAAAGAGCAATAGGTTAATTTATTGCAGAAAACTGACCCCTTGAAGGGAGGGTCTAGTACCCTGTTGTACCACCTCTAGCTTGGATACAAGATGTGATACGGGTGAGCATGGAGGGTCTAGTACCCTGTTGTCCCCATTACCAGCAGCCGTGATTATCAGATTTGTGCTTAGCTCTGAAACATGTTGCACCCAAACGGCCCTGTCTTAACTTTGTCTGTGTCTACATATGTCTACTTACCAATAAACCAGTTGTAACTGAAATTTTCTAGGATTTTTTCTGTTTCTCTGAGGACGAACCAGGATTTAGAAGAGTCTTGTATGTCTATAGGACTCGTCTACAAAGGAAGTTATCCTCATCAGTAGTTCTACTTTTCCTGTATTATCCAAATTGCAAAAGAGCGTGGGGTCCTTTTCTACTTTGTTTTACTAGTATCCTGTTGTACTGTCTCTAGCTTGGATACAAGATGTGATATTGGCAGGCATGGAGGCTCTAGTACCCTGTTATACCGCCTCTAGCTTGTATAAAAGATGGGATACGGGTGGGCATGGAGGCTCTAGTACCCTGTTGTACCGCCTCTAGCTTGTATAAAAGATGGGATACGGGCGGGCATGGAGGCTCTAGTACCCTGTTATACCGCCTCTAGCTTGTATAAAAGATGGGATACGGGTGGGCATGGAGGCTCTAGTACCCTGTTGTACCGTCTCTAGCTTGGATACAAGATGTGATATTGGCGGGCATGGAAGCTCTAGTACCCTGTTGTACCGCCTCTAGCTTGTATAAAAGATGGGATACGGGCGGGCATGGAGGCTCTAGTACCCTGTTATACCGCCTCTAGCTTGTATAAAAGATGGGATACGGGTGGGCATGGAGGCTCTAGTACCCTGTTGTACTGCCTATAGCTTGTAAACAAGATGTGATATGGGCAGGCATGGAGGCTCTAGTACCCTGTTATACCACCTCTAGCTTGTATAAAAGATTGGATACGGATGGGCATAGAGGCTCTAGTACCCTGTTGTACCGCCTCTAGCTTGCATACAAGATATGATACAGGCCGTCATAGAGGCTCTAGTACCCTGTTGTACTACCTCTAGCTTGGATACAAGATGTGATATGGGTGGGCATGGAGGCATATAGGTGCAGTATGGTATCCTGGGGCATATCAATCCACATTTGTTGTAACTGAGCCTCAGATCATGCAATCTCGTAAGCTGTCGAAGCTGGCATCTCAGATGGTCCCATACATGTTCTATTGGAGATTAATCTGGTGACCGGGCAGGCTACTAGTGTGACAATGTTGTGGAGGTATTCCTGTGACACCCTTGTGTGCGGCCAAGCATTATCCTACTGGAAAATGCTTCTTGAAAGCCGCCATGAGAGACAACACAAAAAAAAAAATAATGAAGGCACATGTTGTAAGATTACAGGCATCAGTCACTTTGTAATTGATCTATAATAATGTATTTATTGAATATGTATTTACAAGAGTATATTGTGTGTTTTTGTGAGTCCTTTATTTTCTAACATTTGGAGGAAACATTGGAAAGCAAGATAAAACACTAGCAGCAAATCAAATTTTAATGAAGCCCTAGCAATGTTCACATTAAATAGTTAAAAAAACGCTCTTCTCTATATATTGCAAATAGATACAATATATGTCACAGGCTCAATAAGGAAAATGAATTTGAGGTAAAAAGTTGATGTAACTAAGAATGACTGAGATGTAACCTGCTGTTAATATGTGATCTTCCATATTGCGCTCAAGTGTCACCCTACCCTAAGACTTGTCACTTTAATCAGCTAGTCCACGTGTCTCTTGAACCATGATGATTTATGTTGGCCACAAAGCAATTGATGCTGCCCCAGCCAGCAGAAAAGTGGGGGCAGGGGACTGGTAAATGGTAGCAATGTCATTAGTTTAAGCAAAGGTTAAAGGTGATCAATAGTGAGGTTTTCATGTCTCATTGATCATGCACTGCTGTTTATTTCTTCTCTCTTTCCAATCCCTGGGCACTTTTAGCAATCCGGTAATTACAGGTCCAACAAGTGTTCTGCTCAGCTGATAATCAAACACAAGGCTATTGATCTCCAGTGTGTCACCTAATGACTTTTTGCAAGGGGCTCAGTTATCCATCATAAGTTTGCAAACATACTTCCTTCAATGCAGAGGGAGAAATTATATACCATTTATCCTTGCAACTTGCTTTTGAAGGACAAAAGTATTATATGCTGCACACTTTTTAACATTCAATAACATCTGAAACACCAACAGTCACCAAAATTCATGTCTGCAAAACTAAATGCTGGTTTAGCAGGTTACAATGTGGCAACAATAATTCAACTGGCAGAGTGCCTGCAAAACCTTTACACTGGCTATATATTTAAAAGAATTCTTGGTCCGATCGACTGATGTTGTAGAGGTTTCAGGCACTAAGGTGGAGCCTCAGGTGTAGTAGCCGCAGGTCTGGAGAGTAGTCAGGGAAAAGCCAGGAGTCAGCAACGGGAGGTCTCAGTTCGCAGTACAGATGAAGGAGGTGGGTAGTCAGAAGGGAAGCCAGAGGTCAGCAACAAGAGGTCTCAGTTCACAGTCCTGATGGAGGAATGCAGATAGACTGCATCTAGTTTGTCCGCATCTGTAACAGCCTTTGTATTTCAATATAATAGTGTTTATTCCCTAGGGTACAGGATTTTCTAGCAACAAACCTTATATCAGATTCCAATACTGCAGAAAGTAGATAATCTCCTATATTATGTGCTATGATTAAAGGAAATGTGTCATCAGATCAATGACCTATTATGTAAATCACATTTTTGTGTTAAACATGTTTTTTTTTTAATCTTTGTGAGTTTTTTAAAAAATTGGCCACAATTTGTATTTTTTTAAAAATCCTAAAATCTGCTTTTTTCACATTGACCTCTGAGCTTAGTGATAGTCTGATACTTCCTGCTCTGTAGAGAAAGTTCTGCAGCAGTCATCTCACTAACATCACAGGCAGGATTACACTGACAGGTAACACCTATATGTAGAAATAACAGGATCCACCATTCACAACAGGTGATAAACTATGGTTACTCATTCCTCCCTGTAAAATGACTTCTGCATGGATAACAGAACATGTCTAGAACAGTCCCCCATGCAAGTCAATGGGTCCCTTATTGTATGAATGGTCCATGAGACAGCTTTACAGTATATCTTTTAAATGCTCTAAATACTGTTAAATGTAGCTCAGGCAACATGGCCAGCACACTAGTCATGTATAGACAATAGAATAGAATATTCTACAATCAGAAAATTAAAACATATTAGAAAAATAGAAAATGTTTCAGTATCTGGTTTTAATTAATAAAAAATATTGTGATATTGTCTCTTTAACCCCTTGAGTGGCACGCCCGGAAATTTTCCGGGACGAGCTCCACTGCCCATAGCGATATAGCCCGGAAGATTTAAGGGCTATGTATCACTATGGGAGCTGCAGAGCACAATGCCATAAGCTGTGACATTGTGCTCTGCTTGCACAGACCCACAGAGAACAAAGCAAGGGCTTTGAAAAACCAGCAGAAGATATTGCCGATCTGCCGGCAATCTCCTGCTTCTAAGACTCCTGCTTTGTTTATAGGTTGCCATAGAGACCATCGGCTTGTCAGAAGCAAGCCGATGGTCTCTGTGGCAGGGAGAGCTGGTACTTGTCTGTGAGAGGACAGCTAGGTACTATCTCTTACAGCAGAGATCAGAGAAAACCTCCAATCTCTGCTGTGTTAACCCTTTACATGCTGCAGTCTATGTGACTGCAGCATGTAAAGGGCTGTCACTGCAGCATGTAAAGGGCTGTCACCATCGGACCCCCGGAATGTGATCAGGGGGTCCTGATGGGTCCCTGTGGAAGTCCCCTAAAGGGACAAAAAAAAAAAGTAAAAAAAAAAACAAAAGTAAACAAATTATAAAAAAAAATAATAAAAACACTTGTCTCCCTTTACTTGGTAAAAAAATCAAAAATCAAATCACACATGTGGTATCCGTGTGCGCCGTAATGACCCAGAGAAGGAAGTTAATGCATTATTTAACCCCTTAATGACATGGCCCCTTTTTTTCTTTTTTCCCAATTTCTTTTCTTCCTCCCCCCTGTTAAAAAAATCACAACTTGTCCCGCAAAAAACAAGCCCTTATATGGCCATGTCAATGGAAAAATGAAAAAGTTATGGCTCTTGAGACGCAACTGCAAAATTAGTTGAAATTCAATGATTAGACCATTTTAAAAAACCTGCCCTGGTGGGTCTGACAGGGTGGTAGGAAACCCGCCACTCAAGGGGTTAAGGCTCTCTCTCTCTCTTGGGCTGAAACATATAAGTGGGTTTTATATTAGGGCACATTTCTTCTGTTTTTTAGCATGATGTTCTACTAACGCTGAATTTTTTGTAGGTGCTGGAGCTGTTCATCTTTGTTTTTGCTTTGGATTTACCTGGGATCTGGCCTGGCATTTCACTACGTCTGCATGCTTGGCTGTGAGCCGATCACATTGATAATTTTTTTACACATTTTTACTGTATATCTTTGAGAACATTTACTTTTGCGTATTTTAATGATATTGTAACAATGCTATTATACCAAAATGACAATATCACTAAAAATCATTTAGATATCTTTCTCAGCTCATATAGTGTACAATAGCTTTCCTGGTTATCTCAATAAACTGTAATTGAAAGTATTCATAAGAGATTCATGGTCATATATCAATTATGCTGCTTCATCTGTTAACAATAAAAATCCCCAAAGAAAAAAAGACTGGCAGCAGGGGTGTAACTAGTATTCACAAGGTCCCATAGCAAAGCTTGGAATGACGCCATCCTACCTTGTTCACTGTTGGCAGTCAATTGAACTGCAATTATGCCAGCGGAGGCATAACTAAATTTCAAGTTAAATTGAGCAGCAAGCATGGGATGGGTTGTAGCGCATTATTGCAGATTGCTTCACACAGATATACCTACATACATGTAAGAAATACTCATGTCACATAGGAAACCAGACCACATGAGTAGTAGTAGTCATCTACTGCTAGGCTTGCCATACAGTAGCACTAGGAAATGTATGCCGTCTTTTATGTGTTATGTTATTTGTTATTAATGTACTTCCTAATATGCTATAAACTATCTAGCAATGTTGATATACTGTTCTTTGCTATGTTCAATTAACCCCTTAAGGACCAAGTGCGGTAAATATACGGCGCATGGTCTTGGGCTCTAATCCTGGCCGATAACAAAGATACGTTGTTGGATTAAAGCCTCTGCTTCTGCAATCAAGCAGGAGTAGGTCGGATACTCAGCTGTTAGTCACAGCTGAGAACCCGGAGGAGAAGGGAGAAGTGTTTTTTAACTACTTCCGCCTTCTTCTTTCCTGGCTACATAGCGCTCAATAAGCGCTATGTACGAAGAAGTAAAAGTGTTTCTTTCGATATACGACTCGGCAATCATGTGACCTCCGAGATCCCCTGTCACAGCAGAGCTACAGGGTCCTAGCAAACCTCGATCAGCTCTGACAGTGACTATTGTCACTAAGGGGGATGTTTCTCCTGTAGTGACAATAATCTCCCAGCTCCAGTGGAAAAGTGTGAAATAAAAAAAAGACCATGTGAATGACCCCCATAGGTCTTATATGACATCATGGGGAACATAGATGGTAAAAAAAATCGTTACAAAAAAAGTTTAAAAAATTAAATTAGATTAAATATAGATTAAAACAAAAATATATACATTAAAAAGAAAAAGACCCAAAGCTGACACCAACCAAAGCTGTCGCCATATGCGCCCTGTAATCCGAAACCATATATTATATATCAATACCTCTGACACAAAATGAGGAGCCCAATCCCATACTTTAGTATAAGTATACTAATTTAAAAAAACAACTATTAATGTTGTATTAATTTACTGCTTATTAGAGATGAGCGAACGTACTCGTCCGAGCTTGATACTCGTTCGAGTATTAGCGTGTTCGAGATGCTCGTTACTCGAGACGAGTACCACGCGATGTTCGAGTTACTTTCACTTTCATCTCTGAGACGTTAGCGCGCTTTTCTGGCCAATAGAAAGACAAGGAAGGCATTACAACTTCCCCCTGCGACGTTCAAGCCCTATACCACCCCCCTGCAGTGAGTGGCTGGCGAGATCAGGTGTCACCCGAGTATATAAATCGGCCCCTCCCGTGGCTCGCCACAGATGCATTCTGACAGAGATCAGGGACAGTGCTGCTGGTGCCGAAGCTGCTATAGGGAGAGCGTTAGGAGTTATTTTAGGCTTCAAGAACCCCAACAGTCCTTCTTAGGGCCACATCTAACTGTGTGCAGTAGTGTGGAGGCTGCTTTTTGCAGTGTTGCACTTTTTTTTTTTTTTGTATATCGGCCGTGCAGAGCATTGCGTCCTGCAGTAATTTTACATTGTCCAGGGCCAGTAGTGGTGAGGCAGGGACAGAAGACATATTTAGTGTATATGGGCAATGGGCCTTTCCAAAAACATTTGGGAAAAAAAATCTATTTGGGCTGCCTGTGACCGTCCTCAGTGTACTGGGTCTCTGCTGGGGGTAGTTGTCCTAATTCATACGCAGACAGCTAAGTGTTACAGCAGGCTTGCGCAAAATTCTTTCCTGCCTCTGTGTTGCCTTTTACATCACCGCTGTATTCCTGTCCACAAGTGTACTGGGTCTCTGCTGGAGGTAGTTGTCCTAATTCATACGCAGCCAGCTAAGTGTTACAGCAGGCTTGCGCAAAATTCTTTCCTGCCTCTGTGTTGCCTCTTACATCACCGCTGTATTCCTGTCCACAAGTGTACTGGGTCTCTGCTGGGGGTAGTTGTCCTAATTCATACGCAGCCAGCTAAGTGTTACAGCAGGCTTGCGCAAAATTCTTTCCTGCCTCTATGTTGCCTCTTACATCACCGCTGTATTCCTGTCCACAAGTGTACTGAGTCTCTGCTGGGGGTAGTTGTCCTAATTCATGCGCAGCCAGCTAAGTGTTACAGCAGGCTTGCGCAAAATTCTTTCCTGCCTCTGTGTTGCCTCTTACATCACCGCTGTATTCCTGTCCACAAGTGTACTGGGTCTCTGCTGGGGGTAGTTGTCCTAATTCATACGCAGCCAGCTAAGTGTTACAGCAGGCTTGCGCAAAATTCTTTCCTGCCTCTGTGTTGCCTCTTACATCACTGTTGTATTCCTGTCCACAAGTGTACTGGGTCTCTGCTGGGGGTAGTTGTCCTAATTCATACGCAGCCAGCTAAGTGTTACAGCAGGCTTGCGCAAAATTCTTTCCTGCCTCTGTGTTGCCTCTTACATCACCGCTGTATTCCTGTCCACAAGTGTACTGGGTCTCTGCTGGGGGTAGTTGTCCTAATTCATACGCAGCCAGCTAAGTATTACAGCAGGCTTGCGCAAAATTCTTTCCTGCCTCTGTGTTGCCTCTTACATCACCGCTGTATTCCTGTCCACAAGTGTACTGGGTCTCTGCTGGGGGTAGTTGTCCTAATTCATACACAGCCAGCTAAGTGTTACAGCAGGCTTGCGCAAAATTCTTTCCTGCCTCTGTGTTGCCTCTTACATCACCGCTGTATTCCTGTCCACAAGTGTACTGGGTCTCTGCTGGGGGTAGTTGTCCTAATTCATACGCAGCCAGCTAAGTGTTACAGCAGGCTTGCGCAAAATTCTTTCCTGCCTCTGTGTTGCCTCTTACATCACCGCTGTATTCCTGTCCACAAGTGTACTGGGTCTCTGCTGGGGGTAGTTGTCCTAATTCATACGCAGCCGGCTAAGTGTTACAGCAGGCTTGCGCAAAATTCTTTCCTGCCTCTGCTGTGCATTCCGTAAGCGAAGTCAGCCTCCAACCACAGGCCAATAAGCGGCACATTTAATTACAGCGTTCTGTTTCTGCACTACTGGTAATACAGCATGCTGAGGGGTTGGGGTAGGCCTAGAGGACGTGGACGCGGGCGAGGACGCGGAGGCCCAAGTCAGGGTGTGGGCACAGGCCGAGCCAGTGCGGTGGCCAGGGGTAGAGGCAGGGCCAGACCGAATAATCCACCAACTGTTTCCCAAAGCGCCCCCTCGCGCCATGCCACCCTGCAGAGGCCAAGGTGCTCTAAGGTGTGGCAGTTATTCACAGAGACGCCTGACGACCGACGAACAGTGGTGTGCAACCTTTGTCGCACCAAGATCAGTTGGGGAGCCACCACCACCAGCATGCGCAGGCATATGATGGTCAAGCACCCCACAAGGTGGGACGAAGGCCGTTCACCGCCTCCGGTTTGCACCACTGCCTCTCCCCCTGTGCCCCAACCTGCCACTGAGATCCAACCCCCCTCTGAGGACACAGGCACGAGTGCCTACCGGCCTGCACCCACACCCTCACCTCCTCTGTCCACGGCCCCATCCAGCAATGTCACTCAGCGCAGCGTCCAGACGTCGCTAGCGCAACTGTTTGAGCGCAAGCGCAAGTACGCCGCCACGCACCCGCACGCTCAAGCATTAAACGTGCACATAGCCAAATTGATCAGCCTGGAGATGCTGCTGTATAGGCTTGTGAAAACGGAGGCTTTCAAAAGCATGATGGTGGCGGCGGCCCCGCGCTACTCGGTTCCCAGTCGCCACTACTTTTCCCGATGTGCCGTCCCAGCCCTGCACGACCACGTCTCCCTCACCAACGCGGTTACTGCCAAGGTCCACATAACAACGGACACGTGGACAAGCACAGGCGGGCAGGGCCACTATATCTCCCTGACGGCACATTGGGTGAATTTAGTGGAGGCTGGGACAGAGTCAGAGCCTGGGACCGCTCACGTCCTACCCACCCCCAGAATTGCGGGCCTCAGCTCGGTGCTGGTATCTGCGGCGGTGTATGCTTCCTCCACTAAACCACCCTCCTCCTCCTCCAACGCAACCTCTGTCTCGCAATCAAGATGTGTCAGCAGCAGCACGTCGCCAGCAGTCGGTGTCGCACGGCATGGCAGCACAGCGGTGGGCAAGCGTCAGCAGGCCGTGCTGAAACTACTCAGCTTAGGAGAGAAGAGGCACATGGCCCACGAACTGCTGCAGGGTCTGACAGAGCAGACCGACCGCTGGCTTTCGCCGCTGAGCCTCCAACCGGGCATGGTCGTGTGTGACAACGGCCGTAACCTGGTGGTGGCTCGGCAGCTCGGCAGCCTCACGCACGTGCCATGCCTGGCCCACGTCTTTAATTTGGTGGTTCAGCGCTTTCTGAAAAGCTACCCACACTTGTCATACCTGCTCGGAAAGGTGCGCCGGGTCAGCGCACATTTCCGCAAGTCCAAGACGGACGCTGCCACCCTGCGGACCCTGCAACATTGGTTTAATCTGCCAGTGCACCGACTGCTGTGCGACGTGCCCACACGGTGGAACTCTACGCTCCACATGTTGGCCAGACTCTATGAGCAGCGTAGAGCTATAGTGGAATACCAACTCCAACATGGGCGGCGCAGTGGGAGTCAGCCTCCTCAATTCTTTACAGAAGAGTGGGCCTGGTTGGCAGCCATCTGCCAGGTCCTTGGAAACTTTGAGGAGTCTACCCAGATGGTGAGCGGGGATGCTGCAATCATTAGCGTCACCATTCCTCTGCTATGCCTCTTGAGAAGTTCCCTGCAAAGCATAAAGGCAGACGCTTTGCGCTTGGAAACGGAGGCGGGGGAAGACAGTATGTCGCTGGATAGTCAGAGCACCCTCATGTCTATATCTCAGCGCGTTGAGGAGGAGGGGGAGGAGCATGAGGAGGAGGGGGAAGAGACAGCTTGGCCCACTGCTGAGGGTACCCATGCTGCTTGCCTGTCATCCTTTCAGCGTGTATGGCCGGAGAAGGAGGAGGAGGATCCTGAAAGTGATCTTCCTAGTGAGGACAGCCATGTGTTGCGTACAGGTACCCTGGCACACATGGCTGACTTCATGTTAGGATGCCTTTTTCGAGACCCTCGCATTACACGCATTCTGGCCACTACGGATTACTGGGTGTACACACTGCTCGACCCACGGTATAAAGAGAACCTTTCCACTCTCATACCCGAAGAGGAAAGGGGTTCGAGAGTGATGCTATACCACAGGACCCTGGCGGACAAACTGATGGTAACATTCCCATCCGACAGCGCTAGTGGCAGAAGGTGCAGTTCCGAGGGCCAGGTAGCAGGGGAGGCGCAGAGATCAGGCAGCATGTACAGCGCAGGCAGGGGAACATTCTCCAAGGCCTTTGCCAGCTTTATGGCTCCCCAGCAAGACTGTGTCACCGCTCCCCAGTCAAGGCTGAGTTGGCGGGAGCACTGTAAAAGGATGGTGAGGGAGTACGTAGCCGATTGCACGACCGTCCTCGGTGACGCCTCTGCCCCCTACAACTTCTGGGGGTCGAAGCTGGACATGTGGCCTGAACTCGCGCTGTATGCCCTGGAGGTGCTTGCTTGTCCTGTGGCTAGCGTCTTGTCAGAGAGTGTGTTTAGTGTGGCTGGGGGAATCATCACAGATAAGCATACCCGCCTGTCAACCGACAGTGCCGACAGGCTTACACTCATCAAGATGAACAAAGCCTGAATTTCCCCAGACTTCTCTTCTCCACCAGCGGACAGCAGCGATACCTAAGCAATACGTAGGCTGCACCCGTGGATGGAAGCATTGTTCTCTATCACCATCAAAAACGGGGACATTTTTGCTTCATCAATCTGTGTATTCTATTCATCCTCCTCCTCCTGCTCCTCCTCCAGAAACCTCACGTAATCACGCCGAACGGGCAATTTTTCTTAGGCCCACAAGGCTCAGTCATATAATTTTTGTAAATAATTTTTATACGTTTCAATGCTCATTAAAGCGTTGAAACTTGCACCTGAACCAATTTTTATTTTAACTGGGCTGCCTCCAGGCCTAGTTACCAATTAAGCCACATTAACCAAAGCGATTAATGGGTTTTATCTGCCCTCTTGGTTGGGCATGGGCAATTTTTCTGAGTTACATTAGTACTGTTGGTACAGCAATTTTTTGGGGCCCTCGCCTACAGTGTAATCCAATTAATTTTTTGCCCACCTGCATTAAAGCTGACGTTACATCAGCTGTGATGGGCAATGCAATGGGATATATTTATGTACCGCCGGTGGCTTCCTGGCACCCACCCATGCTGTGGGTCCACAGGGAGTTGTAACTGCATGTGTCTACTTCTAAAGAACCCCAGTCTGACTGGGGCATGCAGTGTGGGCCGAAGCCCACCTGCATTAAACATGACATTACCTCAGTTGTGATGGGCAATGCAATGGGATATATTTATGTACTGCCGGTGGGTTCCTGGCACCCACCCATGCTGTCGGTCCACACGGAGTTGTAACTCCATGTGTACACTTCTAAAGAACCCCAGTGTGACTGGGGCATGCAGTGTGGGACGAAGACCACCTGCATTTAATCGGACGTTACCTCAGCTGTGATGGGCACTGCAATGGGATACATTTATGTACAGCCGGTGGGTTCCAGGGAGCCACCCATGCTGTGGGTGCACACGGAATTCCCATTGCGGAGTTGTACCTGCCTGTGACTATTTATAAAAACCCGCAGTCTGACTGGGGCATGCAGACACCTTGACAGAATGAATAGTGTGTGGCACATAGGTTCCCCATTGCTATGCCCACGTGTGCAGCTCCTGATGGCGGTGGCACAGGATTATATTTCTCATTGCCTCTGTACAGCATTGTGGGCTATCGCCCCGCCCCTTTTAAAGACGGTCGCTGCCTAGCCGTGCCAACCCTCTGCAGTGTGTGCCTGCGGTTCCTCCTCATGGCAGACGCACTTATAAATAGACATGAGGGTGGTGTGGCATGAGTGCAGCTGAAGGCTGCGCAGGGACACTTTGGTGTGCGCTGTGGACACTGCGTCGTGCGGGGGGGGGGGGGGGTTGGGCAGCATGTAACCCAGGAGAAGTGGCAGCGGAGTGTCATGCAGGTAGTGATTGTGCTTTGTTGGAGGTAGTGTGGTGCTTAGCTAAGGTATGCATTGCTAATGAGGGCTTTTCAGAATTAAAAGTTGTTGGGAGGGGGGGGCCCACTCTTGCCGCTATTGTGGCTTAATAGTGGGACCTGGGAACTTGAGATGCAGCCCAACATGTAGCCCCTCGCCTGCCCTATCCGTTGCTGTGTCGTTTCCATCACTTTCTTGAATTGCCCAGATTTTCACAAATGAAAACCTTAGCGAGCATCGGCGATATACAAAAGTGCTCGGGTCGCCCATTGACTTCAATGGGGTTCGTTACTCGAAACGAACCCTTGAGCATCGCGATAATTTCGTCCCGAGTAACGAGCACCCGAGCATTTTGGTGCTCGCTCATCTCTACTGCTTATCTATTCTAATTTTTGCATATACTACTTTCATCTAATCTATCTGTACAATCCCTATTTAGAACATGCTCCATGATTGACAATGCCATCCAGTGTACATCTTGTGCCATGTATGCAGTCCTTGAACAGCCGTTGGAGAGTGCATAGTACTGTATGAGATGTGAGAATGTTGCACATCTGGAAGTATAGATCCTGGATCTAAATGAGCAGCTTACAACACTAAAATCCATTGGCATAATGAAAAGTGCTTTACTGCTCACTGAACAGGCATTCATTGGGGTACATGTGGGTGTGGATGGTAGCATGGCAGTGCAGGATGATCAGGCAGCTAGCCGACTAACAGCAGGGGTAGAGGGAATAGATCCAGGCAAGCTAGTACCTGAACTGACACACCCCAACAAGTTTGCCAAGTTGGCAGATGAAGGGAATGCCATTACAGGGTTAGCAGTGCTGCAGCATGACATGGCCTCTGACTGCCAGGGGATGTCTGCTCCAGTATGAAGGGAAATAGCAGCACAGGGCAGGCTAGACAGGTCCTAACAGTGGGAGAATCAATTAGGGGGACAGACAGAGCAATGTGCCAAAAAGACTGGGATCCTTGAACAGTGTGTTGTCTTTGTAGAGCTCAATTTCAACACATTGCGGATCTGGTTGACAGATTACTGGGAGGGGCTCATGAAGATCCAGCAGTCATGGTGCACATTGGTAGTAATGACAAAGTTAGAGGTAAGTGGAGGGTCCTTAAAAACGAGTTCAGGGACTTATAATGTAAGCTTAGGCCAAGGAACTCCAAAGTAGTATTTTCTGAAATACTACCTGTATTATGTGCCACACCAGAAAGGTAGAGGAAGATGAGGGAGGTAAACAAGTGGCTCAAGAGTTAGTGTTGGAAAGAGGGATTTGGGTTCCAAGAGAACTGGGCTGACTTTGCTGTTGGCTACAGGTTCAACCATAAGGATGGGCTGCAACATAATGAGGAGGGTGCATCTGTGCTGGGAAAGAAGATGTCTAGAAGGGTGGAGGAGTGTTTATACTAGGGACTGCGGGAGGGCAATCACATAGATAAAGGGGAAGATAATGTACACAGTGACCAGGTATTAAGTAATGGAAATGGAGTGGTGCGGTGGGAGAGGCTAGTACAGTTAGATCTGGCAGAAGAGTTATTAGGGATACAATTAATATAAAAAGATAACCAAAACTTTCTAAACGGTATGGTGACTAATGCTAGGACTCTGACTAATAAGGTCGACGAACTAGAAGTAATAATGTCTGAGGAAAAGTATGATATAGTCAGAATAACGGAGACCTGGCAAGATGAAAGCTGTGTTTGGGTGGTGAACTTACAGGGTTACAGTCTGTTTAAAAGGAATCGCAAAAACTAGATAGGGCAAGGGGTTTGTTCTAAATCAGAGCAAAAATTCGGGAAAGAGCCTGCTCACAAATCCAAAAATTTGTAAGCTGAGGCACTCGCATCCCGAGGTACCACTGTATAAGGAAAAAAATTCCTTAAAAAGCAAATAAAAGAAGCAAAGGTGGAGAAAGAGAATTATTGCCAAGGAGAGTACAACTAACCTTAAACTGTTCTTGAATAATGTAAGCCCTTAAGAACACAGGACCTATTTTGGGCATAAGGATGCAATGATTTTTTCACAGTGGACTGGTACGATTACGACAATACCAGAAATTTTTCTTTTTTTCTGGGTTTTTCCGTTGTTACACAAAAAGTTTTTTTTTGTTATTTCTGACTTAGCTTTTTTTTTTACACAATTTTTTTATGTCTCTGTAGGGGACTTGAACTATTAAGGCCTCATTCCAAAAGTCATGCAAAAGTATAATGTCCTTTTTATTCCTGCATTAACAAATGCGACGTTTCAACCTATGTGGTCTTTGTCAAGCTTGACAAAGACCACATAGGCCGAAACATCACGTGTGTTAATGGAGAAATAAAAAGGACTTATACTTTCCACCATTTATGCTGCCACCTTCCTGAATTATTTATTATGAGATTTCTTCTTAAGCAGGGATGAAAAAGACTCCGCTCTCCTTTAGTTCTCCCTTCCAGCTGACTCAACAACTACACATTAAAGTTGGCTGGCCTCTAGGCCCCAGCCTCCAGACCAACTTAGCTAGCCTCTATGCTAGACTAGACCAGGCTCCAAGCTCCCCCCCAAAAAAACAACCACACCCAAGTTGTGTTTTTTATATCTCCCCATCAACCAATCCTGGACTATAGGGAAGCCTTCTACCCAATCCCAGGGCTAACAAGGGGTGACTGACAGGTAATAGAGTGGGTTAGGTAGAATACTGCAAAGTCATGCATAAGTGAGTTAAAGAGACACCAGACCTTAACTCTTAGGGGCCCAGGCAAGGCCAATACACATAACAATACATGGATATACATGCACACACGGATACACATACACACATATACACATAGAGACTCCACATGAGGTTGCTAACAAAGTGCTGTGAGACCTCAACTTTGGGGTACTACTTAAGCTGCCAGGACTATGCACAGCAGACTTCAGCGTCCCAATGTAGGTAACGCAATGACATCACTACATCATGACACTTGTGTCAGGTGGCTGACTGTGCATTAGTATAAAGAAGACCACTCTATGCTCCATGGGCAATCAGGTATCAGATAAGCAGAAAGTTTTTCTGGGCCATGCAGGAGGCATTATTGTTAAATAAGAGGCCACTTAGGTACATTAATAGTTTACAAGGGGATCACACAGGGGAATTATTAGTTTTCACGGGGAACATGCAGATGCACTATTAGTTTAGAGGGGTTACCCAGTTGTAAACTATTGAGAGGACAGGACAGGCCATCAATAATAGATTGGTGGGGATCTGTCACCCAGGACTCTCGCTGATCAGTTGTTTGCTGAGTTGATATGATCATACAGGAAGCAGACGGACATATTCCCACTACAGTGGTCATGCTTCGTATTGCAGGCCAAGTTCCTATTCACTTTAATTGGAGCTATGCCTACAATGACAATCCTGGCCACTGCAGTGAGAACGGAGCTGTCTATTTCCTGCAGAAATCAGCTCAGTGCAGAAGTACGCAGACCCAGCAAACAGTGAATTCCCTATTGATTTACTACTACTGATCTATACTGCTGATAGACCATTTAAAGTTTACAACTGTACAATGCCTTTAAAAGGTGGCTTTGATGGGGCAAGATTAGATTAGAAGGGGCAAAGCAGGGTCATTATTAATTCATTATTGATAAGGGTCAGTATTAATTAAAAAGGGGAGCACTTGGGGGCATTAATATTCATTCAGGGGAAATTACTTTTTCAGGGACCACTCAGGAGATATTATTACCTCATAAAATGGTACCCAATGGACATTATTATTGTTTTAGGGGCAGAAAGAGGGCATACTGTGTGTATTATCACTGTGCGAGGACACAGGCGGGGCATTATTATTATTGTATTCACTGTTTAGGGAACCAAAGATGTAACTTTTAAAGGACATATTTTAGCTGAATGATTATTGGTGGATGATTATAGTTCTACCACTATTATTTCTGAAGTATAATATTTGAGGACAAAGTGCATTACAGCGGTTAAAGTAATAGGAGCAGTAATAGGCACAAAATTAGAGGTAGCAGCAAAATCGTGAGTTTGTAAAGGTTGATAAAAGGTATGAAGGGTGCTGAAAAAGTGAGGAGCCAAAGATACCTGTGTTGCAAATTTTGCAGATACAAGTCATGGCTGGATAAAGTAATCATGGTGGTCTGGTCTAGATGAGAAAGACAGTATTATACAATTCACAGAGCGCCTGTGTAGAACTGGTAGCTAACACTATATGGTCACTGTATGGCCATAATATTGTTCTTTGTATAGTGTTATTATTTATTAACAGTATGGTGGTCATTATGTAGTCGTTATGATGGGACGGTATTATATGGCCCCTGCGTAGTGTTATAATGGATCTTTGTATAGTGTGTTTCATTTAGTAGGGGAAGTAATACTGAATAACTGCATTGTGGTAGTGTTTGCACTGAACAATAATAATGTCTGGCAGGGTATTCTTACTGTATATTACTGGCCACTCTGTTGTTGGGGGCCTCTCCAGCACGTCCCATACTGCAGCACTGGCTCCAGCCAGCAGATGGCACTAGAGATGAGCGAACGTGCTCGTTTAGGACAATTACTCGATCGAGCATCACTTTTTTCGAGTAACTGCCTACTCGGACAAAAAGATTCTGGGGGCGCCGGGGGACAGGGGGTGGCGGGGTGGAGTGGGGGTAGCAGGGGGGAAGACGGAGGAGCTCTCTCTCTTTTCCCCCACTCCCCACCGCAACCCCCGAATCTTTTCGCCCGATGAGGCAGTTACTCGAAAAAAGCGATGCTCGATCAAGTAATTGCTCTAAACGAGCAGGTTCGCTCATCTCTAGGTGGCACCACTGTATAATGGGAGAAAGAGAATCCAAAATTGGATTGCAAAGGGTTCATAGGTCTCAATTAGAGATGAGCGAACCTACTCAGCCACGCCCCTTTTTCGCCCAAGCGCCGCGATTTTCGAGTACTTCCGTACTCGGGCGAAAAGATTCAGGGGGCGCCGTGGGTGAGTGGGGGGTTGCAGTGTTCCCCGCTGCTACCCCCCGCTCCGCCACTCCTCCCCCTGGCACCCCCCGAATCTTTTCACCCGAGTACGGAAGTACTCGAAAATCGCGGTGCTCGATCGAGTAATTACTTGAAACGAGTATATTCGCTCGTCTCTAGTCTCAATAGTAGCACTATTAGTGATTGGGACTACAGAAAGAGCAATGTTATTGATTGGGGCCACAGAGGGGGCACTATTATTGAGTGGGACCACAGAGGAGGGGCACTGTTAGCAAGTGAGACTACAGAGGGGGGCAATATTATTATATGGGGTTCTTAGAGATTTATTGGGGCACAAGCAGCATGAAGAGACAAGTCATGACTAGAAGTTGTCTTCATGATAGCCTAGACCCAGATAAGAAGACCAAAAGTAAAAAAACTCCAATCAGAGACGACGTCACCTGTAATCACTGGATGTAACTGCACTATAATCACTATCCATACCGTATGTAGAGCTGGGATCCACTAGAGGTGAGCTGCTATACTTAAAGTGTTAATAAAGTTCCTAAATGTAGTTTTCAATACTTTGAGAGGTTCAGTTTTTAAAATGAGGTAATGTATGGGGCTTTCTAATATAAAGGCTCCTCAAATCCACTTCAAAACTGAATTGGTCCATAAAGAACAGATTTTGGAAATGCACTTGAAAATCTGAAAAATTGCTTCTAAACTTATACTTCTTCTAACATCTTAAATAAATAAAAGGGAATAACATGATGCCAACATAAAGGGGACATGATGAATGTTATTTATTATGTAGTTTGTCTGCTACAACTATCTGTCTTCGGGCTCATTCAGACTAACGGATTTTTCGTGCTGCTATCAGCGCAAAAAAATTGTTGCTACAGGAGCTGTAAGGATCGCATGAACGGGCTGCCTCCAGTTACTTGAAGTAGCCTGTTCACACGATCGCAGGTGCAAGCTGCACACTATCCAGCTCCCAGTAGGAGTAAATGGAAAGTCCGCCACAGCATGCAGCAAAGATAGGACAGGTCCTATCTTTTATGCACACCACGGAGCTACATGCGACCTGCACTCGCATGTCTTATCTTTATTAGGTGTGCAACGTTTGTTTCCTAATAGACGCGCATTCTGTGCACTGCTAGCAGTGCAAACATTACATTAATCTGAACAAGCCCTTACAAGCAGAAAATTTCAAATTTTGAAAAGTACAAATTTTTCAAAATTTTCTATAAATTCTGTAATTTTTTTAATAAATGAACTGAAACATATAGACAAAAATTCATCACCAAGATTTGTAAGATATGGTGCAATGTGTCACTTAAACACAATCTCAGATTCACTTGGATAAGTAAAATCATTCCGAAGATTTTGCCATGTAGCGTGACACGTCAGATTTGAAAAATGTCACTGTGTCACAAAGGCCAAAACGGACTGCAGTGTTAGGGAGCTATGGGGTAGTTATTCCACTTTGTTCAACACAATGATTTATTGTGTATAATTTCTTCTAACTCTCAGTAGGCGATTTTCAGTTATGTTTTTAAGCCATGGAAAATGGTGACAGCTACCCCACCCAGTTCACTCATTTCTATCTGTATATTTAAGGCTGTCCTGCTGCATCACTTTTTAATATTTGCTTTCATTTTTCCACACCCACTTTCAAACAATCAAGCATTTTTTATTTTTCCACTGACATAGCTAAATGAGAGCCTGTTGTGAAGGACAGGGTGTTTTGTTTTTGTTTTTTTAATGGTGGCATTTATGTTACGTGCGACATAAGGTATTAGAAAACTTTTCAAAATGTCAAAGTGGGATGAAGTTTTTGAGAAGTCTTTGTTTTTACAGTGTGTATAAAGTCCAGTAAAAATTACACATTTTCTTCATTCAGTGGGTCAGTATGATTACAGCAAAACGAATTTTATATAGTTTTTTATGCTATTCTAGCTAAAAAATTAAAATACAATTTTTGTAAAATTGCTTTCTGTCGCCTCTTTGAATCACAGAACTTTATTATTTTTCCACCAATGGGGCTGTGAGAGAGCTTAATTTTTTTGTAGGTCAACCTGTAGTTTTATTGGTATCATTTGGGGCTACTTACAGCTTTTTGCTCAATGTTTTCTTGGAGACGAGGTAACAAAAGACTACATGTCATTGCTTTTTTCTGACTGTATTCACAATATGATGTGATATTTTAATAAATTGGACTTCTACAGATAAGACGATACCAGTATTTTATTTTTTTGTGGGTCACTTCTTCTTAAGGAGAACACCTAGAAAGTGTGTGAGGAGACACCTAAAAGGTGGGTGAGGAGACTTATAAGGCCATCCATGCTCCTCTGGGAAATATGCAAATAAGGTAAGATGGAACAACACCTCTGCAGCTAACATTGACTTGCAGGAATGCTGCCTTCCAATAGGTGGTGCTGTTAAGGTATTGATCTGCTGATCACCTAAACGCAAGTACAATATATTGCAATACTTCAGTATGCAATATAATGTATTTTTACAGACATCCTATTAGGTAAGACTTAGGGTCCTTTTACAAACAATGAAGTGCCGGGCAAATTATGCCCGACACTTGTGCCTGTGATGCTCACTCTTCTCAATAGAGGAAGCCCTTTACTATTTATAAAGCTTCATAGTTGGGGGCCCTGTTACAGTTTTTGCATTGGCTTCAACTTACGCCTCCAATTCCAGCCATGTGTCAAAGACAGCTTTTTCCAAATAGATGTGAAGCAGGAGTAGTGCAGCTAAGAACTATATAAAATAAAACATCCAAAAAGCGAGTGTTGAAGCATGCAAGTGTGTGTGTACTGTGATCTAAAGTGTGCTGTGTCTTAAGTTTGACTTAAAGATTGAGTAACCTTAGATTCAGAGACTTATTTATTTACTACTTCTCTTTTATTTTTCACTTGTATATATTAATCTTATCTAACTTATCTGCACAATCCCAAGTTAGAATGTGCTCTACGATTGACAATGCTGTCCAGTGCACTTCATGTGCCATGTATTTAGTCCTTGAACAGTCATTCAAGGGTGCATAAGGCTGTACAAGATGTGAGCGTATTGCACATTTGGGAGCTGAGATCCTGGATCTAAATGAGAAGCTTGCAACACTGAGATTCATTGACAAAATGGAAAGGAGTTTACTACTTACTGAGCAGGTAATCCTTGAGGTGGATAGTGTCATGGAAGTGCAGGGTGATCACGCAGCTAGCTGGAGTGACAGCAGGAGAGTTAAAGGGAAGAGTGTCTGGGACTAGTACTGAACTGGTGCACCAAACAATTTTGCAAATTTGTCACATGATGGGAATGCCATTACATGGATAGCACTGTTGCAGCATGACAAGACCTTTGACTGCCAGGGGGATGACTGCTTGATGAAGAAGGGGAATAGAAGTGCAGGGCAGGGTAGACAAGTCCAGGTAGTGAGGGACTCCATTAAGAGTGGGACAGACAGGGCCATCTGCCACAAAGACTGAGGTCACTGAACAGTGTGTTGTCTTCCTTGTGCTTGAGTTTGACACATCACTGATCAGGTTGACAGATTACTGGGAAGGACTGATAAAGACCCAGCAGTCATGGTGCACTTTGGCACCAATTACAATGTTCGAGGTTGATGGTAGGTCTTTAAAAATTATTTCAGGAACTTAGGATGTAATTTTATTACAAGGACCTGCAAACTAGTATTTTCTGAAATACTATCTGTACCGCGTGCCACTCCTGAAAGACAGCAGGATATTAGGGGCATTAACAAGTGGCTCAGGAGCTTTTGCAGGGAGGAGGGGTTTGGGTTCCTGGAGAACTGAGCTGACATTGCTGTTGGCTACAGGTTCTACTGTAGGCATGGGCTGCATCCCAATGGGAAGGGTGGAGCTGTGTTTGAAGGGAAGATGGCTAGAAGGTTAGAGGAGTGTTTAAACCAGGGACTAGGGGAGGGCAATCGCAGAGAGTGAAAGACAGTATAGACAATGACTTTGAAATAAGTAATACAAAAGGAGATGGAGCGTTGGGAAGGGTTAATACAGTTATAACTGTCAGAAAATTAAAGTGTTGGCTCTTGAAAAAATAATGATGGAAAGTACATCTAATAAATAGTTTTGTTTTACAGTGTATTCACAGAGGAAAATGAAATGTCAGGTGAAATGTTGAATGATAAAGTAAACTCTTCATTCATCTAAAGGTCCCGTTACATGGAACGATTGTCGAATGCATAAGTGCCCGACAGCCACCCCACAGACTACTGCCTGACTATCGCTTCTGTGCTTATGCAGGAGCTATAGTCATTCAAATGAATTATGGCGAAGTGGGCTGGGATCATTCCGGTCCACCTGCATACAGTCAAAGTAAATAGTAGTAGCTCAAACATTGATTGGCTTCTGTTTACACTTCCCAATAGTTGCTTGGTTTTTAGTTGTCCAATAGTTGCTTGGTTTGCTGTCGTGGCCAAGTGAACGTGGGACAATTATCATCCAAATTTGCTATTTCCAGTGAAGATTTAGGTAATAATTGCCCCTTGTAAAGTGCCCTTTAAGCAGGAAGACGTGAGCAGCCACCTTAAAAAGATTAAAATAGAGAAATTACCAGGTCCCAATCGCATACATCCCTGGGTTCTAAGAGAATTAAGTAATGTGATTAAAGTAATGTTTCTTTGACTCTATAGTGATGGGGTCTGTTCCACTGGGGTGGTGCATAGCAAGTGTGATACAATATTCAAAAAGTGTTCAAAAAGTGAAGCTGGACAATCTAATTTTTATTGTGGGTAAAATGTTATGTTTTTTTTTAAGAGATGCTATCCTGCGGTAACTCAATGAAGATAGCTGCATAACTCCATATGAGCAGTGGTTTATGAGGGGTCGCTCCTGTCAAACCCATCTGATCAGCCTCGATGGGGAGGTAAGTTCTGGACTGGACTGAGGAGTCATTGGATCTTGTATATCTTGATTTTTCTAAGGCATTTGATAGTAATGTGATAGACCATTATTTCTTATATTCAAGGACTTTATATTGATGGGGGTCCGTTCCACTGGATTGGCGATTAGCAAATGTGGTGTCAATATTCAAAAAGAACCAGAAAGGTGAATCAAGAAACTACAGGCTCATAAGTGAGATGATATCCTGGAATACCTCAAGGAAAATAGCAATATAACTCAATATCAACATGGGTTGACGAGGGGTCACTCCTGTCAAACCAATCTGATCAGCTTCCATAAGGAGGTAAGTTCTAGATTAAAATGAGAATGCTTGGCCTGGGCGATAATATATGTAAGTGGGTAAGTAACTGGATCAGTGATAGAAAGCAGAGGGTGGTTATTAATGGTAATACTCTAATTGGGTCACAGTTACTACCATGTTCCCCAAAACATAAGACACTGTCTTATATTATTTTTTGCCCCAAAAAGAGCACAGTGTCTTATTTTCGGGGGGGGGGGCTTATACTCACCTGGTCTGCTGCTCACCTGTCCCGATGCCTCCCGATGGTCTTTGGCGGCGGCGCTGCTGTAAACTTCATCCCCCTTGTCTCACAGCTGAGCTTCTGCTGGTGATGGGGCTTTGAATACCCTGCCTCCAGCAAAGCAAGCGCTGTGATTGACTCATCAAGTGTCAGCAGCCAATCACAGCCGGCGCTCAATGAGCCAATCACAGCCATTCAGTGATAGGTCTTACTATCAGGGTAGGACCTATTTTCGGGGAAACACGGTAGTAGGATACTACAGGGTTTGGTATTCGGCCCTATTCTTTTTAAAATATATATTAGCAACCTGTGTAAAGCAATTAACACTACAGAGGACAGGATACTGTAGCAAATGGATTTGGATAAGCTGGAGGCTTGGGCAGAAAAGTGGCCAAAGAGGTTTAACACTAATAAATGTAATGTTATGCACATGGGCAGAGGAAATACATGTCACCATTACATACTTGATGGGAAACTGCTGGATAAAACTGACACGGAAAAGGACTTGCAGATTTTAGTTAACCCTAAACTTAACTGAAACAACCAGTGTCAGGCAGCTGCTGGTAAGTCAGATAGAATCAATAGGTGCATCAAAAGAGGTCTAGGGGCACATGATGAGAACATTGTTCTTCCTCTTTACAAGTCACTGGTCAGACACACATGGAATATCGTGTACAGTTTTGAGCACTGGTACTCAAAAAGGAAATATTAGAACTTGAGTGGATTCAAAGGTCGGTAACTAATGTGATGAATGTAATGGGTGGACTACAATACCCAGAGAGGTTGTAAATTAGGAAAAAGCTGAGAGGCAACTTAATAACTATGTATAAATATATCAAGGGTGAATTTCTCTCCCATCATGTATTTATACCCAGGACTGAGACTGTAACAAGAGGACACCCTCTAGAATAAAGAATGTTTCTGCACCAAAATTAAGATGTTTCTCTACAGTAAGAGCAGTGAGACTTTGAAACTCTGCCTATGGGTATGGTGATGGCAAAATCACTAAAACAGTTCAGGAGGGGCATGGACACTTTTCTTGAGTGTAACAAAATTATACGTTATGGTTGCTACATTACTTTAGAGGAATAATTGATCCAGGGAGTTATTTTGATTGCCAAATTTGGAGTTTGGAAGGACTTCTTTCCTTAAAATAAGGAAAATGGCTTCTATCTCATTCATTTTTTTGCCGTCCTCTGGATCAGCATTGCAGGATAATATGCTGAACTGGATGGACATTTGTTTTTTTTTAAAGACCTACATACTATGTGACTATAAAGAAGACTTAGCTTCTGAGCCTGCTTTATACACTTACACCCAGCATATGTGTAAAAAAGGAGATAATTAGAGATGAGCGAACGTACTCGTCCGAGCTTGATACTCGTTCGAGTATTAGCGTGTTCGAGATGCTCGTTACTCGAGACGAGCACCACGCGATGTTCGAGTTACTTTCACTTTCATCTCTGAGACGTTAGCGCGCTTTTCTGGCCAATAGAAAGACAGGGAAGGCATAACAACTTCCCCCTGTGACGTTCAAGCCCTATACCACCCCCCTGCAGTGAGTGGCTGGCGAGATCAGGTGT
Source organism: Eleutherodactylus coqui (assembly GCF_035609145.1). Classification (NCBI taxonomy): domain Eukaryota; kingdom Metazoa; phylum Chordata; class Amphibia; order Anura; family Eleutherodactylidae; genus Eleutherodactylus; species Eleutherodactylus coqui. The sequence continues at coordinate 303,239,246 of NC_089837.1, forward strand.
CACCCGAGTATATAAATCGGCCCCTCCCGCGGCTCACCACAGATGCATTCTGACATAGTTCAGGGACAGTGCTGCTGGTGCCGGAGCTGCTATAGGGAGAGCGTTAGGAGTTATTTTAGGCTTCAAGAACCCCAACGGTCCTTCTTAGGGCCACATCTAACCGTGTGCAGTAGTGTGGAGGCTGCTTTTTGCAGTGTTGCACTTTTTTTTTTTTTTTCTATATCGGCCGTGTAGAGCATTGCGTCCTGCAGTAATTTTACATTGTCCAGGGCCAGTAGTGGTGAGGCAGGGACAGAAGACATATTTAGTGTATATGGGCAGTGGGCCTTTCCAAAAACATTTGGGAAAAAAAATCTATTTGGGCTACCTGTGACCGTCCTCAGTGTACTGGGTCTCTGCTGGGTGTAGTTGTCCTAATTCATACGCAGCCAGCTAAGTGTTACAGCAGGCTTGCGCAAAATTCTTTCCTGCCTCTGTGTTGCCTCTTACATCACCGCTGTATTCCTGTCCACAAGTGTACTGGGTCTCTGCTGGGGGTAGTTGTCCTAATTCATACGCAGCCAGCTAAGTGTTACAGCAGGCTTGCGCAAAATTCTTTCCTGCCTCTGTGTTGCCTCTTACATCACCGCTGTATTCCTGTCCACAAGTGTACTGGGTCTCTGCTGGGGGTAGTTGTCCTAATTCATACGCAGCCAGCTAAGTGTTACAGCACGCTTGCGCAAAATTCTTTCCTGCCTCTGTGTTGCCTCTTACATCACCGCTGTATTCCTGTCCACAAGTGTACTGGGTCTCTGCTGGGGGTAGTTGTCCTAATTCATACGCAGCCGGCTAAGTGTTACAGCAGGCTTGCGCAAAATTCTTTCCTGCCTCTGTGTTGCCTCTTACATCACTGCTGTACTCCTGTCCACAAGTGTACTGGGTCTCTGCTGGGGGTAGTTGTCCTAATTCATACGCAGCCAGCTAAGTGTTACAGCAGGCTTGCGCAAAATTCTTTCCTGCCTCTGTGTTGCCTCTTACATCACCGCTGTATTCCTGTCCACAAGTGTACTGGGTCTCTGCTGGGGGTAGTTGTCCTAATTCATACGCAGCCAGCTAAGTATTACAGCAAGCTTGCGCAAAATTCTTTCCTGCCTCTGTGTTGCCTCTTACATCACCGCTGTATTCCTGTCCACAAGTGTACTGGGTCTCTGCTGGGGGTAGTTGTCCTAATTCATGCGCAGCCAGCTAAGTGTTACAGCAGGCTTGCGCAAAATTCTTTCCTGCCTCTGTGTTGCCTCTTACATCACCGCTGTATTCCTGTCCACAAGTGTACTGGGTCTCTGCTGGGGGTAGTTGTCCTAATTCATACACAGCCAGCTAAGTGTTACAGCAGGCTTGCGCAAAATTCTTTCCTGCCTCTGTGTTGCCTCTTACATCACCGCTGTATTCCTGCCCACAAGTGTACTGGGTCTCTGCTGGGGGTAGTTGTCCTAATTCATACGCAGCCAGATAAGTGTTACAGCAGGCTTGCGCAAAATTCTTTCCTGCCTCTGTGTTGCCTCTTACATCACCGCTGTATTCCTGTCCACAAGTGTACTGGGTCTCTGCTGGGGGTAGTTGTCCTACTTCATACGCAGCCGGCTAAGTGTTACAGCAGGCTTGCGCAAAATTCTTTCCTGCCTCTGCTGTGCGTTCCGTAAGCGAAGTCAGCCTCCAACCACAGGCCAATAAGCGGCACTTTTAATTACAGCGTTCTGTTTCTGCACTACTGGTAATACACCATGCTGAGGGGTAGGGGTAGGCCTAGAGGACGTGGACGCGGCCGAGGACGCGGAGGTCCAAGTCAGGGTGTGGGCACAGGCCGAGCTCCTGATCCAGGTGTATCGCAGCCGACTGCTGCGGGATTAGGAGAGAGGCACGTTTCTGGCGTCCCCACATTCATCTCACAATTAATGGGTCCACGCGGTAGACCTTTATTAGAAAATGAGCAGTGTGAGCAGGTCCTGTCGTGGATGGCAGAAAGTGCATCCAGCAATCTATCGACCACCCAGAATTCTGTGCCGTCCACTGCTGCAACTCTGAATCCTCTGGCTGCTGCTCCTCCTTCGTCCCAGCCTCCTCACTCCATTTCAATGACACATTCTGAGGAGCAGGCAGACTCCCAGGAACTGTTCCCGGGCCCCTGCCCAGAATGGCCAGCAATGGTTCCTCTCCCACCGGAGGAGTTTGTCGTGACCGATGCCCAACCTTTGGAAAGCTCCCGGGGTCCGGGGGATGAGGCTGGGGACTTCCGGCAACTGTCTCAAGAGCTTTCAGTGGGTGAGGAGGACGATGGCGATGAGACACAGTTGTCTATCACTCAGGTAGTAGTAATTGGAGTAAGTCCGAGGGAGGAGCGCACAGAGGATTCGGAGGAAGAGCAGCAGGACGATGAGGTGACTGACCCCACCTGGTTTGCTACGCCTACTGAGGACAGGTCTTCAGAGGGGGAGGCAAGTGCAGCAGCAGGGCAGGTTGGAAGAGGCAGTGCGGTGGCCAGGGGTAGAGGCCGGGCCAGACCGAATAATCCACCAACTGTTTTCCAAAGCGCCCCCTCGCGCCATGCCACCCTGCAGAGGCCGAGGTGCTCAAAGGTCTGGCAGTTTTTCACTGAGAGTGCAGACGACCGACGAACAGTGGTGTGCAACCTTTGTCGCGCCAAGATCAGCTGGGGAGCCACCACCACCAGCCTCACCACCACCAGCATGCGCAGACATATGATGGCCAAGCACCCCACAAGGTTGGACGAAGGCCGTTCACCGCCTCCGGTTTGCACCGCTGCCTCTCCCCCTGTGCCCCAACCTGCCACTGAGATCCAACCCCCCTCTCAGGACACAGGCACTACCATCTCCTGGCCTGCACCCACACCCTCACCTCCGCTGTGCCCGGCCCCATCCACCAATGTCTCTCAGCGCACCGTCCAGCCGTCGCTAGCGCAAGTGTTGGAGCGCAAGTACGCCGCCACGCACCCGCACGCTCAAGCGTTAAACGTGCACATAGCCAAATTTATCAGCCTGGAGATGCTGCCGTATAGGGTTGTGGAAACGGAGGCTTTCAAAGGTATGATGGCGGCGGCGGCACCGCGCTACTCAGTTCCCAGTTGCCACTACTTTTCCCGATGTGCCGTCCCAGCCCTGCACGACCACGTCGCCCTCACCAACGCGGTTACTGCCAAGGTTCACTTAACAACGGACACGTGGACAAGCACAGGTGGGCAGGGCCACTATATCTCCCTGACGGCACATTGGGTGAATTTAGTGGAGGCTGGGACAGAGTCAGAGCCTGGGACCGCTCACGTCCTACCCACCCCCAGAATTGCGGGCCCCAGCTCGGTGGTGGTATCTGCGGCGGTGTATGCTTCCTCCACTAAACCACCCTCCTCCTCCTCCTCCTATGCAACCTCTGTCTCACAATCAAGGTGTGTGAGCAGCAGCACGTCGCCAGCAGTCGGTGTCGCGCGGCGTGGCAGCACAGCGGCGGGCAAGCGTCAGCAGGCCGTGCTGAAACTACTCAGCTTAGGAGAGAAGAGGCACACGGCCCACGAACTGCTGCAGGGTCTGACAGAGCAGACCGACCGCTGGCTTGCGCCGCTGAGCCTCCAACCGGGCATGGTCGTGTGTGACAACGGCCGTAACCTGGTGGCGGCTCTGCAGCTCGGCAGCCTCACGCACGTGCCATGCCTGGCCCACGGCTTTAATTTGGTGGTTCAGCGCTTTCTGAAAAGCTACCCACGCTTGTCAGACCTGCTCGGAAAGGTGCGCCGGCTCTGCGCACATTTCCGCAACTCCAAGACGGACGCTGCCACCCTGTGCACCCTGCAACATCGGTTTCATCTGCCAGTGCACCGACTGCTGTGCGACGTGCCCACACGGTGGAACTCTACACTCCACATGTTGGCCAGGCTCTATGAGCAGCGTAGAGCTATAGTGGAATACCAACTCCAACAAAGGCGGCGCAGTGGGAGTCAGCCTCCTCAATTCTTTACAGAAGAGTGGGCCTGGTTGGCAGACATCTGCCAGGTCCTTGGAAACTTTCAGGAGTCTACCCAGATGGTGAGCGGGGATGCTGCAATCATTAGCATCACCATTCCTCTGCTATGCCTCTTGAGAAGTTCCCTGCAAAGCATAAAGGCAGACGCTTTGCGCTCGGAAATAGAGGCGGGGGAAGACAGTATGTCGCTGGATAGTCAGAGCACCCTCCTGTCTATATCTCAGCGCGTTGAGGAGGAGGAAGAGGAGCATGAGGAGGAGGGGGAAGAGACAGCTTGGCCCACTGCTGAGGGTACCCATGCTGCTTGCCTGTCATCCTTTCAGCGTGTATGGCCAGAGGAGGAGGAGGAGGAGGAAGATCCTGAAAGTGATCTTCCTAGTGAGGACAGCCATGTGTTGCGTACAGGTACCCTGGCACACATGGCTGACTTCATGTTAGGATGCCTTTCTCGTGACCCTCGCGCTACACGCATTCTGGCCACTACGGATTACTGGGTGTACACACTGCTCGACCCACGGTATAAGGAGAACCTTTCCACTCTCATACCCGAAGAGGAAAGGGGTTCGAGAGTGATGCTATACCACAGGACCCTGGCGGACAAACTGATAGTAAAATTCCCATCCGACAGCGCTAGTGGCCGAAGGCGCAGTTCCGAGGGCCAGGTAGCAGGGGAGGCGCAGAGATCAGGCAGCATGTACAGCACAGGCAGGGGAACACTCTCTATGGCCTTTGACAGCTTTCTGGCTCCCCAGAAAGACTGTGTCACCGCTCCCCAGTCAAGGCTGAGTCGGCAGGAGCACTGTAAAAGGATGGTGAGGGAGTACGTAGCCGATCGCACGACCGTCCTCCATGACGCCTCTGCCCCCTACAACTACTGGGTGTCGAAGCTGGACACGTGGCCTGAACTTGCGCTGTATGCCCTGGAGGTGCTTGCTTGTCCTGCGGCTAGCGTCTTGTCAGAAAGGGTGTTTAGTGTGGCTGGGGGAATCATCACGGATAAGCGTACCCGCCTGTCAACTGACAGTGCCGACAGGCTTACACTCATCAAGATGAACAAAGCCTGGATTTCCCCAGACTTCTCTTCTCCACCAGCGGACAGCAGCGATACCTAAACAATACGTAGGCTGCACCCGCGGATGGAAGCATTGTTCTCTATCACCATCAAAAACGTGGACCTTTTAGCTTCATCAATCTGTGTATAATATTCATCCTCCTCCTCCTGAAACCTGACGTAATCACGCCGAACGGGCAATTTTTCTTAGGCCCACAAGGCTCAGTCATATAATTTTTGTAAACAATTTTTTTACGTTTCAATGATCATTAAAGCGTTGAAACTTTCACCTCAACCAATTTTTATTTTAACTGGGCTGCCTCCAGGCCTAGTTACCAATTAAGCCACATTAACCAAAGCGATTAATGGGTTTCACCTGCCCTCTCGGTTGGGCATGGGCAATTTTTCTGACGTACATTAGTACTGTTGGTACACCAATTTTTTGGGGCCCTCACCTACAGTGTAATCCAATTAATTTTTTGCCCACCTGCACTAAAGCTGACGTTACATCAGCTGTGCTGGGCAATGCAATGGGATATATTTATGTACCGCCGGTGGCTTCCTGGCACCCACCCATGCTGTGGGTCCACAGGGAGTTGTAACTGCATGTGTCCACTTCTAAAGAACCCCAGTGTGACTGGGGCATGCAGTGTGGGCCGAAGCCCACCTGCATTTAATCGGACGTTACCTCAGCTGTGATGGGCACTGCAATGGGATACATTTATGTACAGCGGGTAGGTTCCAGGGAGCCACCCATGCTGTGGGTGCACACGGAATTCCCATTGCGGAGTTGTACCTGCCTGTGACTATTTATAAAAAACCGCGGTCTGACTGGGGCATGCAGACACCTTGACAGAATGAATAGTGTGTGGCACATAGGTTCCCCATTGCTATGCCCACGTGTGCAGCTCCTGATGGTGGTGGCACAGGATTATATTTCTCATTGCTTCTGTACAGCATTGTGGGCTATCGCCCCGCCCCTTTTAAAGAGGGTCGCTGCCTAGCCGTGCCAACCATCTGCAGTGTGTGCCTGCGGTTCCTCCTCATGGCAGACGCACTTATAAATAGACATGAGGGTGGTGTGGCATGAGGGCAGCTGAAGGCTGCACAGGTACAATTTGGTGTGCGCTGTGGACACTGGGTCATGCAGGGGGGGGTTGGGCAGCATGTAACCCAGGAGAAGTGGCAGCAGAGTGTCATGCAGGCAGTGATTGTGCTTTGTTGGAGGTAGTGTGGTGCGTAGGTAAGGTATGCATTACTAATGAGGGCTTTTCAGAAGTAAAAGTTGTTGGGAGGGGGGGGGGCCCACTATTGTGGCTTAATAGTGGGACCTGGGAACTTGAGATGCAGCCCAACATGTAGCCCCTCGCCTGCCCTATCCGTTGCTGTGTCGTTCCCATCACTTTCTTGAATTGCCCAGATTTTCACAAATGAAAACCTTAGCGAGCATCGGCGATATACAAAAATGCTCGGGTCACCCATTGACTTCAATGGGGTTCGTTACTCGAAACGAACCCTCGAGCATCGCGATAATTTCGTCCCGAGTAACGAGCACCCGAGCATTTTGGTGCTCACTCATCTCTAGAGATAATGTAAGTTTTTGTGTGCATAAAACTTACTTTTTCTTAACTTTTTTCCACAGGAAAGAGCAAACTTCGAATCATATCATTCAGGGTGTTGAGAAATCTATCTGCTGCTTTTTTATCACCTTGCCAAAAAAAGAGACACTCATCTATATACCTCCACCATTTATACAACCCTTGAGGCTAATTATTTATAAAAAGTTCCTCCCACTCAATCATAAAGATATTTGCGTACCAGGGCATGAATCGCACTCTAACTGCTGCTCCCGTCTTCTGTAAGTAGAACTTACAGATTTAATAATCACAAAGTGACAGATTCTCGAAACATACTAGTTATATCCAGTAATGTGTTTTTTACAGGTATGTTTGGGCTGGCATATTTTTAATTCACACGGTTTTCCACTTGTTTTTTTTTTAATGCATTTTTCCATTCTTATTCACTTACAGCAATGTCACTGACCTAAAAATGCATCAAAGGATAGAAAAACACCGCAAAATATACTAGTGCACATATTTTGAGGGTGTTTCACCAGAATTCTAGCTTAAGTTTTATCTCTTGTGGTGCAAGTGAATTTACTATTGATTTGCACCAAAAAATACTTTAATCCTCTCACTCATCTATTATAATGTGTCTAGAAAAGAACTCAGGGTTTGAGTGAAGTGAGGTTTTTAGACATATTTACGAATTGTGACTTAAGATTGCGGTAATGATGCACTTTAAAATAATTACCATAAATAGCAGAAAGAAAATATTCTACACCCTTTATCCTACCTTCCGCACTTTATTGATGTATACTTTATACTAGCCCCTTTGAGCCTAAGGGCTTGACTCAAAGGACTCTTCCATGGAACTGAATCAACCCTCAAAGGGATAAAACTTGTGCAGCCACTTCAAAATTCACCAATTTCACCGTACCCAAATCACCTGCGCTATTCCTGTTGCCCCTTAATGACATACCACTGGCTACATGTAAGTGTTCAGTGGTGCAACATCTGGTGAATGCAGTAACAGCCTGTATACCTAGGCTGTGGTGGCAGACTACACCTCCCCTCCCTTTGGTCCGGATGTGGTTCAGTGTTATAGAGGAGATGATGCAGATAGAGGACCTGACAGTATCATTAAAAAAGGTACTCAAGACAAGTTCAGGAAAACCTGGTTTCACTGGATTTAATTCAAAGACACAATGGAATACCATAATGCTTACAACTCCTAATTACACTAAGCGCCAGAGGGAATTCTGGGTAGCAAGGAGATTAGTCTCATTCCAGTAAAGTTGGTCACATCGCTGGAGTTGTGGCCACATGTGACCTGCCTCACATCTTACCCTTCATAAGGTAGGATCTCTCCCCCTCACCCTTTTTTTCTCTTCTCTCTTCTTTTTCTCTCCTTTCTCCCACTTGATTTTCCTAGGTCTCTGTCCCCCCACTCCCTCCCAACTAGTTGCTTTTAGAATAAGAGCAGTGGTCTCACAGTAGGGAAAGTTCAGGTTCCTGGATAGTAAGTAAAGCACAAGTTGGAAATAAAGAACCAGAACGCGGATTATATCTTACTAGGGTCTTCCTTACAATACTTAAAGAGATGAAACTGCAGGACGTGTTAGGGGGCTTATATCCCCATACGTGACTCTACTCCGCTTGATTAGTTCATTGGATGAGCTTGAATCTGGCCCATTTGACCAGGAGTTTTATGTTGCACTTAAGTAATGCAAAATGTTTATTACCAATTTTGTTTTGATGGTTATTTTCTTTATATGACCTGACAATGTCAACCGTGATGCTTGAGCAAAAGAGAAAACATTTATAAATAAAGAATTTATAAAGAAAAACTTGTGCAGTGTCAAAATAACTGATCCTGGTCCCACCAGAGCAAATGCTTCTGAGGATCAACTCTCCATCTACACAGATACAGTACCTGTTGCTTTCCCATTTGCTCTTATTACTCTACTTGCAGTGTTGCACAATGTCCCGAATACTGTAATAAATGTGTCATAACTATATCCACTCTTATGATAAATAATAATTTATTAAGTCCTAAACTTTGTTGTTATCATTGAACACAAAGGACAATCAAATGGCTCCAAAGTCAGACACAAATTCGTTTGCCCTCTGCTAAAGTTTTGGGACTCTGTCTTATAAGAAGTTCTTTGTTGCGTCAGACCCTGCTGCCTCTGAAGGATCCTCTGGTACTTTAGTAGGTTGGTCCAATACTTCCCATTTGCATAAAAAAGGTGTTTCTGTGTGGTTTTTCATGGATTCCTTGTGAAGTAGGTGACTGATCTGGGATTCAAAAATTGAAAACGTATGTTGATATACTGTCTAGAGACCCCCTCAGAAACATGGAGTGGATTTCAACATATTCCATTTTATTGACATTGTCTGTCTACAAATATAGTCCAGTTTTAATTTTCTTTTTTATACACCAATATTCATAAAACGCCATAGGTAAAAATCTTAAGCCTTTCTCTACACCAGTGTTCCCCAACTCCTGTCCTCAGGGACCACCAACAGGTCATGTTTTCAGGATATCCTATGGTAAGAACACCTGTGGCAATGTCTGAGGCACCGACAATAACTACATCACCTGTGCAATACTGAGGAAATCCTGAAAACATGACCTGTTGGTGGTCTCTGAGGACTGGAGTTCGGGGAACACTGCTCTACACTATCTATGATTCAAAACTACTTGCTCTACATCCCCTAAGTACACATTTGATTTTAAATATTAAAGGGATATGGAATAAATTCCCGATCGCTAGGGTTCTGACCACTGGGACCCCTACCATTCCAGAGAAATCGCCCCAGTGCATCCATAAATTTTTATAGCAGTGCTGTGCCATTCACTTCAATGGGAACTGCCGGAAAATAGCCGAGTTCAAGCACTTGGCAATCTCGGACAGTCCCATTCCTTTCAATGGAACAATCGGAGATTGCAAAATGCTTCAATTCTGGCAAGCCCACAAAAGAGAATGATGCATTGGCATGTATGTACAACCACCACTGCCAAAATTTCAGGGCACTCCAGGGAAGATTTTTCTGGATTTGTGGGTATCAAATGGTTCGACCCCAGCCAATCTGCAAGTTATCCTCTATCTGGTTAAGTTTCTGAGAGGGGATTACCCCTCTAACCCCTTAGTGATGGCCCCATTGTCTTTTTATGTCCTGGCTTTGTGGACTTTAATGCTCAGGGATGGAAAAACATGCATCCCCTGAGGATTAAAGCTGCAGGCCCGGTGAACATGATCGCTCCGTGCTGACAGCTACTGGAGGTAGCCGACAACCTGGAGCTGTCATGGGGGACCGTGGGGAGCGACCCTCAATCATACGATCGATGTTATCCAATGGATAAAGCCAATCTCATTAAACTGAATAGAAAGTTTAAAAAAATTAAAATTTTAGCTAACAGTACTCACCCCCATCTGCCACGATGTCCCGCAGTGTTCTGCTGTTTGAGGACCTGATGCCGGCATCTGCGCATGCGTGCCAGACGTCAACACATCACGAGCACACGCAGACTGCCGGGAGGCTGGGGAAAATTTAAAATCACCCTGCTCCCAGCTAGTATGAGTAGCCGAGAACAGGATGACGACACCAGGAGTCTTTATGCGGTTACTGGTCCCATGGATAACAGCGATCATGTAAAGTTTAAAAAAAAGTTGAAAAAGTGTTAAAGAAAAGGAAAAAAGTTTAAGTTTCATTTCCCCTCACGGGTCATATGAAATGAAATTACGTACTTAAGGCCCCCGGATTTATCCGCAAACCTTACCCCGTCTCCTGCGCATGCGCTTGTCGCCAAAATGGCGGACACATGCGCAGAAGCCGTGGATTGTGGAGGTAGTTTAAAATCTCCCTGCTCCTGGCTACCAAACGTAGCCAAGAGCCTAGAGATTTCACAGGGTGCCGCAGTACTCGTTCCCTGGTCACGTGATCGCTGCTATCCAATGGATAACGGTGATCACGTTAAGGTGAAAAAAAAGTTAAAGCTTCACCTCCCCTTACGGATCCGATTATATGTGCAGTACAAAAAAAAAATGTTTAAATGACACAATTGCCAAAAAATGAAAATCATAATTTTTCCTTCTGTTTTGCTTAAATTCATTCAAAAACTGTGTGGTCAAAATACACAGTACACACTTAGATGAATTCGTTAAGAGATCTAGTTTACAAAATGGGGTCATTTGTGGGGGTTCCCTATTGTTTTGCCCATGTAAGGGTTCTACAAGTGTGCAATGGGCCCTAAAACACCTTCAAGCAAAATGTCTGTTCTGAAAACCACTGGCTGCTCCTTTCGGTTTGGGCCCCGTTGTGCATATGGACATAAGATTAAGGCCACAATGGGTATGTTTCTGAAGAAAGGACAAACAGGGGGATCCATATTGTGGTGTAAATCCTCATTTTCATGTGCACCATAGAAAAAAATATGTCTTTAAAAGTGCAAAAATATCAAATTTAGTTTTTCTCCTCGAAATTACATTAAAGGGGTTGTCCCGCGCCGAAACGGGGTTTTTTTTTTTTCAACCCCCCCCCCCGTTCGGCGCGAGACAACCCCGATGCAGGGAAGTAAAGAAAGTTTACCGGAGCGCTTACCATAATCCCCGCGCTCCGGTGACTTCAATACTTACCGCTGAAGATGGCCGCCGGGATCCTCTGTCTTCGTGGACCGCAGCTCTTCTGTGCGGTCCACTGCCGAGTCCAGCCTCCTGATTGGCTGGAATTGGCACGTGACGGGGCGGAGCTACACGGAGCCACTCTCTAGCACGAGCGGCTCCATAGAAGACTGCTGAAGACCCGGACTGCGCAAGCGCGGCTAATTTGGCCATCGGAGGCCAAAAATTAGTCGGCACCATGGAGACGAGGACGCTAGCAACGGAGCAGGTAAGTAAAAAACTTTTTATAACTTCTGTATGGCTCATAATTAATGCACAATGTATATTACAAAGTGCATTAATATGGCCATACAGAAGTGTATAGACCCACTTGCTGCCTCGGGACAACCCCTTTAACTCCTGAAAAAACCTGTGAGGTCAAAATACTCATGACACCCCTCAGTGAATATATTAAGGGGTGTAGTTTTTTTAAATGGGGTTATTTGTAGGGGTGTCTAATGTCTATCATTCTGATAGCTATGAGTCTTTGCAATCTTGGCTTGGTGCAGGAAAATAAAATGTTCCTCAAAATGTTGATAAGTAATGTTAAATTTGTACATCTCCTAAATGGTTAAAAAAAACTAACGTTTTTTCAAATGTGCATCTAGAATAAAGTAACCAGATGGAAATATATATCTTATCAAAGATTTGTACACTATGTTTGCACATATTTGAGATATTACAGTTGAAAATGTAAAAAAAATAACAATTTTTCCCAAATTTTCCTCATTTGGGCAATTTTAATAAATATACACAAATTCTATTGGTCTATTTTCCACCTAAATTAAGTACAATATGTGGCGAAAAAACAATGTCAGAATTACTTGGATATGCAAAACTTTTACAGAGTTATGATATGTTAAGTGACACATGTCAGATTTCCAAAATTCAGCTCCGTCACTAAGGCGCAAACAGGCTTCGTCACTAAGGGGTTAACAAATAGTGACTATTAAAAGGATTGGAATTTATTTTCTTGTTTTTAAACTGATAGAGTTATATATACTTAAATTAATTGCATGAGAAATGTAAACACATTCTGCTAAATATTTGTCAAAAACGTAGAAAGAATTGGAGAAATATACGTTTCAACAGGTTATGGCACACTGATGCCCCTATTCATTAGGATAATTGCCTCTTCACAGGACTTGTAAAAATAGTCTTATTGCAATCAAGTCAAATGTTAATCAAGGTCTCATAGTGTCATAAGACGACCGTACATTATGCATACTGAAGACCCAGCTTGAGAAATTGTTATTAAAATAAGGTATTTTGAATAAAAATTTTAGAAAGAGATACAAAGAGGAATTTGCTTTACAAAAACGGTTTTAGCCCTTTTATGTACAATCTACTTATGGAGTAAGAACTACATACTATATACATTTTTTATTATACCAACATAGAATGCATTGTAATCACATATAGGAACACAATTCTAATTGCTAAAGTCAAAAAATACCCATAGGTAATATCCCCCAAAATATAATCCTATGTGGAAATTAACGACAACCAGGGCTATAGTGAGGTTGTTGTTCCCCCTGAGGACCCTGCAAGTCGATACATGTCGGGTGGCTATAGACTAGATTTTAATAGGGTTTTGGTGTTGCTGACTTATTCATTTCCACATAGGCTTTTGGAAGTTGGGCTATTCAGGCCTATGTTGTAGTGTGTATATGCACAATTACACACAGGATACTAACTGATGACTGCTGGACACATTTCATTGCTACCAGTATTTGCCCCTTTATTTTAAATATGTGATGCTCCCTTTGTCTTTTTGGAATAATAAATAGAGATGAGCGAACGTGTTCTTCCGAGCTTGATATTCGTGCGAATATTAGGGTGTTCGGGATGTTCGTTATTCGTAACGAACACCATGCGGTGTTCTGGTTATTTTCACTTCCTTCCCTGAGACGTTAGCGCGCTTTTCTGGCCAATTGAAAGACAGGGAAGGCATTACAACTTCCCCCTGTGACGTTCAAGCCCTATACCACCCCCCTGCAGTGAGTGGCTGGGAAGATCAGGTGTCACCCGAACATAAAAGTCGGCCCCTCCCGCGGTTCGCCTCAGATGCCGTGTGATTTAGATGAGGGACAGTGCTGTTTGTACCGGAGCTGCTGTAGGGAAAGAATTGGTAGTTAGTGTAGGCTTCAAGACCCCCCAAAGGTCCTTATTAGGGCCACTGATAGCTGTGTGTTGGCTGCTGTTAGCAGTGGCAATTTTTTTTTTCTCAAAATCGCCTCTGCAGACCGTTGCACCTGGCATTAGGGACAGAAGTGCTGCATAGGCAGGGAGAGTGTTAGGAGTGAGTGTAGCCTTCAAGAACCTCAACGGTCCTTTCTAGGGCCATATTTATCCGTGTGCAGTACTGTCCAGGCTGCTGTTAGCTGTGCTGCATTTTTTTTTGCTTCTCAAAATCGCTTCTGCAGAGCATTGCACCCTCCATTGATACTGCAGGGAAAGAATTGTATAGGCAGGGCCACAACACAGTTATTATTCATTGAATATATGCAGTGCTGCCTTTTGCTTGTAAAACAAGTGAAAATAATTCTATTTGTCCGGCCTCTGTCCGTCCTAAGGGCGGTGGACACGTGTCGGCTGCGTGTGACACCTTTAAAAATCATACGCACCCAGCTACGTTTTACTCCTGGCTTCGCCATTTGCTTTCCTTAATTGGGAAAAAAATACCTGCTCTGCCACAGTTAATAACTCTGCTACCCTCACGTTCTGTGACACATTAGCAGGGACACAGCACAGTTATTGAACTTCTCATGTTCATAGAATATACGCAGTGCTGCCTTTTGGTGCCAAAAAACGGAAAATAATTCTATTTGTCCGGCCTCTGTCCGTCCTAAGGGCGGTGGACACGTGTCGGCTGCGTGTGACACCTTTAAAAATCATACGCACCCAGCTACGTTTTACTCCTGGCTTCGCCATTTGCTTTCCTTAATTGGGAAAAAAAATACCTGCTCTGCCACAGTTAATAACTCTGCTACCCTCACGTTCTGTGACACATTAGCAGGGACACAGCACAGTTATTAAACTTCTCATGTTCATAGAATATACGCAGTGCTGCCTTTTGGTGCCAAAAAACGGAAAATAATTCTATTTGTCCGGCCTCTGTCCGTCCTAAGGGCGGTGGACACGTGTCGGCTGCGTGTGACACCTTTAAAAATCATACGCACCCAGCTACATTTTACTCCTGGCTTCGCCATTTGCTTTCCTTAATTGGGAAAAAAAATACCTGCTCTGCCACAGTTAATAACTCTGCTACCCTCACGTTCTGTGACACATTAGCAGGGACACAGCACAGTTATTAAACTTCTCATGTTCATAGAATATACGCAGTGCTGCCTTTTGGTGCCAAAAAACGGAAAATAATTCTATTTGTCCGGCCTCTGTCCGTCCTAAGGGCGGTGGACACGTGTCGGCTGCGTGTGACACCTTTAAAAATCATACGCACCCAGCTACGTTTTACTCCTGGCTTCGCCATTTGCTTTCCTTAATTGGGAAAAAAAATACCTGCTCTGCCACAGTTAATAACTCTGCTACCCTCACGTTCTGTGACACATTAGCAGGAAAACAGCACAGTTATTAAACTTAGATTATTCATTCACTAGAGGCAGTGGGGCCTTTCGTTTTCAAAAAAGGGAAAAAATTATATTTGGCCTGCAGTCTTGCGCCAATTTATTTCCTGCCTGTGAAATCAAATCACTGGTAATACAGCATGCTGAGGGGTAGGGGTAGGCCTAGAGGACGTGGACGCGGCCAAGGACGCGGAGGGCCAAGTCAGGGTGTGGGCACAGGCCAAGCTCCTGATCCAGGTGTGTCGCAGCCGACTGCTGCGCGATTAGGAGAGAGGCACGTTTCTGGCGTCCCCACATTCATCACCCAATTAATGGGTCCACGCGGGAGACGGTTATTAGAAAATGAGCAGTGTGAGCAGGTCCTGTCCTGGATGGCAGAAAGTGCTTCGAGCAACCTATCGTCTACCCGCAGTTCTGCGCCGTCCACTGCTGCCAATCCGAATCCTCTGTCTGCTGCTCCTCCTTCCTCCCAGCCTCCTCACTCCACTACAATAACACCTGCTCAGGAGCGGGAGCACTCCCAGGAACTGTTCTCGGGCCCCTGCTTAGATTCGAAAGTTCCCGGGGTCCGGGGGAAGAGGCTGGGGACTTCCGCCAACTGTCTCAACAACTTTCTGTGGGTGAGGAGGACGATGACGATCAGACACAGTTGTCTTGCAGTGAGGTAGTAGTAAGGGCAGTAAGTCCGAGGGAGCAGCGCACAGAGGATTCGGAGGAAGAGCAGCAGGACGATGAGGTGACTGACCCCACCTGGTGTGCAACGCTTACTCAGGAGGACAGGTCTTCAGAGGGGGAGTCAAGGGCATCAGCAGGGCAGGTTGCAAGAGGCAGTGCGGTGGCCAGGGGTAGAGGCAGGGCCAGACCGAATAATCCACCAAGTGTTTCCCAAAGCGCCCCCTCGCGCCATGCCACCCTGCAGAGGCCGAGGTGCTCTAAGGTCTGGCAGTTTTTCACAGAGACGCCTGACGACCGACGAACAGTGGTGTGCAACCTTTGTCGCGCAAAGCTCAGCCGGGGAGCCAACACCAACAGCCTCACCACCACCACCATGCGCAGACATATGATGGCCAAGCACCCCGCAAGGTGGGACGAAGGCCGTTCAGCGCCTCCGGTTTGCACCCCTGCCTCTCCCCCTGTGCCCCAACCTGCCACTGAGATGCAACCCCCCTCTCAGGACACAGGCACTACCGTCTCCTGGCCTGCACCCACACCCTCACCTCCGCTGTTCTCGGCCCCATCCAGCAGTGTAGTTCAGCGCACCGTCCAGCCGTCGCTTGCGCAACTGTTGGAGCGCAAGCGCAAGTACGCCGCCACGCACCCGCACGCTCAAACGTTAACCGTCCGCATAGCAAAATTCATCAGCCTTGAGATGCTGCCGTATAGGGTTGTGGAAACGGAGTCCTTCAAAAGTATCATGGAGGCGGCGGCCCCGCGCTACTCAGTTCCCAGTCGCCACTACTTTTCCCGATGTGCCGTCCCAGCCCTGCACGACCACGTCTCCCGCAACATTGTACGCGCCCTCACCAACGCGGTTACTGCCACGGTCCACTTAACTACGGACACGTGGACAAGCACAGGCGGGCAGGGCCACTACATCTCCCTGACGGCACATTGGGTGAATTTAGTGGAGGCTGGGACAGAGTCAGAGCCTGGGACCGCTCACGTCCTACCCACCCCCAGAATTGCGGGCCCCAGCTCGGTGGTGGTATCTGCGGAGGTGTATGCTTCCTCCACTAAAGCACCCTCCTCCTCCTCCTCCTCCTCCTCTGTCTCGCAATCAAGATGTGTTAGCAGCAGCATGTCGCCAGCAGTCGGTGTCGCGCGGTGTGGCAGCACAGCGGTGGGCAAGCGTCAGCAGGCCATGCTGAAACTACTCAGCTTAGGCGATAAGAGGCACACGGCCCACGAACTGCTGCAGGGTCTGACACAGCAGACCGACCGCTGGCTTGCGCCGCTGAGCCTCCAACCGGGCATGGTCGTGTGTGACAACGGCCGTAACCTGGTGGCGGCTCTGCAGCTCGGCAGGCTCACGCACGTGCCATGCCTGGCCCACGTCTTTAATTTGGTGGTTCAGCGCTTTCTGAAAAGCTACCCACGCTTGTCAGACCTGCTCGTAAAGGCGCGCCGGCTCTGTGCACATTTTCGCAAGTCCCACACGGACGCTGCCACCCTGCGCACCCTGCAACATCACTTTAAGCTGCCAGTGCACCGACTGCTGTGCGACGTGCCCACACGGTGGAACTCTACGCTCCACATGTTGGCCAGGCTCTATGAACAACGTAGAGCTATAGTCGAATACCAACTCCAACATGGGCGGCGCAGTGGGAGTCAGCCTCCTCAATTCCTTTCAGAAGAGTGGGCCTGGTTGGCAGACATCTGCCATGTCCTTGGTAATTTTGAGGAGTCTACCCAGGTGGTGAGCGGCGATGCTACAATCATTAGCGTCACCATTCCTCTGCTATGCATCTTGAGAAATTCCCTGCAAACCATAAAGGCAGCTGCTTTGCGCTCGGAAACGGGGGCGGGGGAAGACAGTATGCCGCTGGATAGTCAGGGCACCCTCCTGTCTATTTCTCAGCGCGTACAGGAGGAGGAGGAGCATGAGGAGGAGGAGGAGGAGGGGGAAGAGACAGCTTGGGCCGCTGCTGACGGTACACCGGCTGATTGCCTGTCATCCTTTCAGCGTGTATGGCCTGAGGAGGAGGAGGAGGAGGAGGAGGAGGATCCTGAAAGTGATCTTCCTAGTGACGACAGCCATGTGTTGCGTACAGGTACCCTGGCACACATGGCTGACTTCATGTTAGGATGCCTTTCTCGTGACCCTCGCGTTGCACGCATTCTGGCCACGACGGATTACTGGGTGTACACACTGCTCGATCCACGGTATAAGGAGAACCTGCCCACTCTGATTCCCGAAGAGGAAAGGGGTTCGAGAGTGTTGCTATACCACAGGACCCTTGCGGACAAGCTGATGGTAAAATTCCCAGCCGACAGCGCTAGTGGCAGAAGGCGCAGTACCGAGGGCAAGGTAGCAGGGGATGTGCGTAGATCGAGCAGCATGTACATCCCAGGCAGTGCAACAGTCTTTAAGGGCCTGGCCAGCTTTATGGCTCCCCACCAAGACTGTGTCACCGCTCCCCAGTCAAGGCTGAGTCGGCGGGAGCACTGTAAAAGGATGGTGAGGGAGTACGTAGCGGATCGCACGACCATCCTTGGTGACGCCTCTGCCCCCTACAACTACTGGGTGTCGAAGCTGGACACGTGGCCTGAACTAGCGCTGTATGCCCTGGAGGTGCTTGCTTGTCCTGCGGCTAGCGTCTTGTCGGAGAGGGTGTTTAGTGCGGCTGGGGGAATCATCACAGATAAGCGTAGCCGCTTGTCAACCGACAGTGCCGACAGGCTAACACTCATCAAGATGAACAAAGGCTGGATTTCGCCAGACTTCTGTTCTCCACCAGCGGACAGCAGCGATACCTAAGCAATACGTAGGCTGCACCCGCGGATGGAAGCATCGTTCTCTCTCACCATCCAAAACGGGGACATTTCTGCTTCATCAATCTGTGTCTAATATTCCTCCTCCTCCTCCTGCTCCTCCTCCTGAAACCTCACGTAATCACGCTGAACGGGCAATTTTTCTTAGGGCCACAAGGCTCACTCAAATAATTTTTCTGAACAATTTTTATAAGTTTCAATGCGCTTAAAAGCGTTGGAACTTTAACTTGAACCAATTTTTCGTTACACTGGGCTGCCTCCAGGCCTAGTTACCACTTAAGCCACATTAACCAAAGCTGTTAATGGGTTTCACCTGCCCTCTTGGCTGGCCATGGCCAATTTTTGGGATGTACATTAGTACTGTTGATACAGCAATTTTTGTGGGCCCTCGCCTACAGTGTAATCAAATTAATTTTTAGCCCACCTGCATTACAGCTGACGTTACCTCAGCTGTGTTGGGCAATGCAATGGGATATTTTTATGTACCGCCGGTGGGTTCCAGGGAGCCACCCATGCTGTAGGTGCACACGGAGTTTTTAATACATGTGTCCACTTCTAAAGAACCCCAGTCTGACTGGGGCATGCAGTGTGGGCCGAAGCCCACCTGTATTACGCACGACATTACTACCTCAGCTGTGTTGGGCAATGCAATGGGATATTTCTATATACCGCCGGTGGCTTCCTGGCACCCACCCATGCTGTGGGTCCACAGGGAATTATAAATGCATCTGTTTCCACTTATAAAGAAACCCAGTCTGACTGGGGCATGCAGTGTGGGCCGAAACCCACCTGCATTAACCCTTTCCAGTCCACTGTGTGACCTGTGAAGACATTAGGGTTTAAGGCTGTACAGCTCCGTTGTTGGTAGACGTCCGTCGGGGTTCTCTTACTGTATATTGCCAGCCTCTCTGCTGTCGGAGCCTATCCTACGTGTCAGCTCATGCAGTACTGGCTTTAGCCAGCATATAGCGCCGTTGTATAACGGCAGAAAAAGAGTAAGCCCCCTAGGAAAACCATATACAAATTGGATTGGAAAGGGTTAAGCACAACATTACTACCTCAGCTGTGTTGGGCAATGCAATGGGATATTTCTATGTACCGCCGGTGGCTTCCTGGCACCCACCCATGCTGTAGGTGCACACGGAGTTTTTACTACATCTGTACACTTATAAAGAACCCCAGTCGGACTGGGGCATGCAGTGTGGGCCGAAGCCCACCTGCATTAAGCACGACATTACTACCTCAGCTGTGTTGGGCAATGCAATGGGATATTTCTGTGTACCGCCGGTGGGTTCCAGGGAGCCACCCATGCTGTGGGTCGACAGGGACTTCACAATAGGGAGTTGTACCTGCCTGTGTCTATGAATTAAAAAGCCCGGTCTGACTGGGGCATGCAGACACCTTGACAGAATGAATAGTGTGTGGCACATAGGTTCCCCATTGCTATGCCCACGTGTGCAGCTCCTGATGGCGGTGGCACAGGATTCTATTTCTCATTGCTTCTGTACAGCATTGTGGGCTATCGCTCCGCCACTTTTAAAGAGGGTCGCTGCCTAGCCGTGCCAACCTCTGCAGTGTGTGCCTGCGGTCCCTCGTCATGGCAGACGCAATTCTAAATAGACATGAGCGTGGTGTGGCATGAGGGCAGCTGAAGGCTGCCCAGGGACACTTTGGTGTGCGCTGTGGGGGGGAGGGGGTGCGGTTGGGCAGCATGTAACCCAGGAGAAGTGTCAGTGGAGTGTCATGCAGGCAGTGATTGTGCTTTGTTGGAGGTAGTGTGGTGCTTAGCAAAGGTATGCCATGCTAATGAGGGCTTTTCAGAAGTAAAAGTTGTTGGGGGGGGGGGCCACTCTTGCCGGTATTGTGGCTTAATAGTGGGACCTGTGAACTTGAGATGCAGCCCAACATGTAGCCCCTCGCCTGCCCTATCCGTTTCTGTGTCATTCCCATCACTTTCTTGAATTGCCCAGATTTTCACACATGAAAACCTTAGCGAGCATCGGCGAAATACAAAAATGCTCTGGTCGCCCATTGACTTCAATGGGGTTCGTTGTTCGAAACGAACCCTCGAGCATCGCGGGAAGTTCGTTCCGAATAACGAACACCCGAACATTTTGGTGTTCGCTCATCTCTAATAATAAAGTATTTAGATTATATTTTAGGCTATATTACCGACGGGTATTTTTTGCCTTTGGCAATTAGAAATGAGGTCATTAAATTGAGTACCTAGCTTGCTGGGGGTAAAAGATGACTGGGGAAGGCAACCCACCCTGCAAAAGCAGCCTGCCAAGAAAACTTCACAATGTGACATCACCCTAGGAGCCAGTCATGTGTCGGTGCTTGCACCAGGGGACTTTACCTTTACCCTATATAACCTGGAGTATTCCTAGGGCAATTTCATTATACATATAGAAACACGACAATTAAAAATAATAAAAAATGAATCATAGGTAGAATCACAGTAATCATATAAAATATAGGGTAAGTAGAGAAAAGAAAGTCTACGTGCAATATTATTTAACAAAGTGTACATGTATAAATATAGCAATGAACCTCTGTCTATATAGACTCCTGAAATATTTATAATACATGGCTGCATAATAGCAATGGGTGTATCAAAGGCATAAAAAAGACCCACCCATGAAACACAGAAACATGACAGAAACACCTGTCATTCATAAGTGGGATCACACTCATCATATAAGATATAGGATAAATAGAGGAGGTAAAGGTTATACATAGTCTGATAACAAAGTGCAAGTGCATAGATGTACACATGGCAGAAAAGTATTGTACATTTTGGTAGTAAATCTCTCTCAATGAACTCCTAAAAAGTATAATATGTAGAGATGAGCGAACGTACTCGGTAAGGGCGATTTCGCAATCGAGCACCGCGATTTTCGAGTACTTCACTACTCGGGTGAAAAGTACTCGGGGGCGCTGTGGGGCGGGGGGTTGCAGAGGGGAGTGGGGGGTAGCAGCGGGGAACAGGGGGGAGCCCTCTCTCTCTCCCTCTCCCCCCCACTCCCCGCTGCAACCCCCCGCTCACCCACAGCGCACCCGAGTACTTTTCACCCGAGTAGTGAAGTACTCGAAAATCGCGGTGCTCGATTGCGAAATCGCCCTTACTGAGTACGTTCGCTCATCTCTAATAATATGATTATTAGAGATGAGAAAGCGTACTCGTCCGAGCTTGATGCTCGCTCGAGTATTAGGGTACTCGAGATGCTCGTTACTCGAGACGAGCACCACGCGGTGTTCGAGTCACTTCCATTTTCTTCCCAGAAAAGTTTGCGCCGTTTTCTGGCCAATAAAAACACAGGGAAGGCATTACAACTTCCTCCTGTGAAGTTCCAGCCCTATACCACCCCCCTGTAGTGAGTGGCTGGGGAGATCAGGTGACACCCGAGTATATAAACTGGGGCCGGCCGCGGCTCGCCACAGATGCACGCTGAGAGACATTAGGGAAAGTGCCGTCCTGCTGTAGCTGCTATAGGGAGAGTGTTAGGCTGTTATCTTCGTCTTCAAGAACCCCAATGGTCCTTCTTAGGGCCATATCTAACCGTGTGCAGTACTGTTGAGGCTGCTTTTAGCAGTTTTGCACATTTTTTTTTTTTTTTTTGTATATCGGGCGTGCAGATCATAGCGTCCTCAGTCTGCAGTCATTTTACTGAGTATAGGGGCAGTACTGGTGAGGCAGGGACAGTGGTACAGGGAAAGAGATATACTGGCTATATAGGCAGTGGCCTTTTTCAAAAAAATTGGAAAAAATCTTTGGGCTGCTTGTGACCGTGTTCAGTTTACTGCGTGTCTGCTGGGGATAGTAGTCGCTCATTAATACCCTAGACTGCTACTACTACTGAAATGGAACTAATACTGTGCTCCCCCTATATTGCTGCTTTGGAATTGTTACTGGGGCCTGTCTTGACTGCTACTATTACTGAAATGGAACTAATACTGTGCTCCCCCTATACTGCTGCTAGTGATATGTTACTGGGGCCTGTCTAGACTGCTACTATTACTGAAATGGAACTAATACTGTGCTCCCCCTATACTGCTGCTAGTGATATGTTACCGGGGCCTGTCTGGACTGCTACTATTACTGAAATGGGCGGTTGGGCAGCATGTTACCCAGGAGAAGTGGCAGCGGAGTGTCATGCAGGCAGTGATTGTGCTTTGTTGGAGGTAGTGTGGTGCTTAGCTAAGGTATGCCTTGCTAATGAGGGTTTTTCAGAAGTAAAAATTGTTGGGGGGGGCCACTCTTGCCGCTATTGTGGCTTAATAGTGGGACCTGGGAACTTGAGATGCAGCCCAACATGTAGCCCCTCGCCTGCCCTATCCGTTTCTGTGTCGTTCCCATCACTTTCTTGAATTTCCCAGATTTTCACAAATGAAAACCTTAGCGGAGCATAGGTCCCATACAAAAATGCTCGGGTCGCCCATTGACTTCAATGGGGTTCGTTACTCGAAACGAACCCTCGAGCATCGCGGAAAGTTCGACTCGAGTAACGAGCACCCGAGCATTTTGGTGCTCGCTCATCTTTAATGATTATGTATCAACCATAAACATGTCAGAAACATACAGGGAACCTACCTATGATGCAGAAGCACCCCAACGTGCGTTTTGACCTCTTTGTCAAGGGGTAATGTCTCCATCACAGATTACCCCCCTATATATAATGACTAATGAGTCTTGCGCCCTTTTTATTTACCTATTGTCCCGTTATCTGATGCATTCATATCTGCCTAACCTTCATAATATTATATGCAATTTAACTTGAATATATATTGTAAAGATGTGGTCTCCAAAGCTACGGTTGTTTCAAGTCACATGAAGAAGAATTCTTATCAACTCCGCTTACCCATGCATATAATTTTTGTGTGTGTTCTTCTCACTTTCTGGGCTCTTTTGCCCCATACTATGAGTTTTACTTTTTATTTGCTTCTTTTTAGTGGCATCTTCTTGGAGATATTTTCTCCTTTTATGCTTTGCACTGTTTATATACATTCACAATCTGATTTTATTATGAATGTTGTTACTTTTTTCATGTAGTCCTGCAGAATATCACCCAGCTTTTTTTGTAGTTCTGCAGTATGTCACCCAGCTTTTCTGTAGTTCTGCAGAATATCACTTAGTTTTTCTGTATTCCTGCTTTTCTGTGGTCCTGTATGGTTGCCTCCTTGTATGTAGGTGTGGTTGTGTATTTTGGCTCTCCTGGAGAGGGGTGCTGGGTCCCGCGGTCGAGGCGCGTCCCACCGGCTTGTGGTCCGGCTTCCGGGGGCGCGGGTGCCTGGCTAGTGGTGCGCTGGTGGCTCGCGGCGCGTGCATCAGTGAGTGCAGCTGTCGTGCACTAGCTTCCTTTTTATATAGTCTGTTGAGAGTTGGCTGTCTCCCTCTCCCTGCCCCTGGGCGGAGGCTTTTGTTTATAAGTCTTGCAGTGACTTTCAATCACTGTTATTGGTTTCCCTCAGTGAACTAGCTAGCCTGCCTCTGTCGGCCTCCTGCTCTTGTCAGCTTGTTTGCTATTTCTGCCAGGTTATTCCATCTGCCTCAGGTCTGCTTTGTATTTTTGTGTTGGTTTATTACATCTGCCTTTTCTGTAATTATTCTGCCCTTTCCATTAGGTACGCCAGCGTCCCTTCTCAGTCTCTAGTGAGTGTAGGGACTACCGCCCAGTTGCCTGCCTGGGGTTGGCCAGGAGTGGAGGCAAGTAGGCAGGGATAGGGGTCTGGGTGAGATCAGGGCAACCCGGGCTGGCGTATCAAGGGCAGTATACCTTAACATAATAACTGGCCCTTAAAATTGCCCAGCGGGGTTTTGTTTTTGCCCTCCAATGGAGGCCATGACTACTCTTGCAAGTCAGTTGCAGGATTTAGTGGGCGTGATCCAAAACCTGTCTGGTTGTATGGTGGCCCAAGAGCAGTGGGAGGTTGTGCTTGTTTCTGCCGACCCTTCTAGTCCTGAGCCCAAGTGTCCTCTTCCTGAGGTGTTTTCAGGGGAGAGGAGCAAGTTTTTTGTCTTCCACGACTTCCTGGGGGTATTCTTGGTCATATATCTGGATGACATTCTGGTGTATTCCCCAGACTGGGATTCTCATTTGCGGCATCTGAAGCTGGTTCTGACCTGTTTGCATGAGTACCAACTTTTTGTCAAGTTGGAGAAATGCAATTTTGGCATTAAACAAGTATCTTTCCTGGGTTATGTGATTTCACCCACGGAGATTCAGATGGAGTGTGATAAAGTGGCAGTAATCTCTCAATGGGTCAAACCAGATAACCTGAAAGCTCTCCAGCGGTTTTTAGGTTTTGCGAATTTTTACCGTAAATTCATTAAGAATTATTCTGTTATTGCGCAGCCCCTGACCAATCTGACCAAGAAGGGGGCCGACTTGGTAAGATGCTCGCCAGAGACCCTAGAATCTTTTAGTCATCTCAAGAGGGCATTTACTGCTGCCCTGGTACTAGTACAGCCTGACGCGCAGCGACCGTTCTTCATTGAGGTCGATGCGTCTGAGGTAGGGGCAGGGGCTGTACTGTCTCAGGAAATCAGCGGGAGATCTGGGTATAGCCCACGTGCATTCTGCTCGCGGAAGTTCAGTTCGGCAGAACGTAATTACGACATGGGTAATCGTGAGTTATTGGCGATTAAGTGGGCTCTAGAAAAGTGGCGCTCCATCTTGAGGGGGCAAGGTATCCCATCACTGTGTATACTGATCATAAAAACTTGGTATATCTCGCCAATGCTAAGAGACTCACAGCTCGTCAAGCCAGGTGGGCGTTGTTTTTCGCCAGGTTTAACTTCATCATTACATGTATTTCAAGGGAGAAGAACGTGAAGGCGGACGCCCTGTCATGGAGTTTTGGTTCGCCGGAAAGTGAGACAGTGGCTCCCGAGAATATCTTGGCACCTGGGGTGGTGGTGGCAGCTGTGGAATCTGATCTTGTTCCTCGTCTACGGAGTTGTCAGCAGGACACTCCCTTGGGGGTGCCGGAGGGCAGATGGTTTGTGCCAGAGACCTTGCGTCTCAGGGTCATTGAAGAGTCTCACTTATCTGTTCTCGCAGGTCATCCGTGTGTTCAGGGGACTCTGGATCTTTGTTCTAGACACTACTGGTGCCCAGGCATGTCTCGGGAGATCCGTGACTTTGTTAAGGGATGCTCTGTTTGTGCACGCAGTAAAAGTCGTCGTCGGTGTCCGGAGGTGCCTCTGAGACCGTTACCGGTGCCATCACGTCCGTGGTCACATTTATCGGTAGATTTTATCACCGATCTGCCTGAGTCTCAGAAATTCACCACGATCCTAGTTGTTGTGGACCACTTCTCAAAAATGGCACATTTCGTGGCGCTAAAGAAGCTACCTTCTGCGATAGAGTTTGCCAAGATTTTTGTAAAAGAAATCATTCGTCTACATGGGGTTCCCGAGAACATTGTATCTGATCGCGGGGTTCAGTTTGTTGCGCAATTCTGGCGAGCCTTCTGTAGAAACCTGGGAACGTTGCTTTCCTTCTCGTCAGCATTTCACCCGCAAACTAATGGTCAGACTGAGCGGAAGAACCAAGATTTAGTGCAATATTTACGGTTGTTTGCCAGCAAAAAGGTTCATCAGTGGGCAGAATTCCTGCCGCTGGCAGAGTTTGCGCTAAACAACCGTACTTGTTCCTCCACTGGGGTGTCTCTATCACGTTTCCTTACAGCTATTTCTACTCTGTCTGCCTGTCCTGCAGCTGATGTCCTCACAGATGCGCTGCAGGGAGTATGGAAAGAAGTACAGAAGAACCTGGAAGCAACGGGGGCTCGTATGCAGTTGCATAGTGGGAGGAGTCTGTCAGTATCTGAACCATACAGGGTGGGACAGAAGGTATATTTGTCTTCTAGAAATTTCAAATTGAAGGTTCCGTCGTTGAAACTGGCACCACGTTACGTGGGTCCCTTTGTCATTACCCAGGTAGTAAATCCGCTCACTTATGAACTTGATTTGCCAGCTACATGGAGGGTTCATAGGGTCTTTCACAAGTCATTATTGAAACCTTTTGTCCCTTCGCCGCCCAGTTGCCCGCCTGGGGTTAGCCAGGAGTGGAGGCAAGTAGGCAGGAACAGAGGTTGCGGGTGAGATCAGGGCAACCCGGGCTGGCGTACCTAGGGCAGTATACCATAACAATACTAGTATGTTGTCAGTAGTCTTGTTCTCAGTGTATAAAATCACTCATGGAGATGGGGAGGGATTAGAGACTGGATGGCACCTCATCCAATACCATGAGAGGGGTACCAATCTAGCCTGATACACAATATTTGTTGAAGTCTAGTGGTAGAAATCTTCTCACCAGATTACGGTGTACTAGATATTGATTCTAAAAAATAATTAATAAATAAATTAAAAGATCCTTCTGCTATTTCAATCCTATAATCTATATTTGTACCCTTGTATACTCCAACTAGTTATTAGTATTACTTATAGTACCAGTGTTTCTAGAAACAGCCATTCAACACTCAACAAAGAAGGACAAGAACCAAGAGAAAGGTAAGTAATCTGGGAGGAAGAAAATAGAAGAACAGGAGAGAGAAATGAAAGGGGGAAAAAGACGAAAAAAGAGTGTAGGACTGCTTGTCCAGTCGGTCAGGTGCAGATAGCCAAGGAAGTTTGTGACTAATAGGATTAATGATATCCATCTGCAGGCCCATGCACTACTTCACACCTGCATGAAAATGCCAGTCAAACATACGAATCAGGACAGTTGCAGCATGGTATAATTGAGGGTTTGGTAGGTCTGGCATGTGTCAGGATCTGAAAATTAAGTTGGGTACATCCACCTCCTCACACAAACCTAGAGAAGACCCCCTGTAAGTGTCTGAAGAATGCGTTTGGAAATTTAATGGGAAGGGCCTGAAAAACATAGAAAATCCTAAGGACTATTTTAATTTTAAGTGCATTGATGCAGCCAAACCAGGACAAAGACTTTTGTTTATCTGAATTAAAAGATGTGTCCATCTGCTCTAGAAGAGGGAGATAACTAAGGTGATAAATACAAGTTGGATCAGAAGAGATGTGGAATATGTGATTGAGAAAGTGCTGCACTGCAATGGGAATTGGCTAGAGAGGTGTTTAATGTACCTTGCAAAGAGAATCACATTTACGGCTACAGACTTAGTAAAGTTGACTTTAAAGTTGCTCATATGTCAGAATCTACCTAATTAGTGTAGTACCAAGGATAAGGATACTCAGGGTTGAGAAATGTACAACCATAAGCCATCATCATATAGAGACATTTTATAATGTCAAGATCTACCTGTAGACTGCATACACTGGGACAATGATGAAGGGCTGTCGCTAAATCTGTAATTACAATGGCATATAACAAAGAGAAAACCCTGCTGAGTACCCTTCCAAAATAGGGAAGGCTTCAAAGAGAATACCGGTAGTTTGGACTGTGGGATCCTTATAGAGAGCTAGAATTCTCGCGAGAAATTTGGGTTCCAAACTGATCTGCTCCAAGGATGCCTTCAAAAAGCCCCAGTGCACATGGTCAAAGGCCTTTTATTAAGCAAAAGAGAGGAGGCAAAGGGGGCTGCACATGACCCTGGCTCTATCAATTAATAAAAGGATCTTATTGGTATTATTCCTCTCCTCTCTATCCTTCACAAATCCAACTTGATCGTTATGTATCAATGAGGGAAGGTCTGGAGTTAACGGATTAGCCAAGACTTTTGCAAAGAATTTTACATCCAAATTCAACAGCGAGATAGAGTGATAATTCCCACAGATGGTGGTATCTTTACCTGGCTTTAGGATAACCGAGTCCATGGCCATGCGGACTGACTCACAAAGGGGGAGGTCATATACTATTCAATATTTTTGTTAGAAAAGGCCTGATGGATTCCCCTAAAAAACCTAAAGAAGTGAAGTGAATCTATAAGATCCTGCTGACTTCCCTGCTTCATTTTTGATTAACAATATGGTCAACATTTTGTACCTTGAGAGCCACATTTAACATTTCTAGAAGCCACAAAAAATAGAGAAGAGGCATAAATGAGAAGATTTTTAAAACATTTGCTAACTGAAATTTGATACTAGTAATATAGTATTCAAATTGGCACTATTTCATGGTTAGTGTAACCACAAAACCAATAATGTAAATTGCCTGTTGCCTGTGTGGTCATATGGGCACCTATATACAGAAAAACAACATAGCTGAACTACAGTGAGTGCAGAGAAGGGTGAGCAGACAAGTTATCAAACTTGTGGCTGTTCAGATTGGGGCAATCTGATTACAATGTACAAATATGTGTATAGACAGTACAATAATTATTTATACACCTAAGCTTGTAACCATGAAGAGGGGATATCCTATGCATCTAGATGAATATCTATCAGACATGGATTCTTTACTGTAAGAGTAGTGAGATTATCAGCTCTCTGCCACAAAATATAGATTATTATACTGGATGACTTTCTTAAAAAAATATATAATATTACAATTTATGGGAGATTGATTTCTGGAGATGGAACATTGATCTAGGGAGCTATTCTGACTGTGATTTGGAGTCAGGAATGAATTTGCCCCCAAAATGGAGCAATTGGCATCCACCTCATAGGGTTTTTTTCTTTCTCAGGATCAACACAGTAGGATTATAGGTTGGACTTGATAAACCTGCTTCATTTTTCAACATTTTCAACTAAAGTATGTAATTATACCTTACAATTCCTATGGTGAGCCAAACAGCAAGGCGTACTGGCCCACATGGGGCTCCTGAGCCACTGGTTGGGGACTAATGCACTATGGCATACAAAAGGTGGGCCCCGATTTATAAAAATGTGTTTTTACCATACACTAGTGTATTAAAAGTGTATCCCTATTATTTACAAATTTGACTCCTGGAACATACTGCATTTTATTAAAGGTGAAAAACATTATTCCTGAGGTATTATGTCTATAAGTGCATTTTTATATACAGCACCGTCATGGATGAGGAATCATGCACAAATACCCCTTTATGTATTCTTGATCCATCAAGTAGGTACCGTAAGCATATGTTAGAATGACTGTAGTCACAATCAGTTTAATCTTACAGCTTGTTACAAAGAATGAACACATTCTACATTGTGCTAAATTAACTTTAATGACTTAATCATGCAGAACCCCTTTAAATTGAGAATATACTGCCAGCCATGCAGTAATATAAATTGCATGTACTGATAGAATATGAAACAGTTAAGTGTGCCGGACGTCACAAACACAATAACGTATCCTTTTTGCAGAAGTAAGGTCTGCTGCACTGACCTCCTTTATTTTGCAGTTGAACATAGTTGGGCTGTCTGCCTTTCTGTAGCTCACACAGATGGAACATAGACACTAACAATACACAGCAGGGGGACAATGAGATCCATAGCACACACAGGCTGAGTCAGGTCCAGCACTGATATGCGTCCACAATGGGTATTCTATGCACCACCTACACGTCAATGCTTGGGGTGTCTCTCTCCAGTCTGACGACAGCTGGAGTGTTTAGCCTTGCAAGAATCCATCCAGATGAAAAGATCCGGTCGACCCTTTCACACAGTCTCTCTGTCTGCCGAACTTCTCTGTTGCTACTCTGGAATCTGGGAGCCCCAAACAAAAAGCATTCAGTCTCGTCACTGCTGCTTCTCATACACAGATGTCCTAGAGCCATTCCTGGCATTGTTGCCCTCTATCTCTGCTAAGCTATCGGAGGGAAACATTTCAGATGCTTTCCTACGCATTGGAGCCTCTGAACTAAGTGCCATTTAATCAGTTACAAACAATCATAATGAGGATAAAAGAACAATACAGTCATGTGAAGCGGATCATAGTATTAATACGTAGGCAGATGTAAAAAGATTATATTTCAGAATACATCATAATACATTCAATATATCCTGCCAGGGTTGTATGGCTGCTAATGCCAGCACAGACTTCTGGGAGAGTTATCTCTAAATTAACTATTGTGGCCTTTTGTTTAAGGTATAAAGGAATCGCTTACATATATGTAGTACTCCCTATAATTCTTAACAGCACCAATTTTCTTTTGTATTTACTAGATTTCTATTAAATGATACTATTTTCACATCATTTCAGTCTACAACCACTATAGCTTTAATACATGGAAGTTACTGTTTGCTGTGTACTGATAATAATAGAAATGTATCAACATTCTGCAGGTATAAAATGGATTTGCTAACATTGAAATTGATGACCTATTGCTAGGATCATTGTCTAAATTGTGGGGGGCTAACTGATGGGTCTCCCAAGGCAAAGTTGGTGGGATATGGCTGTGGCTTTTTAGTCATAGTTTTGAGATAGTTACTATATATATGGACAGAATTTTGTCTGAAGTATGGCACATATTGAACTCAACAGACATGGTCAGGGCTTGTGTTTGTTTTATAACAGCTAATTTTGTGCCATCTGCAAATGTTGAAGCAATGGGTGTAGAAGAGATGGAAACAAATCTGTCTTGTATCATATTTATTCAAATCCCGTGCTCCTGAGAAGATCCTTGGGTAAAAATCACCAATTATAAGGCCAGAGGTTTCACATCTGCATTGGAACCTCCGGTTCGAGAATCGGACGCAGATCTGGCTAAAAATGCCGGAAGAGAAGACTCTGCATGCAGCAGCTGACTGAAAAGTGGGCATACCCCATTATAGTCAATGGGGTTCACCTGGCGCTATTTGGTTCCAGCCAGAGTTGGAACCATTCGGCCACAGGGATTCCCCTTTTCTGCTCCCCGAATGGAGCAGGAAAGCAGAATCCCCAATGCAGGTGTGAAACCACCCTAACCAACATTTTTGAAGATGAACTGGAGGGTTGTGATTATAGGGAGATGAAAGGTTGCAGACGAACCCAGGCTGTAGTGCTTCAGGGGCTCCAAAGCCAATCTGGCACATATGAAGGGTACAACCCCTTTAGTATATCTCCACGGCTACAGTAGTCTAATGGAGACCAAAAGAGTATCATGTTGCCATCAGCTTGGTGTATTTCAGTAAAGTGCTTTTGCAGAAAAAAAAGAATGGAATATTTTAGGAGACTAAGGCTAACTTTACCCTGGCGATATGGCTTCCCACCATGTGAATTCCTCCTTGGATGCGAGGTGTAAAAACAGCCTCACACCACTTCGAGAAAGAAGCAATCCTCTGCCACGGCTGTCAGCCGCAGCAGAGGATCGCAGAGTTTCTACCATTGCTTTCACTGGGAGAACTTGCTATGCTGATGCTGACCCATTGAAAACAATGGCGCTGCAATGCGAGTGCACGCAGGGAGATAGAACATTCCGTGATTCTTTTCCTGCATCGCACTGCAGAAAAATAATGGGGTTCATATTTGTGCTTCACACAATGCACAAATCTCACGCGATTTTCTTGCTCGTGTGAAGCCTACCTAAGTGAAAAAAGGTCTAACCATAGTATAGCCTTCCTGTGGATTTTGATCTGCATCTAAATCCACATGTTAGATGCGTGGATTATGGTGTGGATTTTTCTGCACAACAGAATGTTCTGTAGCATCCTGCAGAATAATCTGTCCTACATAAAAGCACCCTAAGAAATAGTGCAGCATGTTCTGTTAAAATACAAGATACTAGGCCTTTCATATACTTTTGCATTATGTCCTATGAAGGATAGACTACATAAACAATCTCCAAAATTAATCAGTTATACCATTTTGCTTTGTCAGCATTGTATTGTATTAGCTATTTAAGTTGCAATAATAGTTACCTTTTTTATGGAAGAATTTGGTGAGGACTTTGAGACAATGGGCTCACTTTCTTCTCAACCTAAATCATCCTTGCAAGTGGACGATACCTCAATTTAATTCTGCAACTCAAAAACCTTATTAACAGAATTTTATCCAAACCTAAGGCCTCAGTCACACGGGCGCATCGGCGCCTGTGTTACTGCAGCCAGCAGACGGCCGTACCTAAAGACGGACATCTCTCTGCAGCGCCGGAGGAAGAACATGTGACCAGCTTCATTGCCAGTCATGTGTTCTTTCATCAGCGCTGGAGAGAGACGGCCGTCTTCTGGTACGGCCGTCTTCTAACTGACAGTCACACGGGCGCATCGGCGCCGGTGTACGGGTGCCGATGAGCCCGTGTGACTGAGCCCTAAGGCACACAGGCAAATTTGTATTGCAGAATCCAGAGCGGGCGTTTTGCCCATAGCATGCACGATTATGATTTTCCACTTGCGGAGGAGAAATCACAGCATGCGGCTTCTGTGCGGACGGCTTCCTCTGAAGTCAATGGAAGCCGTCCACACAGACCCTTCCACAATCATCATTGCGGTAAGGTTGCGGGATCCGCGCCATTCCTTAGTGACAGCGTGGCATAATTCGTACTGTGCATGTGCGCCGCACGCTTGCTGGCGCATCCGCAGCACAGATATGAAGACAGAGGACAGGTACGCAGGGGTCACTGGCCAGGCACAGGGTTGGATTCTACTGTGAGATCCCGCATGCGGAATCCGTCTTAGCTGTGTGTAGGCGGCCTTATCAAGTAAAAAGCAAATGAATAGAACTGGCATAAGTGTCTGAAATGGAAAGCATAATGAGAGAGGTCATATGGTTCTAAAAGGTTTGAACACGGGTAGAACAGGGCTACTGTTCTAGGAAATCGAGTCCCTAATAATTTTGACCCATTTACCCTAAAATAGCAAACAAAGAGCAACCAAAAAGAAAGCAGTAGTTGGCAGTGAAAAAATACCCACCTCCTATGGTAATATGCGAGCAAGGAATCCATGGTGTATTACTTTGTCTCAATCACATACACTACTTCCAAACATGTGCCAGTCAGAAAGCTAAATATACTAGGTTGAACACTGGTATAGCACCTACTTTGCCAATTCTGTAGTGCACAAAATAATATTGGCTATGTGCATTGAACTGAATAGTCAGAAACAACATATGGAATCAAACATAGAAATGCAAATCACAGTCTCTAAACAAGAATCCCTGGAAACATGGCTGGGAACCTGCAATTCTCACTGAATATGAAGAAATCATCATTTTATACTTTTAATTATAAAGGTGTTATAAGAATAGACTTGGTTGACTAACATCAGAAATTGTATACACTGCACAATATCATCTAAAATCCTCTGTGATTTATAATACGTTATGGCCCACAATAGATACACAATGGTTGACTTTTGCCCAGGACCAGAAAAATCGAGGCACAGGTTTTTGAAAGCCTCTAGATGACCCATGACTGATGCTAGGGAGGGGTAATATAACTGACTTTCACTAAAACTTGGGGCCCAGCCCACTTTCACAGTCTAAGAACCCAGCCATATGGCTATGCTGAGTTAAATTTTTACACGTCAGATTGAATGGCGTTTTCTCAAGCGACCCTGTCTCGTTTTTTTGTTGACCTGTCAGACAGAACAGCAGCTTTGACTGATCCCAGGACCCCCTCCTCCTCATTTTCCCCTCCTCCTTCTCCCAGCTGTAGAAGGCAGGGCAGCAGGTGCAAGAATCTGAAGCCGGCCTCAAGGAAAAGCCGTCAAAGGCCCCCCTTGTGACACAAAGATGGGCTGTGGTGTGGAGGGAGAGACCTGCAAAAGCCAGGGACAATAGTTACACAGCAGGGATCCTGTAGGCTAATTTACACTGTTGCCAGGTGGAAGAAATATATAAGAAACTGAAGAAACCTCTCTGGCAAACTCGATTTCCGCAACCTGTCATATTCCTGTCGAGCAAAGCTGGAGATGGATATCTACTATCCAGCTCTCATAGAACTCTAAACTCTTTGTGAGAACTGAAATTGTGAATATTCCCTAATTCTGGCCAAGACTTGCTGCTTTTACACTTTGTTATGATATTTATATCTACATAAAAGTATTTGTTACAAATTACAAAAAAAAGTATATTTTATAACTTAGAATCTATATAGACAAGAAAACATGGAGAGATTATAGGACTAAAACTAAATACAGTTGTTTGAATGAGCAGTCCAAGTTATGTCTATATTGTGTAAGGGTTGTGTAATGAGCATTGTGTAAAGGGTACTTTACACAGGGTGATTATCAACCAAATTCTTGCTGGAAACGGCAAATTTGGGTGATAATTGGCATGTGTAGATGCAGCCACCAACTCTTTAGAGTGGCTTGGTGGAGACTTTCAGCTCATGTAAACAGGAGCCGCTCAATGTTTGAGCAACTCCTGTATACTGCTAATAGAAACGAGGGGCCGGAGCCATCCCAACCTGATCCACTTTCATTCATTTAAACGACTATCACTCTTGTGTAAGCATAGGAGCGGTAGTTGGGCGGCCGTCCATGGGATGGCTGTTAGGCGCGTACGCTTACAGTTGTCTCATGTGAAGGAGCCTTAGAGGCAGTGAAAAGTCTACTAGTCCATGTTGGGGGATGTTTATATTGTGCCATTATCCTTGATATACATTTACAGACAAATTGTATTCAGAACATACTGCAAACTTGTATTTAAGACCTACCCTTCAAGTTCTACATTTTTAAAACCCTTTTCTATGGCCTCTTTGATATGGTTTTATTGCTATATAGCAGGGGAACTCAACTAGTTTTTGTAAAGGTCCAATTACCTAGGTCTGCCATTAGGTTGAGGTCCATCAAAGGCAGATAATTACTATTAAAAAGCAAATCACATCAGTACATATAAATTATAGTATGATTATAGTATACCAAATATATATACATTTATTGTTTCTTACTGCTTAGGCACTATAGAACCTCACCTATAGAAGATCATAATATACTGAGAGCCATAACTTTTTTTTATTTTCCCACTAGCGGTGCCTTGTGGGGGCTTGCATTTTTCACAATGAGTTGCTGTTTTAATTTATACTATTTTGGGGATACACGTAGGTTTTTGTCAAGTATTGTCTAGCAGAAGTAAGGGTGCATGCACACGAGCGGATTTGAATTGCAGAATCCAGAGCAGGCGTCTACCTCCGGATTCCGCAGCAAACATGACCCATAGCATCCAATGCAAAAGTGATTCCTTATGCACACGAGCAGAAACCAAGTGCGGTTTCTGCTTGCGGATGAAGAATCACAGCATGCTTCATTTGCCTGTGGTGTCTCACAGACGGCTTCCATTGTCAGTGGAAGCCATCCGACCTGTGGCCCGTCCGCAACTGATATTGTAGATGGGCCGCGAATTCCATGGGAAAAGCAGAAGTTTAAAAGAAAAAAATCTGTACTGCGCATGTCCAACGGCGAGCCGTGCAGACTATCCGCAGTACAGATGAGACTGAATGACAGGAACACACGGACGCCGCTGCTGCAGGGACGGATTCCGATGCGGGTTTCCACATGTATGCAGCCTAAGCAAGCAAACTTTACACCACCTAGGCCTGAGAATCAATCCAAAATATTGAAGTCTGTACTTCCTCCCTGTGCTTAGCGGTCTAAGGCCACTCTCACACAAGCATGTTTTACAGCGTTTAGAGCTATGTTTGAAACGCCCGCTAAAAACGTTGTAAAACGCCTCAATTGATTTCAATGGGGCTTCTCTGATGAGCTTTTCCAATGCTATCTGTTCTATTTTAGTGCATTTCGCCCATTGCAATGATGGGGTTTGAAAATGCAGTAATATGCCTGTATGAGAGTGGCTTATGGGTCATTTATGTAGATAGACTGGCTAAGTGGTATGCCAGTCTGGGAAGCATTGCAGTTAGGGCTGTATTCCCTTGAGTTGACATTACATCTCACCTGGCAATGTTCACCACCGCTCTTCTAAGAAAAGGAGAGACGGGAAACAGTGCATCAGTCACATTAGAGCAACTGGAAGGCCAAGCTCCCTTTCAGGAAGGGAAATTACATTTTCTTTCACGCAAATACAGATAACTGTAAGGTAACTGTCATAATAACATTGATATGTTAATTGGCTCTATTGCTCTGTAAGAGAGATTAGGGGTGTAGTGAGCCTGACTGAGGGAGTCATTACAGTCTGTGAACTGTGAAATACATTGGCGATATATAAGCAATTATATTATTAAATATGATCATAAATAACTGAATACCACTGTAGAGGTAGATAAAAGATCAATAGTGCAAGATTGTCGGCGTCTGTCTAGAATTGTTCGTGTTCCCCACATGCATATCCCGCAGGTCAGTGCAGCGTTCTTTATCTTCCATTGGATATGGGAGCAAAAGACTCACCAGATGCCTCTGTAATCCCCACAAAACTGGACACAGCACCTCACCTAGGCTTTAGAGATTGCTAACTGGGCGCTAGAGGACTGGCAACATGCAGAGTGGTCTGATAAGGCACGATACCAATTGTTTCAGACTAATTATAGTGTTCATGTGTAGTGCAGCCCCTATGAAGCCATGGACCCCAGTTGTCCATAAAGCACTGTGCAGGTTGTGGGGGGTTCCATACTGGTGTGAGGTGTGTACTCATGGCATGGTTTGGGTCCACTGATCAGCCTAAACACATCATTGACTAATTCCCACTACATTTCACTGCTTGGTGACCATTTTCCACCATTCATGGACATTATGTAACCCCACAATGATGCGATATTATAGAAGGATAATGCACCATGCCATTAAGCCTAAGTTTTCCAGAATTTGTCCAAGGAGCATTCTGGAGAGTCCCTTCGAATGGTGTGGCCTGTACATCTACCTGACACGAGCCCAATTGAATATTTATGAGATCCGGTGCAGTGGTAGATTTGCACCTGAGATCCTGCACTACACCAAGTTGTGGGTGGCTATACAGATGGCATGGTTCAGCATCCCTCTAGATGTCATCCATCCACTTATTGAATTGATGTCATGTCAAGTTGCTGCACTATACTAGGTTAAATAGGATCTACACAATATTAGCTCCTATCCCATGACTTTTGGCACATCAGTGTATACCACTGCAGAATGTTTCCCACATCTTACATAGTGATACATTCTTCTACAAAACAAACAACAGCATGGTAATAGGAAATTGTTTCTACACTGGTCTCCTTTAAGTGCAAAATCTGCATGGGGTGTATATGTTCCCCCATGATTGCATGGGATTCTTCTCCATAGGTTTTATCTCAAGACATTTGCTGTACTTAATGCATTTAAATAAAATATCCATTTTACATAATAAAGTAGAATTAATAAAGTTTATTCACTGTACTTTGAAAAGTTCTATAAGTTTTCTAACATATTTTGTATTTTAAGTCTTCACCATTTTTAAGTTTGCTACCAGCGAATGAGAAACTCCACAGCCTATGAATTATGGCTCTTGGAATACATTGAGGCAACAATGGAAAAATACTCTGCATCCTCCAAGCCAGAATGAGCTTTGTTTGTAAGGGGTTAATGCGACTGGGAGCTGTCATTCATACTGTCTGCACAAAAAGCATTTTTGATTGTAAAAATATGTAAAAACGTTGTAAGTGTAAAGTCACAGGTTTTCCAGCCAGTCAGCAATGATCCCAACGGTTTGGTCTTTAAGCTGAAAACAACTACAGCTATTAAACTGAGAGCCGCTGATGGCAGAAAGTCAAGTTGCATTACATGGCAACTCAGTAGAGAATGGTGATCTGATAAATAAGCAATTGTGCTGGGAAGGTTTTTGACTGATTAACATGTCTAGCAGCAGACAATGAGAAGCCTTGCACAGGCCCATGTGAGGAGTGAGGACATTAAAATGTACCTTTTATTTGATCTAATCTGGTATAAACTACACTAATGAAAAATGAGCCTAGACATGACTGCACTATAGAGTGTATTATCTTGTACTGCTATGTGTATGGGATGAATGATCTGGTCGCTGTAGTCTTATAATGACCCTGAGGCCACCCATCATCTTCAGCCTGTATTTAACCTCTGGAAAGCTAGCAAAAGTAGAACTCAAATCATAGTTTCAATGATTGATGGAAATCAATGTTCACACTCTGTCATCTATAAAACGGACAGGTTTGTTCTGTCGTTATGTGCATTATATTTGTCCCCAGTTCATTGGAGTGTGCCAGAAAAACAAATAGGAAGATATTTCTATCAGTCTGTTAATATGTATCATTTAGCAATTACCCTAAAAATGTTTCGTTGTGTGCACTCACGACAGACACTGTACACATTAACATATACAATGAACATACAAACAACAACAAAATACTTAGCATATGTACTTACAGACAAGTAGATGGTAATAAGAATAAGCTCATACGATCACATGAAAGGTCCTCATTGTCTTGTGAGTCCCTACACTAACAAGACAACTACAACAAAAAAAGGGGGACCCTGCATACAAGCAGGGCGATTGTCCTGATAGGGACAGCCTCACGCAGAAAGCTTAGGATACCTGTCTCGCCCTAGATGATAAGAGGCAGGAACACCAAACAAGGATGTAACACACAATAAATGTCTGCAGACGCAGTGAAATTCAAACACAGGACATCATTCACACATCTGCACACCTATAGACAGATAAACAAGACAAGGCCATTGCATTCACCTACCAATGGATGAAGGAGACTGAACAGAACAAGGCTCGGACATCAGCCCACTAATGGACAGGTGGGACAAACAGACTTGGACCGGGCGTCTAACAACGGACATATGCATCATCAGACGAAAAACAAACAAAACTACATGCATGTAGACGACAAAGAAGACGGACTGAACAAGACAAAAACGGAACAAAGATCTGCACAGCATGCATCCCAACACCCAGGTTTAGTTATGTCCCTTTTACGCAGGATGACAGCAGTCTAAACGACTGCACAAGCACTGATGTCACCGCTAAGGTCCATAATAGCAGAGAAAAAAAACCTATGCCAGCAGCACAACCTGAATTGCTGTTCCCAGCATGGCAGATAATAAATGCACAGTCACAGACAGGACCCCAAATCAAGGATCCACCAAATGTAGCAAAAGAAATAGTGTGACAGCATAAGTGGGGCAGAAAAGTAAAAAAAGATACTTTATTCCTCCATAAGAATGTGCGGCGTTTTGATTTGGAAAGGTTGCACATTCGTAGGGAGGAATAAAGTATCTTTTTTAGCTTTTTGCACCATTTATGCTGTCACATTATTTCTTTTGTCACTACTGAGGTCATTAGTGCTTGTGCAGAGCGTTTAGGCTAGGGTCACACAGGGCGGATTTGCCGCGGTTTTGCCGCAGCAGATCCGCCCGCGGCAAAACCGCCCGCAGCCGCTAATCCCGGGATTAGCCAGCCATGTGGATGAGATTTCTCAGAAGTCTCGTCCACACGGGACGGCTAATCCGCTGTGGTAAATCCGGTTGAAACCGCGGCTGCGGCGGCCGCAGCCGCGGTTTCAAAAGAAGCAGCATGTCCATTCTTCGCTGCAGCCGCGCTCTCCTCTATGGGGGCGCCGGCCGCAGCGCGGCCGGGTTGCTTCAAAGCCGCCGCGGCTTAAACCGTGGCGGTTCTCCCGGCGGAAATCTCGCGGTTTTTGCTGCGGCCAAACCGCGAGATTTCCGACGAAAATCCGCCCTGTGTGACCCTAGCCTTACACAGACAGACCTCACCGCTGGACCGCAGGCTTCTGGCTCAGCTCCTCACCTTCTATGTGAAGCATTGAGCAGGGAGTCTTTACACTGAACAACAAGTCCATGATCCGGTGATGGTATTTATGCTGACTGAAAGTCAGCACTAACATGGAGTGAATGAATAGTAAATAATGTTTTTGCATTTACACTGGATGATTATCATTCCAATTTTTTCATTTGACCAAATTTTGAATGATATTCGTTTCGTGTAAATGGTCCATTAGGGGATGTTAAGGTGTAAAGCGACCAGCCCCCTCTACCAAGAGACGCATGGTGATTGGCTGGCTGGAGAAGTCCACACCATCAGCCAGCCTAATCATCCACACCTGCAGCAGAGGAGTTGTCATGTCTGCTTATTTTAAGAGTGACTATAGATGCACACATCCCACTGTCATTGTCAAGGGATAATACTGAAGGCCTAAGTAAGTGAGTTGAATACATTGCTCTTAAAAGTGTAATGGTGTATTTACACACGCTGACAGCTTTGAGCAATCATTTTGCATAGGTACTAATGGGGTAAATCAGCCCTTTAGTACTTCATTGCATGTATTTAGAGAACAGCGGGTGGTCTGTTCTCTAAATACATCACTATTGTTCTCCAATGGGACAGCAGCTCTTAAAGTAAGTTATCAGCTGTTATCAGCGCTGCCCGCGGAGAACAGTGTGCGGTCCATCTTATCTTCCTGAGGGACGAGGATTTCATGCAAACCTGAAGTCAGCGATGGATGAAAAGTGCACGGTAAGTGCACAATGGGCATACATTTACACACAACGATTATTGCTCAAAAGATTGCTTTTGAGCGAATTTTAAGCGATAATTATTGTGTGTAAAAGGGCCTTTAGTCCTACTTTAAACACCATTTAATTTAAGTGCTGGTAAATTTCATGATACATCTTTATAGGAAATGATGTTGTTCAATATCCACCAATGGGGATTGGTAAACTTGAAACACATTTATACAACTCTTACTAAGCCTAATTGGAGCTGTATAAATCAAGTTCATTTACCAAATTTGTATCATATTTTACTTTTAACTCTATGGTTTTGTGAAGCTCTATGATTATTGAAGCCCTATATGCAGGGTGGGGCAACAATCTGGACACACCTGTTTAACTGGTGTAATAAAGAGAAAATTGACTTCCAATGTGTAAGAATATTCATTAGGAGCCTCGTGTGGCGCAGAGTGTAAGCTCTCACGACCTGAAGGTTGCAAGTTCAAACCCTGAATGGTTCAGGTAGCCAGCTCAAGGTCGACTCAGCCTTCCATCCTTCCAAGGTCGGTAAAATGAGTACCCAGCTTGGTGGGGGGTAATAAATTTTTAAAAAATTACCTGAAAGCACTGCGTAATAAGTTGGCGCTATACAAATAACAAGATTAGGTGAGAAACTGCGTATTTTGGTGGAGGAGATATTTTCTGTGGCTATTTTAAACTCTTCACCATATTGGTTTCAGGTTAGGTTTTTCAAATAGGAAGGGAGTCATGTGATATGTCAGTGTTGGCTATAATTTACTCAGAAATACACTAGTAGTGTCAATTTTGTCATATCTTTACTTGTTTAGGAGTTAAGTGAGAGCAAAGTTTCACAAAGTGCTTCACATGACGTGTTTGATGTATCCACTATTTTGCCAAATCCACATGATTAAACATATAATATAGTTTCCCTGAACATGCTGAAAAACTGCAGGTTACATTTTTTCACCACACTGTAGGATTTGACGTTCAGGTGAACTATATTGCATATTTTTCCCACATACTGTACACATAAATGTTCAAAGTCGTTAATTCTGGCAGCCATGCCTGCCATTCAACTGGACCACTACACCCAATTCAGTGACCAGGTAATTGCACATCCAGCCATCTGCATACAGCCATAGCAAAGTACAGAGATGCGCAATCCTGTTGAAAGTAACATAGGTACTCACTGTTCTCATTGAGCACAGATGGAAACAGGATATCCTGTAACATCTGGAAGTACTTTTCACCATTAAGTAATCTGTGAATTTAAAAAAGGCCCCTGGATGTCAGACATAATTTACCAACTTTGCCCTTACTTAATTCCTAAACAAGTAAATATAGGGCAAAACTGACACTAACAATGTGTTTCTAAGTAAATTCTAAGCAAGACTGATATGTCACATGACCCTCCTTCTATTTGAAAAACGTGAGCTGCATTCAAAATGGCAGAGTTCAAAATGGCTACCAAACAAGTCTCCTGTGCCAAAAATGTAGCTTCCCTCTGAATGAATGCTTTCACATATCAGAAGTCACTTTTTTTTTATTATTACACTAGTTAAATAGGTGTGTCCAGAATTTTGCCTCACCCTTCAGATGTATTATGATGTTTATCAGCGCAAATCTTAATACTTAAAAAAAAAAAAGAAATGTTGTTCAACGACGGTCATTTAAGTTCTAAAAAAATTCCCAAATTTCACACTAAGCCTCGTAGTGTTTTCTTTTGTGGTTACTTACCAATATAAAGTTTCCCAATGTCAGTGGTGTATTAAATACTTATTCTAATACTTTATTCTAACTACCGTAATACATAATATCCCCAGCCTAAAGAAACTGTGGATCCAGCCAAATAGATATTCGGAATACATCTTAACTGTCTATTTGCCATTGCCTTTTACTGGGTAAAAATCTGTTTGCTGAACATTTTCCTGTCGTGATCCCATTGTTTATAAGGTGTATCTCCTGGTACACACAGCATTCTTAGTAATACA
The DNA here is from genome assembly GCF_035609145.1 of Eleutherodactylus coqui. Taxonomy (NCBI): domain Eukaryota; kingdom Metazoa; phylum Chordata; class Amphibia; order Anura; family Eleutherodactylidae; genus Eleutherodactylus; species Eleutherodactylus coqui. The sequence goes on from NC_089837.1 coordinate 303,281,829, forward strand.
TTAGCTAAGTGATGTCACGCTTGTGATGTATTGTGGTTATACATTCCCATAGCAACAGCATTCTGGTAATGTATGACAGTAATATGTTATCTGGGCACCCAGTCCCTATTGATATATGAATGGAGCCTGGGAGCCAGAGGCTGCTCTCTTACAGATACCAAATGATTAGCAGAAATGTCCTATGGGAAGCTGGAATACAACACACTCTGAAAGGAAAACGTATGGGGTGATCCTCATGTCAAAATATCCTATTAGCTATCACAGCATGTCTAATACCCAGATGTCATGCTAACTTTCTAACTAACTCTTCATAACTCCCATTCCATTCTACAGCTAGAATTTATATATGTCATCCTGTTATTGCTCTTATGGGTAATCAAAGAAGTTATGTCTTGTCACAGTATTCTGCCTGGCAGCTAAGTCTTAGCTTTCTGGTGTCAAATACTGACTCCCAAAAAACATCAAAAACAAGTCAGAAAAAGTAGAATCAACATAACGTCATATCACTAAACCATAAGAAGCCATACTTACTGGTATAATGCCCGTTCTCCGCAGGATACAGACAAGTCCCAAGTTATATGTAGTTGCTGTCTATTAATATTTTGCACCTTTGCTGACTTTCCTGTGTAACATTTTGGCTTGTTTGCGCCACTTGGTAATTGGTATTTTAACCTGCCCTTGTATTGTATATCAGTAAGTATGAACTCTTTTGTCCTATTAACATATTATATTATATTATTGCATGTCAGTCAATCAATGCAGCACTCGGTTTATTGAGTGCTGCATTGATTGGTTCAGTTGCAGCACTCGAGAACCAATCAGAGCCATGACTTGCTGGAGGCGGAGTTTACAAACCCCGTTACCAGTAAGCGACCTTCTGTCGGTGGCTGACAACTGCAAGCATGCCTGCCGGGACTCTGGAGACCAGCGAGAGGGACCCGGACAGTGCCTGCTAGGTAATGTATTGTTTTTTCTTATGTAGTGTAGCTAGGGTTTATTTTCGTGGTATAGCTTATATTTTAAAGCCCCTTGAAAATATGACAGGGCTTATTCTAGGGGTAGGTCTTATCTTCAGGGAAGCATGGTAGCTACAATATATATGTAATATGTGTTTTCTAGAACCCCTTTGAACTACATTTCCAGTTTACAGGGATATGACAATGATTTGAATGCTGCATTGAAATTTCAGTGACAACATTTTAGAAATAACAGCAGTAGGACCCCTTGGTCAGTTTGCTTATCACAATCAATACATTTTAATTATAGACGTAAATGTCTGAATTGTAAATGAATAATAATAATAATAATACCAATCATTAAAAAATGTATGTAGCTAGTTTGAACTCAATCAGGGGAATTTAGCATTGAAAAATCTGGTGTAAAAAAGTCACAACATTTGAGGGAAGCCCTACTTGCTCCAAAAATTGTGATTCTTAAAAATTGACACCACTTATGCCAGAAAAGCAGGCGTGGCTTGTTGGGAGGGGGTATGGCCATCCCAACCTGACACATTTATAATTTACACCAACAACTGACAAAGTATATAAAAAGGCTATGCTAGCTCGTAGGTGGCATTGATTTCTTTTTAGGCATATGAACGTCCCGGGATGTGCTTAAAGGGGTTCTGTCATTAGAAAAAAAAAAATCACTCCTTACCTATTCTTCCCCGGGGCAGTCTTCTTAATAGATCTTCACCTCACCGAACTTCTCCTGGCTCCTCCAGTCCCCGGGTCACCTCACCACAAGCTGGCCGAATCCTCTTCTTCCTGTGATGTTACGTACATTCTCAGCATTCTGATTCCGGCAGCTCAATGTATGCTACCTCACTAGTGACGTAGAGTTCACTGCCTAGCAGGGAATGTCGAATCCTATACCGGACTATTGTCGCGACTGCGAATGCGCAATGTCTCGTGGCAATAGCATATGAACACTCGCGGCGAGACAGAGTGCATGCGCAGCCTTGTCAATAGCCCAGCATAGGATTTGGCATTCCCTGCTAGGCAGTTAATGCTATGTCACTAGGAAGTGAACTGCAGCTACATAACAGGAAGAATCTGATACAGCTTGAGGTGAGGTGACCAGGGAGACTGGAGGAGCCAGGAGAAGATCGGTGAGGAGAAGATCCGGTAAGAAGACTGCCTGGGGAGGAATAGATAAGTATAGGATTTTTTTTCTAATGAGAGAACCCCTTTAATGTATTAAGAGCCAAGCATGCATGTTTAAGGTGGAGTTTGAAGATATGTTTTGCTGATCCTGCATGCATGTTTATGGTGGAGTCAGGAAAGAAAGCTTTTTAGCCAAAAGTTATTTAGTGCTCTTTTCTTTGACACAGTTATAGTCTTTTAACCCTTTCCAATCCACTGTCTGACCTCTGAAGACATTATAATTTAAGGCTGTACAGCTCCGATGTTGGAAGACGTCCGTCGGGGTTCTCTTACTGTATATTGCCAGCCTCTCTGCTGTTGGAGCCCATCCAACGTGTCACCTCATGCAGTACTGGCTTTAGCCAGCAGATACCGCCATTGTTAATGGCAGAAAAAGAGTAAGCGCCCTACGAAAACCAGGATACAATTTGGATTGGAAAGGGTTAACTCTCTTTTCCCTTTTGTGGTCCTCCAGTTAACTATTAGAACAGACACCTATAGATATACTACATATTTTTTTCTAGATACACTTATGTGTAATAATTTATAGAGCAAACTCGAAGCACTTACCCTTGACCTCTAGTAAAACAGGTAGATTCTTAAAGATGTCTAAGATGCATCTAAGCACTTAATAACTTTCATTTGTCTAAACAAGCCAGCTGTAAATAATACATGTGGTGTGTAGACTTCACAAACCACAGGCAACTGTCGCTCTGTCTATCAATAAACATCAACATCAAGTACAAAACCAGAAAAACATTCTATGGAACAAAGAGAAAAAAACATAAGCAGCTGGGAATAAGATGAGAAATGACAGAGCTGTGGGGACTTTTAAAGCCCTATGTGATTTTTAGCCTAGAGATGGCATGGAGTGTGCAGCACCAGCTCACTCCTACTATCTATTTCTGTGATGACCATCAACAGTTCAAGAAAAGGACTAAAGACTTTTCTTATTCTGTGAGCTAATGTTTTCATGTTTATTAGTCTCAACAATGTTAACCCAGTGTAGAAATCAGATTGAGAAGTGGAAGTGGAATCGCACTCCGACATGACTCATCTGTCTATCTGTGGCTCCAGATAGTGCTAAGGAGGAAATCCACAATTTGAAAAGTTTAATAGCAGGTAGGGGAAGAACACATTGGGTAAGACAAGAGGTTTCTCTCTTCTGGTCCATCTCTTTCTTCTTTAATTCACTGTGTTCTGTGCAAGGAATAATACTGGCTCTTTGAAGCAGTAAATCAGTGACTATTGTAACAGAGCAGTGTGTGACTTAAGAGAGTCCAACTCTCCCTCTATACTTTGCATGCTAAAAGAAGACCACCCTTGAGTTCAGAGCTCCGGGTTTTAGTTTCAGGGACTGATGGTTTGAATCAATGCAGATTACGGGGGATTTACCCTATCTGTGTGTACACTAGAAGAACTCACCTACACACAGATGTCTATGACCTCCTGCAGCTGAGAATGTCAGCCCCAACGGGGAGACATGGAGAGCCTGCAGTGGGCTAGAGTGTGAGAACATGATACAATCATTAAATCATCAGCTATGTTGCTGGACACATATCAATAGATGTTTGTAAATTTCAGCACCTAATTTCTGATATCCTCATATCTGTTTAGTAAATCTGCAAAGTAAATAGACAAATATTGATCACATAAGATAATTGTACAGTCACGTTCTAATAATGACACATCCGTGAATGGGTATCCGATTATTTTTTAAGATTTTCTGTTCAGTGTATTCATGGCACATTTTATTTATTTTATTTGCTACTATTGTTATTGGATGGATTTTCGCTTTGTGTTTTATTTCACCTTTTGTTTTTTCATTATGACTTTCTATGGAAAGTTTCTTTCTTATAAAATAATAATTAACAATAGTTAACATAATGAATTCAGGTCATGGGTCTAATTTGATCAGCTTAATTTTTTCATTCAGGGCAAAAGATAAAAAGCTATGGACACCATTGGTGGCAGTTTTGTTTCCCCTTAAACGCATGTAATTTGGGCTGACAATAAGTTTTGCAGTAGGGTTTAATTAAAAATTTAGCACAGTTTGTCTTCTGCAGCTTTTACATATCATTGTACATAGACACTGCAGTTTGAGGGTTCTTTTACACAGCACAACTATCAAGTGTTTATGTGCCAACAGTCGTCACAAAGATTATCGCTCCTGTGCACACAGGAGCGATAATCACTCACTAATTGGAAGGGGAGTGCACAGGAGATCTCTTCTGGATGGTTGTCACCATTCAGAGTAAACAACTGCAGTGTCTGAGGAGCGGGTCCACAGCCGAGGAGACAGCGGGGTAGAGAAAGGCTTTGTCAAGGGGCTCTACCATCTCCTCCCCTGAAGGTAGCTCGGGACCCAATCACGTTACCGCTGAGGAAGATCACAGGGCTTGTAACCAGTGGTTATGTTAATTCCAGTTGTCATTCATGACGCCACCGTTTCATCCACTGTGGTGGATCTCCCAGATGTAATAAAGTAGTCCACACAGAGAGTAACTTTTGGAACAGGAAACGGTTGGATCTGCTCGTTTACTAGAAATTCTTGAACTTCAATCCAACAAACAGTCTTAATACAGATACAATAAGCCAAAGAAGTGTAACAGGGAGGACTCTTAGGGCATCAGGATATTCCACAGTCCAAGTTATCTGTGAAGTTCCTCTCCCCACAAACTCTCTCTCTCTCTACTGGTCAATACTCACTATCACTTTCTCCTCTTCTTGCTTGGCAGCAGGTTGCTTCTCTCCAAGCGCTCACCAGAAACACTGAGGATCCCTGGGTTGGTTAGGCCCAGGCTGAGCATCAGACCATTGCTCGGCCTCCTCCATGCTCCACAGACGGACCGACTAGTCCGGTGTGTGGGTGTCAGACACTCCAGACTTCCACTGACTACAGTACTCCTACTCCTCCTCTCTCTCTCTCTCCTCTCTTCCTTATCTCCTTCCCCTCCATTCTGCAAACACATATATCAAGCATGATCACATGACCACAAACAATACACACGAAACGCTCCATTTTCCAGACAGGACAGAACATAGCAGACATTAACCCATTCAGTCAAATGCACTCCACAAACAAGACATTGATAATACAATGGCACGAGAAGGACATATAACATTATGGAGGGGCCCTATTAACTCTGGGCCACTACACAACTAGTCATACATAAATGAACAGGACAATAGTCGCTCAGTTTTTATGCCTGTGTTGCGGTAGGGAAGGGCGGCACAGAAATCAGAAATGATGCGGACACCAAGTTTTTTTTTACCAAATAAACTTGGAAATTAGTTCGCAGTAGAAGCTTCTGTTAATAGATAAGCAATACACAGTTATTCAGAAACGTTAGACAACCTAATGGACTCTAACTAAGAAGATGCTTAAGGCCCAATGCACACGGACAAATTTTTGCTGCGGAATTCGCAGCCAGGCACCTGCTGCGAATACCACAGCATTGTCCATGCATAGCATGCGATGTGAAATGATTCTTCCACGTATTACTTGCAATTTCTGCTCGTGGAGGAAGAATCGCAACATGCTCTCTTTTTTTGAGAGACTCGTATGAACGGCTTCCATTGCAGTCAATGGAAGCCGTCCGTCCCGTAGAGATTCTGAAACATCAATTGTGAAATCACCGCAAATCTGCGTCATCACCGGCGCGATGGCGCGTCATTCTATGCACTGCACATGTGCGGCAGCGTGCCAGACGGCATATTTTCAGTGCATCTGAGGCAGGTATGCAGGGGTTACTGGCCAGCACAGGGTTGGATTTCACTGCGAGATCTCGCAGCCAGAATCTGAACTGGCCATGTGCATAGGGCCTAACTCTAACATGTGTGGGATATGGTAACAATGTTCTATAAATCACAAAGATCAGCAACAGACTTCTACTGTAAAACACGTGGTATTACCACCAAACATTTCAACCCAGCAATGGCGTCACCCTCACACAGTCTGAAAGTAAAACAAGTGTTATCCAATATCTTATCTGCAACTGCTGTATGAATATATGTTCCTCTGGTGTTCGCTTGCGCCTGTGTATTTTAACTGGCAGGCCTGTAATTAAGTCACTGCCCATGTGTTCCTGTCCGGCCTTTTCCTGAGGGCCCACCACACTTATATATCTTCAGTGTGTTTGGTACCACAATGTAGGTCACGCATCTTTGGATATCTATTGGGGGTACCCCAATTCACAGGGCTGCAGGATGATGCAAATTCTTTGTACCCTGTTTCCCTGAATATAAGACAGTGTCTTATATTAATGTTTGCTCCCAAAGATGTGCTAGGTCTTATTTTCAGGGGATGTCTTATTTTTCAATGAAGGAGAATTCACATTTATTGTTGAACAAAAAAAATGAACATCTCTTATATACTGTACAGTAGTTGTCATCACAAACCAGCATAACCAGACAAACTGTGGATCCTATCAAGAATTTCTACCATTATTTCCATGTACACACTGTCTGGAGACTTTCGCGATCACCCACTTAAGAATCAAAGTGACAGACTGGTTGCCTGACTCACACACAGGCCCACAAAAGATAAGGGCTGTAAAGTACCTGGCTTCCACACACTGTCTGGAGATTGTAACGATCACCCACAGCAGTTCCTAGGACCACTTGTACAGCAGGAACGGTATTGCAGCTTCCGGCCACCATGGGAAGCTCATCACACCAAAATTCACACAGCAGGGACAGAGCTAGGTCTTACTTTCGGGGGAGGCCTTATATTTTGAACTTCATCAAAACCTCCACTGGGTCTTATTTTCGGGGATGCCTTATTTTTGGGGGAAACATGGTAGCCGTCTCTCTAGCTGTAGTCCTTACAGCTTTGTTCTCTCAGCAACATCAGCTCTGGCGCGTTATGCAGGCAAGCATCTCAAACATCTCGTTTCTTATGCCACTGTCCCTCTCTAACAGGCACAGATTCTCCAGGGCAAATCCTCAATGGTCCCCCAAGCCAACTCCTTAGTCCTTTGACAGCTCTTGACCTCTACAGACAATGGGAAGTCGCATACAACATTGCATAAAGAAATGCACAAACTGCAGTAATGTATGGTTACCGGTAGAGGCTATTACATAGCTAAAGGAACCATAACAGTGCTCATTACAGCACAAACTGGAACCTGGGCTCCCTCCTTACACCTGTATAAAATGAATGATGAACAATAAGTGAACAAATTAATGTTTGTCGTTCAATCGTTGGCCATGTTTACCCTGAATGATTCTTGTTCTGTTTCACATGAACCAATTGTTAACTGAATGTTAATCATTTAGTGTAAAATGGCCAGTTACCAGAGAGCACCCGTTCAATAGGGCAGACTGTAGTAAAATAACAAAACTGGGGAGTACTTACCTCTCCGCTGCCACCGGGATCCAGCGTTCTGCTGCTGTACTAAAAGAAGGAAGAATAGGAATTTAGGGGAAACTGAACAAGTTTGCTGATGACACAAAGCTAGAAGGGGATGGTTAACACTGGAGAAGAGGGAGAGAAGATTCAAAAAGATCTGGATAAACTTGAACAGTGGGCGGTGACTTACAGAATGTCATTTAGCAAAAAGAAATGCAATGACCTACATCAGGAGAAGAAAAAAGAAAAAAGCACATACAGAGTGGGAGGAATTGTGCTAAGCAGCAGCACATGTAAAAATTCTTGGGTATACTAGTAGATCACAGACTGAACATGAGTCAATAGTGTGATGCAGTATCAAAAGAAGTAAACACAATTCTGGGATGTATTAGGAGAAGTATAGAGTCTAGATCACGTGAGGTAATTACCCCCCTCTACTCTTCCTTAGTCAGACCTCATCTAGAATACTGTGTCCAGTTCTGGGCAACCCATTTTAAAACAGACCGACAAACTGCAGCAAGTTCAAAGAAGAGTTACCAAGATGGTGAGCGGTCTGCAAATCATGTCCTATGAGGAACGGTTAAAGGATCTGGGAATGTTTAGCTTGCAAAAAAGTAGGCTGAGAGGAGACTTAATAGCTGTCTACAAATACCTGAAGGGCTGTCACACTGCAGAGGGAGAGGCTTGTCACCCCTGTGACTCGGAGCGCTGTTCGTGCTCAGATATCAAAGTATGTTTATTCTGAATTATCTGACTCATCTTTACACACTCTCTCCATCCTGCCACTACCTCTGGTGCCCTCAGAGTCCCTCACACAGTTAGTGTTCCACTTGTGGCCCCCACAGTACATCCAGTCTCCAAGGGAGATTTAGTGAATCCTGTATTAAGAAAACGGTTAGACCTAATGACCCTGAAGGTCCCTTCCAACTCCACCATTCTACGAATCAGTACTACTGCCCCCTTTTGTTCTGGATAATCTCTTTTTGTTACTGTTGCCCCTTTTGTATCCCAACAATAATATTGCCCCCTTAGTGCCCTACCACAAGGTAAGTGCGAATTTTAGGTCCTCAATAAAGTTATAATGCCCTCTATGTTTCCCCTACAAGATAATAGTTCCCAGGTGCCACAGCAGGATGATAGTTACCTCTTTTTGACCCCACAAAATAATTATGCTCCCTTTGTGCCCAAATAAGAGAGCAGTACCTTCTTTATGGCACTTACAAAGTAATAATACCACCTTAGTTCTCCTTTGGTACCCACATACTGTAATATGACTCTCTTAGTGCCCCTTTTGTACCCCTATGATGTGATAGTGCCACCTAGGTGTCCTTTCTGTACCCGTAGGATGTAAGAGTGCCTTCTTTATGTCCGGTGCAGAGTAATCATTCCCCTTCAGACTAGTGATCCTTTTGTGTTGCCACAACTTTCTCTGCTCCTCCCTCACTGCACTATATATCTTTGCATCAGTGAGATCCTTACCACCTCCAGTCCTCTTCACTCTGTGTAAAGCAAGCAGAAGAAGATGATAGAAGATATCACACAGCCCAGCAGCCACATAGCGTGGAGGACTGGTGTGGGAAGGATCTATCTGATGCAAATATTTACAGTGCAATCTATGTGAGTGTGGCAAGAGGGAGAAGTATGACTGCTGTAAGCCTCATAGCCATGCCACTGGTCTCATGTACATACTGTAAGGTCACCTTTATGTGGCAGATAGGTTCACATATTTTGATCAAAATGTGCACTAAGAACCTTGCATTTTCATTTGGTTTGTAAAGACAGTGTATACTAATTATGCAGCTTTATTGTCATTCAGATATTAAATGTTTGTAGTTTTGTAGTTTTGCTGGTCCAGACATGGTATACATGCACCTGTACATTTATTTCTTTTGTAGGAAGTGCTTACTGAATCGGGTTTTTGCTGTGTTCATATTTGTATTTCTATATAATCTAGCTTTGTGACTCATATACATTAGGGTCATCAAATGGAAATTTAACTCCAGTGGGCCCTTGGAACAACATAGTCACAAAGGGACTCTTAACTAAGTCAAGGCCTGAGCCAAGTGTACTGTAGAGTACAGTGACCAAGATTACAAAGGGTCCACCAAGCCCACCAATCCTTGGCCTCTACCTAGGTTTCTCTGGTGCTGGCATCAGCCCTGATCTAGTAATCTATTACCATAGTTGCAGAGATTAAATATTTTTTTATTATTTTGGAACAAACTTAAATTATCATAATGTCTTGTAATGAGTGTTTACTGCTGACACTCATTAAGGTTTATCAATGTTTCAAACAAGAGAAAGTTTTTTTTCTCCAATGTAGGTGTAAAGGCCCCCATATACAGCAATCTTTAGTTGTCTGAACCCACCGATTGCAGCAAGATGAGACAACTGTCAGATGATGTTGGAGGATAGAAGGAATTAGGCATGCTGAATTTCACTGCTTGCTCCTTCGGTACCCTCTGGAGATAAGTGACTACCAGAGCTGCCTAGCTGAAGCTTTCTCCACAAAACACATGAATGCTCAGCTGCACTGAACGTTTATGTGTTGAGGGGAGTCAGGAGAAAGTGCTGTTGTATGAAGAAAGGTTCAGCTGACAGCTATAGAAGGTGTATGGGGTCTGTATGGGGTATTTGCTGCTGTGAGACTTACCACTTGGATCCTTCGGTATTCATATATAAAAAATACAATATATTACAAATCCTGCCTTTGTAATAGCACTAGAGTGAGGATTATTAAGAGAACTAACCACCATAATGTATACACTGTCACCAGACAATAAATAGTGCTTGGTACCAGTTACAGTAGCATTTTTGGACAGTATGGCAAAACTGGCACCAAGCTTTGCATGGCATCAATAGCAGTGAAAAAGTGCTAGCAAGTATATCTGGCACCAGACCCAAAACAACCTCTGGTGTTTTACTCAGAACCCTATCAGTGCTATTTGCTATACCCAGACCAAAAATATTAGTTTTAGCACTGTACTACTGCCATGTTCCACCATAGTCAGCATTGTAAAAGTGACCTTGTACTACCACATCTTCCATTTTATCACTTCTTAATAAAAATAAATCACAGTTTTATTTTTATTGGTTATAGTAACTTCTATTCAGTCTTTATTCAAAAAAGCTTCTACTACAGTAAAGACTTGCTTTATCATTTTCATCAAGGTCAAACCTTCAGAATATAAGGTTGTACACAAATTAACATTTGAAAATATATTAATTTAGGTAATTATTAGGCTTTGTGTAGAACTCAAGTGGTTTATAAAAGTTCAAGAGAAAAACACTGAGCATTTTATTAATCTGTTGACTGCAGACATTCATAACCCCCTTTAATCTTGTCCATCTTATCACCACCAAGTGCATATAATAGAACAGCATTGTTTCCAACTTCTTGCAGAGAATGGGCGTCTCTGCTCCCTATATTTGCCTTCCTGCCTTCAGGAGTATTATACAAGCTGCAGAAATGATTGACGTATTTAATAGAAGGCTGTGGGTGTAATGGAATGTGGATGGAATCCAGGCTCACACAACACACACTACTGATACAGCTAGACCCCACTGTACACACCCGAGGGGGGGCATTCCCCGCAAAGCAGCACTTGCGTGCAAACTGACATTATCGTTGGCTTCAGTCATAAGGCTTTGTCTGTATGCTGGATGGCTAGGCCTTCAGAGGATTTAAAACTAATGTTTGGAGCTGAAGACCTTAGCTTGGTGACCTACAAGTTGGGTTGGATACAGTACTGTATAGGATTTGCATAGACTCTGCATCATAGACTGTACTTTTGCCTAATTAGCCCTTTGTCATTACATGTTTAAAGCTGGAACTGCTAACATAAAGACAGTAAATACAATATATGTGATGCAATGACATGAAGAAACATTGCTATTACCATTCATCAGATAAAGTTCTTGCACATTTATTGCATTTGTCTGCATTTGTGGCAAAATATAAACCTTGGGCATAATAGTAATAATAATTTTAGCTATAAAGCACCAGTATTTTCTGTGCAATAGGTTTCCACATACAGTTACGCATTGTGCAGGTAGACGTTATACGCTGGCTCACATCCTTCCCCTTGATTTTTTTAACCTGCCATAGACTTCTATGGCAGCTTTTTGCATAAAACGCAGAAAGATAGGGCAAGTACAATATTTTTTCTTGTGCAGGAATTGTATGTGAGAAACAAGCTCATGAGAACAAACCCAGTGAAATCAAAACGTGTGCAAACACATTCGTCTGTTTAAGCCCTTAGGGCTCCCACCCACTTGCGTTTTTTTAACACTGTGATATCGCGGCCTTTTTAAACGCGATTGTCATTGGGACTTTCTAATTTTTAAAACGCATTGCAAGTTTGTGCTTTGCGATTTTTGTGCGATGTTTTTTTAACATTAGAAAGTCCCATTAACATTCACGTTAAAAAAACTCAAGTGGGTTGGAGCCCTCAGTCAGCATCAACTTTTTCAGCCTTCGCTCCCCATGTGCATCAATGAGTCTTGGGCACCCATGATCATATTGTTGGTTCACCAGTTGTCCTTCCTTGGATCCATTTTGGTAGGTATTGACCAGTGCATACGGGGATCACACCACAACACCTGCTGTTTTGGAAATATTCTGACTCAGTCATCTAGTTATCACAATCCAGCCCTTGTCAAGCTCACTCAGATCCTTATGTTTGCCAGTTTTTGTGTTTTTAAGGGCTTTGACAGACGAGCGTGTAAAGGCCCATTTACACACGATTATCGCTCAAAATTCACTCAAAAGGCTGTCTTTTGAGTGATAATTGTTGCGTGTAAATGTGCCCATCTTTCAGTTTTCTGCCGTACGATGGATTTCAGTTAAGCTTGAAATTCGTCATTCAGCAGAACAGCTGATAAGTTGGACCGCACGCTGTGTTCTGCCCGGGGAGCACTGATAACAGCTGATTACATTGTCTCAGCTGTCATTCAATGAATGGCTGAGCGCTGACTCTGATTGGTCACAACACTCAACCAATCAGACCGCTTTCAGGAGACAGGGATTTTTAAGAAAATGCTTTAGAACAGTACAGGGGAGGACATTTAAAAGGTGCTATCCCTGCGGGGACTAACAGGAGTTAACAGCGGGACATTTAAAAAGTGCTTCTGGCCAGAAGCACCTTTTAAATGCCCTGCTGTAAGCAGTAGGTATCTATTCCCTGCTCAGGAGTTTCCATTAACTCCTGTTCCCATAGGAGTCAATGGAAACTCCTGTACAAAATGCACCTATGCTCTATCTTTTTTAGCTGCGTGCTATTTTGCACTGCAAGTTCTGTGCATATGAACGCTTCTATAAGAACCCATTGTTTTTTTTAGAAGCGTTCATTTTACACGGACCTAAAACACACTCGTCTGACAGAGCCCTTAATGTAACTCATTATCTGTACAATCCAATTGAAAAACAAAATTAAATCTTTTAGGGTTGAAAAAAATACTAAAATAATGCACACCCTAAAATAATTTTTATTTGTTGATGTACCCTTTGACTTTTTCAAATCATTCAGCCTTTTTTTAATAGGTGTCTATCAGCTTGGCACATCTTAACTAGGCAATCTTTGCTCACTCTTTCTTGCAAATGCTCTCCAGGTCAACCAATGGATTTTCAATGGGATTCAAGTCTAGGTTTTGGCTGGGCCATTTGTTGTCATGCTGAAAGGTGAAATTCTTCTTCCTCTTCAGGTTTTGGTCAGAAGTCTGAAGGTTTTGTGCCAAAATGGACTGATATTTGGAACTGTCCATAATTCCCTCCACCTTGGCTAAAGTCTCAGTTCCAGCAGCAGAAAAGCAGCCCAAAAGCATAATGCTGCCCCCACCATGCTTCACTTAAGTTATGGTGGCCTTTTGACGATGCACAGTGTTGGATTTGCGTCAAACATATCTTTTGGAATTGTGGCCAAAAAGTCCATCCTTGGTCTCATCAGACTATGACATGTTCTCCCACATACTACTGGCAGACTTGATAGAGGTTTTGGCAAAATGTAGCTGGGTTTGGATGTTTTTCTTTATTAGAAAAGGCTTCCATAATGCCACCCTACCCGACAGTCCAGACATATGTTGAATATGGGATATGGTTGTGTACTTGCCAGAAATTTCTGCAGCTCTTTAATGTTGCTGTAGGCCTCTTGGCAGCCTTCTGTACCAATTTGCTTCTGGTCTTTTATTCAATTTTGGATGGATGTCCTGTTCTTGGTAATGTCACTGTTGTAACAAATTTAATCCCCTTCTTGATGTGCTCCATGGTATATGTAATGCCTAGGAAATGTTTTGGTCCCTTTCTCCTAACTGATACCTTTCAATAATCAGATCCCTTTGATGTGCTGTAAGCTCTTTACGGCTTTTGCTGAAAAATGTAATTAAGAAAATGTCAGGAAAATCCTACTAGAAGAGCTGAATGTTATATGGCGTAAATCAGAATCACTTTACATAATGGCAGCCGTGTACGGACTACTATTTAACATGAGTTTAATGTGATTGGTTAATTCTGAACACAACCACGCCCCCAAATATAAGAAGGTGTTCACACTTATGCGATCACATTATTTTAGTTTTGTTATTTTTATTTTTGCACCCTAAAAGTTTTAATTTTGTTTTTCATTGGAATTGTAGATAACGGGTCACATTGAAGGTGGAAGTAAATCTGAAGGAATTCATCTTTGTCAGATGAAGTGTGTAACTTATTACATCCACTGTAGAAGTGATTTTAGTCAGTTAGCAGATCTGAATATAGCGCAGGGACCAATCTGATTGGTCCCGCTGAGCCAATGAGAGGCAGCAGTCACTCACCCATTCATGAATTCATGAATGGGTGTGTGAGTGAAAGCTGCCTCTGATTGGTCAGGCTGTGACCAATTAGAGGCAGCTCATTCAGCAGGCGGGGATTTTAAAGCCCCGGCTGCTGAATAGTATAGAGAAGCAGTTCAGGAAACTGCCGGCCGGCTGCGCAGAACTCCGGCTGCCGGGACCAGGTGAGTATATATATATTTTTTGTTTTTACACATTTCTGGATGAATTGCAGGGAAGGGCTTATATATTTAACCCCTTCCCGACAATTCATCCCGCGCTCGCCCGCAACGCATTGCTTTCAATGGAGCCGGCTGTATTGCCGGCTCCATTGAATTCAATGCGCTGGACAGCTCCGGCCCGTTTCTAATGAAACGCGGCTAGGAGCAGATTTTTCGGGCGATTTTTCGGCCCCGGTCACGCGATTTGCGGATGCGCATCCGTCATGCGATCCGCAAATCGCGGGAAAAAACGCCCGTGTGACTAAGGCCACACAGTGCAGAGTACTTTCTTGTATTTTCGTTACAAGCAGAAACTCTATTACATTACCAAGTAGAATGGGAACGGCTTACAATCTACAAGAAAGGGCAATAAGACAACAGGAACAAATGTAATGTTTTACTGACCCATCCAATAGCAGAAAGCAAGCTTGAATTAATATGTAGACATAAGTGCAGACTCATTATCTGTGGGTTGTGGTAGACTTCTTTGAAGAGATGGGTTTTAGTGCCCTCTTACTGCATTGTATGCTGGTGGAATGGAGGAAACATTCCAAAGAAGCGAAGTAGCAGAAGTCTTAGACACGAAGTGGGAGGTGATTACCATGCTGACAGTAGTCAGTCCCCTAGCAGAGGAAAATGCATAGCTAGTCGCATAAAAAGAGATTAGAGAAGGCAGATATAGTTTTACTGATGGCCTTGAATATTAGAGTAAGTTACTGTTCACAATTCCACTGACCAGTAAATCACCATTCTGGCTGATATTTTTCACTGGAAGGTAAGTGCCATTAAAAATAAGTATTTAGGATACCTGTACAGGAAGACTATCCGGTGATATAGAAAATATAACTCTCATACAACACCCCGTACTAAGCCACATGCCCAAAACCACACCTCTTTTATTCTGGCCAGTAATTTTGAAAGATGGCAAACTCTACCATCAATGGATCCCATTGACTTATAATTGTTCCTTTCTGGTTCAACTGTGCTGTCCATTGACAGAAAGAACAACACTGCATGCTCTGCTATTCTTCCCATCGAATATGGCAGAATCTGCAAAAAAAAGCTCCTGACAGAATCTCCATAGCAAATGTCAACACAGCCTAAGCCTCTGCTCATATGTTGATTCTTCTGTTCTGTTATAGAACAGAAAAGCAAAAAATAGTCACCAGATTTTTCAAAATGACAGATTCTGGCAGCACCTAATGGAACCCATGACCATGGGTGGGCTGGGATTGGGAGCTATGCCCCCAGCAAATGTTTGAGGCTACCCTCCCCCTGAACCTAAAAGTCCCTACCAGAACTTACAGTAGCTTCCTAACGCAGACACATAGAAAACCTGCACCTAAGGTCTGACTCTGCGGACATTCTCTTGCACCATAGCCTTGCTCCTCCTCCCCCCATCTCTGTCACTCAGCATACAGTCAACGTGGAGCTGGGAAGAGGAGTGAGGCTTTGCGGCAAAAGATAACGGGCACAACTTTAGACGTCAAGCCAAAGGTTTTGTGTGTGAGTGTGTCTCTGTCAGAAACCTATTGTAAGATCCGCAAGCAGACAAATCTTCTGGACCACAGGGAGAGACTTATGTTAAGTGAAGAGGTCACAGAGGGGCTACAGAAGGTTTCATTACTAGTTGGGGGGTACAAAAGGACCACTTACTTATTGGGGAGCCACAGCAGGGGTCCTGTTACTAATTGGGGCCATATAAAGCTCATTACTACCAAATGGGGTTATAGAGAGGTCACTATTATCAGTTGGGGCCACAGTGGGGGACCTATTACTAATTAGGGCCTGTCATGGGGCGATTATCACCGCAATTATTACTGGAAACAGTGAATTTGGGCGATAGTCGTCCTGTGTGCAAGCAGCCGTCAACAGGACACTTGAGTCACTTGGTTTAAGCTCACCTAAAAACTAAAGGCCCATTTACACACACAGATATCTTTCAAAAGATTAAAAGATCAGCAATCGCTTTGCATAAAGAACTAATAGTTGCTATTAGTACTTTATTAGCTTAATTTGCATGCAAATGAGCTTCTGGGAGCTGTTACAGAACTCAGTAGGAGGTCTGAGCTTTGTAATTAGCTACATTGTTCAGCCACAGGCTCACCTTGGAGAATTCAGCACCATTTACAGCAGACACAGCGTGCGGTTCTGCCTATCAGCTGTTCTGCTGGGAGGGCTGAGAGCTGAGAACAGCTGTAACAATGTTATGAGCTGTAATCAGCTTTCCGCGGGCAGAGCACAGTGTGTGGCCCTGCTTATTAGCTGTTGTGCTAAACGACGGTTTTCAAGCAGAATTGAAAACTGTCATTCGGCCGAACAGTGAAAGATGGGCACATTTGGACACAATGATTATCGCTCAAAAGACGTCTTTTAAGCGAATTTTGAGCGATAATCCTTGTGTCTAAATGGGCGTTAAGTGACTGTTGGGCTGTGTAAACAGGAGTTGTTCAATCTTTGAGTGACTGCCTATTTACTATGAATGGAGGCGGGCAGGCTGGAATGATCCCTAGCCCGCTCTGCCTCCATTCCCAGAACGACTATTGCTTCTGTGTAAAAAAAGAGCAGCAATAGTTACTGGGATAGCTGTGGGGCGCTAATGTGCCTGACAGTTGTCCAGCATAGAAGAACCTTCAGTGGGACCACAGCAGGGGCAAGATTACTTTTTGAGATAACAATGGGGGCACAGCGGTGGTACTATTAATAATTGGGGCTACTAAAGGATTTTATTACTAGTTGGGGCTACAGAGTGGTTACTATTACCTATTGGGGCCACAGTGGAGGTCCTATTGCTGATTCAGGCCACAAAAATCTTTTATTACTAATTTGGACCACAGTGGGGTACCTATTGGGGCCACAGAGGATGTATTATTGGGGCCACAGCAGGGGCACAATTACATAGTAAAACCACAGCGTGGGACTGTTACTATAATGAGGCACAGAGAAGTTTATGAAGGATTGCAGAATTTGGGATAGGGAGAATATGCAAAAACAAGCCATTGCTGGAAGAAATTTCAGTGGTGGTCTAGACCCAGAGAGAAGAAAATTAAATACGGACAACTACAAACAGAGACAACATCACCTCTGATCATTGAAAATAACTGCACTGCAATCACTATCTTTGTCTAGAGCTAGTATTCAACTACATTATATGATAACTGTAGACCTACAAGCAGGCTGATACTCTTGTCTGAAACTGGACATATAGAGAAGAAATATAGTTCTTGGTTCTGGTGCTGTATTTATTTTATGAACATGGTTTTGGTACTGTGTTTATGCATTGAGCTTGGTTCTGGTGTGGTATTTATATTATAAGCTTGCTTCTGGACCTGTAATTATTTACTGAGGTTATTTTGTGCTGTATTTATGTTACTAGCTTAGTTCTAATAGTATATTCAATCTATGAGCTCGGCTCTGGTGTTATTTTCTTGTTTCTGGTGTCATACTCATGTTTTGAGCTTAGTTTTGGTGCTGTATTTATATTAAATAGATAAACAAGGTAAGAATGAAACGACATGGCCAGATTTCGACCACCTACCGCTTCCAATGCCCGCCCAAGTTTTGTTTGTAATTTGTGTGACCATGGTTTGGTTGGATGTGGACAGTCGAGGCATGTTTCCACCTTCGTTTTCTGCATGGTTTCCGCCTCTAAAACCATGGCAGGAATCTTTAGCTTTTCTGCAATGGATATTGCTGTTGGTCGACACGTGGTTTAAGCCGTATCTATGGGCAATACCAATGTGTGGAATTTCCAATGCGCTTCTGGGTGAAGAAGTGACATGTGCATGGAATTATGTTAGAAATTCTGTACTCGGATTTTGTCCATTGACATTGATAAACTGCGTGTGGATTTCTGCCCCAGTTTTAAAGATGAAATACTTGCCTAAAATTCCACCACGGATTCCGCCATGTGAACATATTATGTTTAAACTGTTTCATTGGTATTATGTAACATAGTCATACAACATATGGTGCAAAGATTTATTACTCTACACACAAATACAATGCCCGTATATATTGTACACAGCACTTCGGGTATCCACATATGACGAAATATCAGTCAAATAATTGTGAGCTGTTTAGGACTGGAAACTTAGGAGGAAGCCCTTAAGGATCCCCCGGTTGCTACCATAATATAATAGATATTAACACAAACTTGGTATCCATAGCAACTGCAATCTTATGATTGTCAGTATAGCATTAGAAACGTAACCTTTTACAAACATTGGGTAGTAATGAATTTCTTAATAAAGGGAAAATGGAAGAGATAAGAGACTCAAACAGAGAGAGAGAAAAAACAAAGGCGGGGGGGGTTAAAGTGAAAGAAAGAGAAGGGGAGAGAGGGAAGATGGAAGTGAGAGGTTCCAGGCGAAGGGGTAGTAAAGAGGAGGTTAGGGGATAAAACGTATCCTGTCTAGTTGTGTTCATTTAAGTCAATATTTAAGACTGCCTTGATCTAACTACCCTAGGAATTCCTGGAACTCTGCCGTCTCTAAGAAAAGGGTCCAAGCTGACCGCTTTCCCATACAGTCCCCTGCTCTGGGTAGTCAGTCTTCTGACATTAATTCCGCCATGTATTTCAGGTGACACAATTCCTGAACAAATTCAAGTATCGTGGGGGGCCGTGTACTCCGCCAGTGCCTAGGGATCACGGCTCTCACCGCTGTGAGAAAGTGCCGTAAGAGGCCCTTTTTAATCACTGACAGACTCCCTGGGATAATGGAGAGCAGTGCTAGCTGTGCTGACTGAGTGACCACGCCATGTATCCCCCTTTCCTACAGGCAGAATACATCATTCCAGAAAGGCTTTCCCACCATATGTGGAGCATCGTCCCCGTCGCACCGTTACACCGCCAGCACTGGACTGAGACTGATGCATATATACGGTGAATTACAACTGGGCATCTAAAGCACCTGGAAAGGATCTTATAGTTCTTTTCCTGGGCAGCGCATGCCACCAGTAGCTTGTGTGAGAACAGATATGCCCTATCCCAATCAGGGTCCGGTACCGAAACGGCCAATTCTATCTCCCAACCAAGGACAAATGAGGTGACGTCTGGAGTGATGATACTCAGTAATATACTATATATCTTAGAAAGGCCATGGGAGGGAAAGGAATCCTGCAAGAACAAGTTTTCAAATGCTGTGGGAGCATCTCCCAGTTGGCAGGGTTTTGTTTGGGAAGTGAGCAAGGCTGATAGTTGTCTGTGTTCAAACCAGGAGAGCGTCTTGTCTGGTATGTGAACATATTAAGGTGGGCTGCTACTTATGGGCTGTGTTCTTGTTTCCCAGGCTATGATTGTAAGCAAGAGTGCTCTGATTCATTGAAAGCAAACTAATATCTTAAAAATGGTGGGTACATGAAAAGACATAGTACATTAGAAAGCTGTAGAACTTTTCATTAATGAATAAACAGTCATTAATGGAGTCATATTAAAGCTTCATCATTAACCTAAATCTGAAAACCCCATTAAGATAATATTAAGATAACACCTGCTTCAATACACACAAATCTTGGTTACGGATATTACTGTCGTCCATGTATTCCTTCTAGCTTTATATGCCTGATATATTTTTACAATGGAAGACTGCTGGATTGTACAAAGCACAAAGCTTTCCATTGTCAAAAGAGGAAAACAGGAAAGGAAACAATGTGGGTTTTCATTACAGAGAACAGAAAAAATGTATTTTAGCTATCTACAAACTAGAAGGTTAGAAAACTGATGCACTGTGCTATCTGTTCATTCATTGTGTTGAACATATGAAACTTCACTTTTAAAGAAATTCCACCAGCAAACAGGTTGCTATGAAGTCGGAGCATATTTTACCTTCACAAGCCAATGATCCTTTGGCATCAGTCACTTGTATTGAAGGTGACTATTCAAACGTGGTCAATCAGGTGGAATAGCACCATTGTCTGTGGGGTCTAACGAAAGTCCAGCAGATCAGCACCTAGTACAGTGTACCCATCAGCATATTTTAGCAAGATCTGTGAGTGCTGACTAAATGACGTTCAGGGATGAGATTTGTCATGGCAAGTTTGTCGCTGCAAGGCAAAGATATGACTTCTTAAAACTTAGTACACGTGCAAATCATCCTCTACTGTGACTCAAATATTAACATCAAAGAAATAATTGAAAGCAGACATTCAACATGAAAATATACAAAGATCTTTATTTGGAATATTCAGACATAAGGTTAAATTAAAAACAAGGTCATTACAGCAAGGAGGAGGGATGACAAGTTGTACAGTGAACTATAAAATCATAAAAAGGATCAGGACTGAAATATACAACAGTGCAATAAAAAGATATTGCTACAAAAAGTTACAACATGATGTTACAAATCACATATTCGATCTCCAACAATGAATGGCAACAGTCTTGATGCATGATTTGATGCAGCCTTTGTCTGGGGGTCTTCAAACATGCTATGGGTCTGGTGGACTTTATTCCTCCTTCCACTGATGTCGCCCCATTATGTGTATGACTTTTTATTTTAACCTTCTGTATGATTATTCCCAATCGAGATTTGCGTGTATTTTTATAATTGTTTTGATTAGTGGCTCTCTTTTTGTAGGTTGTGTGTTTCTAATGGTGGCATTTAAATCATATAGAGGCTTCCATACAGTAAAACATTGAGGGATTCCCCTACAAATAGCATGTATAATAAGGTGCATTAATTACTATTACTTACTAAATTGGCTGTCTTATGTATTTTATCAGCAGCAATATTTTATTTCACAAAACATGTGATTTGATTTTCTCTTTGTAGCTTTCTTTTAAATGTGCCTTTAAGTAAGAACATCATTTCGCTAAGGCATACTGAACTGCATTTATAAAGCTGAATAACAAATTTATCTTCAGTATACTTTTAAGCTTTCCCTGGTGTTGGGTTCAGACAGATTTTATTAGGACAGGATTAAAACATTAGAGATGGGCAGGGACAGCTTTTTAACCCCTTAACGCCACAGGACATAAGTTTACATCCCGGCTGCGGGGTACTTAACAGAACTGGACGTAAGCTTACATCCTATGGATAATGTGGGATCAGAGGGAGCTAGCTATAACTGATAGCTGACTTCCCGCTACAACACCGGGGATGCATAAAAACGGCAATCTCCGCTGTTAACCCTTTACATGTCGCAAATCTATATAGATCACAGCACATAAAGGGTTCACAGAGGGAGTGCGCTCTCTCTGTGATGTCATTAGATCCCTGCTATGTAATCGTGGAGGGCCGATTGGTTGCCATGATAAGAGAACACCAGATACTGGCGTCTCAGCTTGCCATTACCTGTGATCGCTATTGTAAGCAATAAGGCATTGCAGTACAGAAGTCCTGTAATGTATTATCCTAGCGATTAAGTACCCAACACGGGTATAAAAAGTGTAAAAATGAAAACAGTGTGAAAGAAAACACGTAAGAAAAAATAACAAAAAAAACCTTTTTGAGCATTTTCCCCTATTTGTATAAAAAAATGAAGAATTTAAAATCATGTCTGTAATGACCTGTACAATAAATTGAATGCACTATTTATCCTGCACAGGAAAAAACGCCCCCCCCCCCCCAAAAAAAAGAGGCAAAATGCTTATTTTGTTTGTTTTGCCTCCTGAGGGCTCAGTCAGATGGGCGTTTCTATGTGCACAAAAACGCATGCCTAAAAAATTTTGTGCGACCGAAGCGGGCGTCATGCTGAGAAAAATCGCACTTGGCCGTGTTTTTGTGCACATGAAGTGCGCTGCCCACTAATCCCTGCTGCAGCTGGGATTCCTTGCATGTGAAACCCCTGGATGCTGTCACATCCAGGGGTTTCACCTTTGGTCATTGGGGCCAGTGACAGCAGCGGCGGCCCCATTGACATACAGTGAACATTGCGATCCTCTGCCATAGCTGTGACAACTGTGGCTGAGGACTTCCTTATCTCCGCGGGGAGTCCGCTTGTCACTGAACACTGTGACAGCATTGCCAGAGGATCAAGATCTTCAATCTATGTTCTCAATGACGTCAGCGCTTCTACCGCCGGCCCCATTGGGCACAAGGTGAAACAGCATCCAGGGGTTTCACATCCAAAAAAGACGGATGCCGCAGTTACCTGCATTTTAAAATCTGCTGCCCTATATTTGCCGTTACGCATTTTTGTGTGCAGGTAGATATCGGGCATATGACTGCTGCCATTGAAAAGCATTGGTTCTTAATAGATGCAGATCGCAAATGCAGGTAACATACGCACAAAAAAAACGCCCATCTGACTGAGCCCTGAAAAATGCAATAAAAGTGATCAAAAAAGCCTTAAGTACCCCCAAATAGTACAAATAAAATCTAATGCTCGTCACGCAAAAATCAGGCCCTAACAGATGTCCGTCCATTTAAAAAAAGTTATGGGACTTTGAATGCAACAATGTAAAAATAATATTTTACAGAAAGGGTTTTTTATTGTGCAAGAGTGGAAAAGCCTAAAAAAAACACTTTTACGCCTGCATGGAAGGATAGTCCTTCAACTATCTTCCTAGCCTAACTACGGCCACTGCCATAGGCTCCTATGGGAGCCAATGACAGCGGTTGGAGAAGGGAGGTGGGAGGGAGTTTAGCAGCTGGACTGCTAAACTCCCTCCCCTTTCTCTTCTTCCCTCCGCCCCTTGCCGCTGTTTGCTTAATTTCGCAAAAGGGAGGTGGGAGGGAGTTTAGCAGTATGACTGCTAAACTTCCTCCCCCTTCTCATCTCCGCCCCTTGCATTGTTTGTTAACCTCTGCCCCGTCCCACCCCCTCCCATTGCTGGCTGCAGACAATGGGTGGGGAGGAGGCGGGAGCTCAGCTCCGCCCCATCCCTTCCCCTCCCTCTGCAAACAGTCGGAGTAGAGAAGAGTGGAGGTGAGTCGGGAAGGGAAGGGCCCCCGCCCAACGGCATATACACGGAGCCCATACATCACATGGTAGCATATATTGGCTGGCTGAGAAAACGCCAATATACACTCATGTGAATAAGCCCTAACTCTGAAAAAAAAGGCAAAATTTATGCTTTCTTCTACCTGCTCTAAAAAAAAAACTGTTTTACGATACATTAAATGTACCTAAAAATGGTACCATTAAAAATTACATTTTGCCACACAAAAAACAAGCTCTCATATGGCCATGTTGACAGAAAAACAAAAAAGTTATGGATTTTGAAAAGTGGATATGAAAATTCCCCAAAATTCATTCCGTTCTCAAGGCCAAAATAGGCCATGTTACTTAGGGGGTTAAATATTCCTGTGATAATGCTGTTACTGGAGCATCATTGTCATAAAGAACTTTGAACCTGGTATTTGCTGCTTCCGCAAGTGTAACACAGGAGGTCCCTTGTCCTATAATACTGCTTTGAGTGTCAGATGTAGCATGTGATCTGGAGACCAATACAGCTGGAACTTGGACCAATTAGGGGGGCTACAGCCCTTTAAAAGTTATACCAGAAACTACACTGCTTTCATCTGAGACCTACGTTTTGTATTGTAGCTCAGCCACATTTATGTTTGGGTGGGTTGCAGTAGTTAGACCCCCAACGATCATACACTGATAGCATATCCTACGAATAAGCACTATTGCATAGAACAAGCACTTGTTCCTCATTTGCCACCCTTTTTCCTAATAGATTGTAAGCTTTTGCAGGCACAACTATTGATGAATTTGGTTACTAGTTTTATACTGTATGTAATGTATGACTTCGTCTTTATACAAATCCTCTAAAACGCTGCAAAATATGTTTGTGTTAAAGAAAGATTTTTTTATTATAATATGTCATAAAGGTTTTCAATGTGGGAAAAAAGTTAGTTCAAATTATTGTACCAATCATTATGGATGCAATGGTACCAAACATGGTTTTATTTATTTATTTAATAAACAAAAACAGGAAAAGTACTCAAGAAAGAGATCTTCTTTACAATTTTTTGCAACTATTTTTTTACATTTTTTATGTTTCCATAGAGGACTTGAACCTGTGATCGTAAGTTTGCTCAGATAATACACTGTACTACTTTTGTACTGCAGCGTATCATTACTATTGCTGCCTATGGCAAGCCATTATAGACCCATGGCAACCCATCAGACTTTCACAATTTTATGGTGGAGGGCAAAGACGTCACAAAGGGACATTGTTCCTTAGTCATTCTTATGACTTATTCTTTGTCCTGGGATTACACAAAACACATTGGGAGTTTTTATCATCAGAGCATTTGATAGCAGTTTTCTGGCAGCTTTTTGCCCTCTCTGCTTTAAAGATGTGACATATTTATCAAATGTTGCACAAATCGTGTCCAGAGATGTGGAGTTACTTCGTACACCACCCAGCTACTGGAGTGAGCTGTACATTTTTCAACTTTTTTAATAGTCTCATATCATAAATATCCTTAAAAACCTCACTCCACTCCAACCCCATCCCTTTTCTAGACACTTCTGAAAAGTGGAATGCGAGGCGTAACATCTGTTCTTTCTGCCACAAATCAATAGCAAATTTGTCTACATTTATTTGCAGGGAAAAAGGGACAATTTATGGTAGAATTCTCACACAACACCAGTAAAAAATGTGCCCCATAGTATTTTTTCATCCAGAAAAATGCATTGAACATGAATCATGGCAAATCATCTAGACCCCACAGAATTCCCAAACACCAGAATACGGTCTAGCTGGAGTTTTTTTTCTGAAAACAGAACCCTGAGAACGTCAGCAGGCTGTTGTTGCCTAAGGGACCTTTGCCCAGTGTGGGCTGGGATGTGTCGTTAGAAATGGGACATGTAACAGGCCATAAGAGCTTGGGCGATCCAGCAGATTCCAGAGAACAAATGATTTGTATGAGAGGGGCTGCTCCTGAGTAGGTGGGCAAGAACATGAGAGAGAAATATTATGGTCTTCTACAGGCAAGTTCACAAGGGCAAAATGAAATTGAGCTGGCACGAGCTTTTACCTTCAATGGCTAGATTCTTCTAACCCTGACCGAATACAGAGCACTTGCTGTCCAAGCAATCTCTCTTTGTTCGCTTATGATTTTTTTTCTTTTTGTTTTGAGCTACACAAGTTCATCGTGAGACACGCGTTGACTATTAGGCTACTACAAAAGGCTGATTTGAGTCCATAATTTAGAGACTCATAAAAACATTATTGTCTCTGTCAGGACATTTATTTACTAGCTCAACAATGGGACTGAGTACTGTAATACAGAGGGTCAATGGGGGCTCTATGTCAATGTACAATGAATGGATAATAAACAGTGAGTTAAAGGAGTGGAGAAATATGCTGAAGATCTACAAGGGGCTGGTTAGCAGGAAAAGTTTGCTTAGCTAGTAATGTGACCCTATACACAACAAAGCTTATAATACAGTCAAAACCATAATGGGGGAGATTTTTCTCAGCTCAGTGTATCAGATTTCTAGTCTATTAGCGTCAAAACACTTTCATACATTCTTTAGGCCGAATGCAGACGGCTGGGTCGGATTCAAACTCTGAGATTCTCGCAGCGGGATGCAACCCTGTGCCCCTGCAGTGACGTCCGGCTTACCTGTGGGGCATCTTCACTCTCCTTTGCGGATATGCCAGCTGGCGTACAGCCGCACATGCGCAGTGCAGAGCCGGCGCATAAGAGATGACACGGCTGTGCGAGGCTCGCACAGAAATAGGACATGCCGCGATTTTTTTATCGTGTAAGTTTTCCACGATCAAAATCGTGGCTGGCTGCATTGGTTTGCGCAAACCAATGCAATCCTATGGCAGCGTTCAACGGCGGAAATTCCGAGCAGAATCCCGATGCGAAATTTTCGCACGTGTGCATTCGGCCTTATCCATCCATTTATTATGTTGTTGACACTTTTTGCACCTCATTCAACAGAGGGATGTGGCTTGGTGGAAAAGGGACATGGCACAAAATACTGTCAAAGGAGTGTAACTATAGGGGATGCAGAGGATGCAATTGCACCCGGGCCCAGAAGTCTTAGGGGGCCCATAAGTCCTCTCTTCTCCATATAGGGAGCCCAGTATTATGAATAAAGCATTATATTTGGGGGACCCATTACAGATTTTGCATGGGGGCCCAGAAGCTTCAAGTTATGCCTTTGGTCATCACCTAAGCCAAACAGGAGGTGGTGTAAAGTTAGACAAAAGTGTCTAAAACCTCTGTGTTCCTCCAGATAAAATCTGATGTATCTGGAGGTATAGTATTGCCCATCAAATTCTGTGAGTATTACAGGTAAATATCTCATGGATCTATAATACAGCCTTGAGAAGAACTTCAAACCATAACAACCAAAATATACTTATTTATTTAAGGGGTTAATTGATTGATGATCTATCCCAATGGTATTGCAAGCAGAGGTCCCATTCACTTCAATGGGAGGTGTGCCTGCAATACCATGTTGGGCTACTACAGTATGTATGCCACTGTGTTCTTCCAGCTCCGTACGTATAAACAGTGGCCTGGCAAACAGCGAGTAGCAATTATTTAGAACTAGACTTCTCATTTAATGTTAAAATAAGAAACAAATAGTAGCACTGAAGTGGCTCAGTTGTTAACACTGTTGCTGTCACTTTTTGCACAGAATTTGTATATTCTTCCTGTGTTTGGTTGGATTTCCTCTGGGTCTTTTGGGTTTTTTTTCCCAGACACCAAAATCATACTGATAAGTTTATTTTGAATATAGATTGTGAACTTCAGTGGGGACCGGGAGCCCATGTGAATGATGTCAATCTTAGTACAGGGCTATGGAATAGTGTATGTCAAGTATAACATTTTTGCTTAGATTGTAGGTGTTTTCCTATATAGCAGTTTTGATGACTATCACAAATTGTGTTCAATTAAAAGAACATAAAGAGATGGTAACTAAAGCTCATCTGTGTCGGTACTCACACATTCACTAGCACTGCTACTTGTATACGTGAAGTGCTAAGTGTTGTTGCCTAGTGTTTCACTATGTTTTCTAAGTGATGTTCTGCACGTTTAATGCTAGGTTTTCTTTATTGTAACCTTATCCCTTAAGGATTTAGACAAGTCATTAATTTGTGTGGACTGGTGATGCTAAATAACATTGATTTCCAATACATAAGACTAAATGACATTTAACTGGGTGTTCATAGGTCAATAATGCCATATGCAGTAACGTATAGTCAGTTACATCTGACTTGCAGTAATCACCAGTTCTACATGTTTTCCAATACATGTTTCTGTCATATAACTGAATTTTTACATATAAAAATGGGGTCAGTTTTATATTAGGCATAGGCAAAATCGGTTAATGCTGCAAGTGGATTATTATAATATAATTAACATGGCCAATGGAAAAAGAGAAATGTTTAAGACTAAATTATTCCATATATGTGAAAATATTGAGGCAGATCGGATAAAGTTATATAGATGTAATAAATATCTATTATTTAGTAGTAGACTTAATGTCACAAACAGAAAATCAGCCAAGAAACGTAGAAAACTGCTGGTTTCTATGAAAAGAAGTTAACATGGTAGCTGCACCAAGGTTTTATAAGATTAGATGAAAAAGGTGTTTTTTTTCTGCAGAAGCACTACTACTCTCATCTATGGGGTTGTCTGGGGTTGTCCGGGCTGTATATCAATGGGGAGTGTGCAGCCGAGCGGGATGGGGGGGGGGGAGAAGATGGCTAGAAGGTTGGAAGAGTATTTAATCTAGGAACTGGGGGGAGGGCAACCAGAGAGATACGGGGGAAGATAGTGTAGACAGTGACCTTGGACAAAGTAGTAGAAATGGGGGTGGAGTGGTGAGAGGGGTTAGTACAGTTAGAACTGGCAGAAAAGTTAGTAGGAATACACGTACTATAAAAAATAATCAAAACCTTCTAAACTGTATGGTAACTAATACTAGAAGTCTGACCAATAAAGTAGACAAACTAGAAGTAATAATGTCTGAGGAAAACTACGACATAGTGGGAATAACGGAGACCTGGTTAAAGGAAAGCTGTGACTGGGCGGTGAATTTACAGGGTTACAGTCTGTTCAGAAGGGATTGTAATAACCAGAAAGGGGGAAGGGTTTTGTGTCTATGTAAAATCCTGTTTAAAGTTCACATTACAGGAAGATATATGGGAGGGAGATGAACATGTGGAGTCACTATGGGTAGAAATACATTAAGGAGAAAACAAGAATAAAATCCTCATAAGGTTTTCTATAGACCACCAATATAACAGAAACCACTGAAAATCTGTTTTTGAAGCAAAAGGATGAAACAGAAAATCACAATGAGGTAATTATTATGGTAGACTTTAATTATTCGGATACAAAATGGGAGGCCAAAACTTGCGGATCTCAAAAAGGTAAGATAATTACCTCATCCTCCTTGTACAGGACCCGACTAGGAGGACGGCCATTTTGAACTTAATACTAACCAATAGACCTAACAGAATAACAGGAGGGCAGGCTGGGGGGCACATGGGAAATAGTAACAATAGTATAATACATTTCAACTTGTTCTTCAAGAGTGAGTTCTATTGGTGAGTTACAAAAATGTGAAACTTTAGAAAGGCCAAGTTTAATCAGCTTAGTGATGCCCCTAACCTTATTGACGGGGATAATGTCCTCAAAAAATAAAAGTACAAACAATAAATGGGAAACGTTTAAAAACATCCTAATTACTTACTGTGAGTGCTTCATATCTTACAGGATTAAAGACTTAGTAATAGGAGAAAACCAATGTGACTCAATAAAGATGTAAAGGGGCAATAAACAGCAAAAATAAAGCGTTTAAACTACTGAAACAAGAAGACAGCAAAGAAGCACTAACAACTTATAAGGAAAAAATTGAATTATAGAAAAATCAGATAAAAGCAGCAAAGATGGAGACAGAGAGACTTATTGCTAAAGAGAGTAAAACTAACCCGAAATTGTTCTTCAACTATATAATTAGAAAAAAGATTAATATTGAAAGTGTTGGCCCTTTAATAAAGGATGTAGGAGAAATTGTAGAGGGCAATGAGGAGAAAACTAATCTATTAGGCCTTAGTCAGACGGGCGTTTTTAGCCGCGATTTGCGCATGCGCATGCGTCCGGCGATTTTATAAAACCATTGCTTTGCAATGGTATTGGACACATGAGCGCTTTTTATGCGCTCGCCCGATAAATTATAGAACAAAAAATCGCAGATCGCACCTATCTGCGATCTGCGATTCCTGTTCTCTTCTCTATATGCGCTCAATGGGGCCGGCGGCAGCAGCGCCGACCCCATTGAGAACATATAGAAGACAAATCATTCTTCTCTGCCACAGCTGTAACAGCTGTGACAGAGAAGAACGATGTTTGCCCATTGAATTCAATGGAGCCGGCAATACAGCCACTCCATTGAAAGCAATGGGCTGCCGGCGTGCGCAGGGTTAATTGTCGGGAAGGGCTTAAATATATAAGCCCTTCCCTGCAATTCATCCTAAAATGTGTTAAAATAAAAAAAAATTGTATACTCACCTTTCCGCTGCAGCCGGAGTCCAGCCGCGGCCGCTGTCAGTTCTCCTGAACTGCTTCTCGGCACTATCAGCCGGCGGGGCTTTAAAATCCCCGCCTGCTGAATGATCTGCCTCTGATTGGTCACAGCCCTGACCAATCAGAGGCAAGTTTCACTCACACACCCATTCATGAATTCATGAATGGGTGAGTGACTGCTGCCTCTCAGCGCTGAGCCAATCAGGGGCAGGTCTGACTCACATCCATTCATGAATTCATGAATGGGTGTGAGTGAGACATGCCTCTGATTGGCTCAGCGCTGAGCCAATCAGGGGGCAGGTCTGACTCACACCCCCTTCACACCCACTGCAGGACGGCCGCGCGGAG
Source organism: Eleutherodactylus coqui (assembly GCF_035609145.1). NCBI lineage: Eukaryota > Metazoa > Chordata > Amphibia > Anura > Eleutherodactylidae > Eleutherodactylus > Eleutherodactylus coqui. Next base: position 303,312,157 of record NC_089837.1, read on the forward strand.
CTCCGGCTGCCGGGAGAAGGTGGGCCCTATCAGTTTTGGGCCCTATTCTTTTTAATATATTTATTACTGACCTGGTAGAAGCATTGTGCAGTAAAATATCAATATGTGCAGATGATACAAAACTATGTAAAGAAATTCACAAGACAAGATGCAAGGAGATTGCAAGAGGATCTGGATAAGGGTACTATTGTATCTTGTCTCCACCCCAAGTATGGGTGAAGACCTAGTGATGGGCTGTATCCCCCCACAAGCTATTGATTGGCTGCCTGGAGCAAGGTCCTAGTAGTATGGGGATTGAGCTTTGGCTTTGTTGGAGGATTGGGGTTAGTCTTAGTGTTACATCTGCAAAGGAAGTGCTGGACAAGCAACTGCAAACACGCACAATAATTGCTCACAGTGTGGTGGCCAAAACAAACTAACAAATAATAAATGGGAAGTCTTTCCCTAAATACGTAATGATTGAGGGAGAGGGCCCTGCCTGACACGGCAAACTGATCATGTCAATAGATACGTGCCTGCACTCATTCCTGGGACCTAAGTAACCCTTTTTGGCAAAACTGATAAAGGACAAAACAAAATAAAACACAGCACTTAGCTTTAGTAGAATAAGCCACAGCACACAGAGCTGTCCAGAGTAAGGAACAGGGGACACCACACTGTCCATGGCAGCCCCAACTGCCAGCTCAGACAGTGAGCAAATGACAATTTACAACACTTTAGCTTCCTATCCATCCCAACTAAATATCCAGCCAATCATGCACAGATGTGAGCACATTTACATCTACTAAGCTAGTAAGCTTAACTGGAGCAACCAGTGTCAGGCAGCTGCTGCCAAGGCAAATAGGATCATGAGGTGCATAAAAAGAGGTCTAGGGGCACATGACGAGAACATTGTTCTTCCTCTTTATATGCCACTGGTCAGACCACACGTGGAATATTGTGTACAGTTTGGAGCACTGGTACTCAAAAAGGACATCAGAGCTGGAGCGAGTACAAAGGTGGGAAACTAAAGTAATAAATGGAATGAGCGGACTACAATACCCAGAGAGGTTATCAAAATTGGAAGTATTTAGTTTAGGAAAAAGATGACTGAGGGACGTCCTAATAACTATGTATAGGTATATAAGCGGTCAGTACAGAGATCTCTCCCATAATCTATTTATACCCAGGATTGTGACTGTAACAAGGGGGTGCCCTCTACATCTAGGGGAAGAAGGTTTATACATCAACATAGAAGGGGTTCTTTACTGTAAGAGCAGTGAAACTATGGAACTCTCTGCCTGAGGATGTGGTGATGGCAAATTTGATAAAGGAGTACAAGAGGGGCCTGGACTTCCTTCTTGAGCGTTACAATATTATATGTTATAATCATTAATAACTTGAAGGGTAGTTGATCCATGGCTTAATCCAATTGTCAGATTGGAGTCAGGAAGGAATTTCTTTCCCCTTAAATGGGAAAGATTGGCTTCTTTTTGCCTTCCTCTGGGTGAACATTGGGGGGTAATAGGCTGAACTCGATGGACATATGTCTTTTTTCAGCCTAACATACTGTGTTTGTTACTATGTTACAGCTTCAATAAGAGTGTTGACGAGGCTGAATGAACTGCATTTATGTGTGCTTTATAGCATAAAGCTTTTTTCAGAGAAGCGTGCTGTAACACGTCCATAATATAGATCCGTAGTATGGCCATGTTATAGATGACATTACAACTGTAAATCAGCAGTATTTTTTCAGTATTTGACTCTGTATATTTTATTGTCCACTGGGCAAATTGTGATCCGTATTTACCCAATAGAAAATAATAACAGTATGGAGGCAAAAAACACAAAAATAGATCATGCTGTGTTTTTGAAAAATAGCCCTGAAAGGTATGTCCAGTGAATAGCCTGATAGAGTTACGTTAGCTCTATATCATGGTCCCCAAAACACAGATAAAATGTAGAGCTAAACTACACTTGTCTGAAAGTGCCTTTAACCCCTTCCCGCTCCAGGATGTACATTTACGTCCTGGAGTGTCAGGGTATGTATGTGCCCTGTCTCCCAGAAAAAACGCAATAAAAAGCGATAAAAAAGGTGTACGTATTCCAAGTTAGTACTAACGGAAACTACAGGGCATCCAGCAAAAAATGAGCCATTGCTGAACTATATCGATGGAAAAATAAAAAAGTTATTGCGCGCACAAGATGACCGCAGAAAATAATTGAAAAAAATTAAATGTCTTTTAAAAAAAAAAAAGATTAGTATAGTAAAAAAAAAACTATACAAGTTTGGTATCGTAGCAATTGTACCGACCCATAGACAATACCGACAATAAAGTTGTCATGTCGTTTTTGTTGCAGTTTGTGCGCCGTAGAAACAAGACGCACTGAAAGATGGCGGAATGTCGTTTTTTTCATTTTACTCCACTTTGAATTTTTAAAAAGTTTTTTAGTACCTTATATGGTACATTAAATAGCACCATTGAAAAATACAACCCCTCCCGCAAAAAACAAGCCCTCATACAGCGACGTCGATGGATAAATAAAGGAGCTACGATTTTTTTAAAGGGGGAGAAAAAAACGAAAATGGGGAGAAAAAAGGGCCACGTCATGAAGGGGTTAAAGACATAATTCACTTTGTATTTGAGCTAAGTGTAAATAGTTAAGCAGCAAAATGCATAATAAATCTACATTTCATAAACTTTTATTTATTTTTTTTTCATTTGAATAATCATTCAAGAGAGAATGAGCTAATAGGATGTTGCAGTACAAAGGGCAGCATGATTTTGTAGATCTATTTTTTATTCCGACTGCATAAGTATTCTAATCTCTATCTATTGGGTTTAGGTTTTCACATCAGGATCTAGGATTGCATTTAGGGTATATTCCAATGCTCTGTCCTGCTTCAATACAGTAGTTGTCAGTACTGGATATGCATAGTTTTTCTAATTCCCCTAGACACACTATGCCTCCAGCTTTAAGAGTGTGCTATTTCCAGCTTTGTCGCCTGCAAGACACTCGAGAAAGCGAGAATGCAGGTAACTTCAACACCTCCTTCCACAGCCCGCAGGGGGTGTTCAGCAGGTTTGAGACTGCAAAGTGTAAGGGTGGGAAATGTGACTATTTGTATTCCACAGGAGTGTCCAGAATGACTGAGATAAACTGCTGTCCATCACATGCTGTTTTACACATGTACAAACTAGAAAAAATGGAACTAGCAGTAGTTTGGAATACTACAGCTATTAACACAAATGGCATGAATTAGGGATGAGCTTCATTTGTAATGGTCTAGCCTTCTTGCATATACATATATACAAAAATCACATCACACTCACTTGCAGATTTTCATGCGAGTGTAATGCAATTTTTATTTTTCCTATTGAAATTACATGTACAGCAATGCGATGCATTTTTCTTACAAAGCTTGCAGAGAAAATCATATTTACAAATGCAATATCAGCCTGAGTTTCTCCGACCAATATCGCACTCGCCCAGTGCAACTGTAAAAGTTGCAACACTGCTTTAAGGGCTGCACTTAAGGTCCATTTCCCAAAAAAGTTGGGACACTGTGTAAAATGTAAAGAAATGTAAAGAAAAATGATGTGTAAATCTTATATAACCATATCTTATACACAATAGAACACAGATATCAGAAGGTGAAAGGGAGACAAGTTTCCATTTCATAAAAAAAATAAGTCATTTAGAAACTGATGGCAGCAACACATCTCATAAAAGTTGGAACAAAGGTAACAAACTGCTGGAAAATTAAGTGCATTAAAAACAGGCATGATTCTGTAATGTAAATCACGGCATGGGCTCAGGAATACTTAATTGTCTGTGATGCACAAACTGAAGTTAAAGCTGCTTCATGCTATACATCAACACAATCCAGAAACACTGATGTCTTCTCTGGACCAAAGCTCATTTAAAATGGACTGAGACTTAAGCCTCATGCACATGGGCGTATTTTTGCTGCAGAATCTACGGTGGGCGCTTGCCCGCAGTTTCCTCGGCAATGTCTTTCCATAGCATGCAATGTAAAGTTATTGTTCCAGGCACACGAGCGGAAATCAACTGTGATTTCCGCTCATGGAGGAAAAATCACAGCATGCTCCATTTCTGGGCGTTTCCCACAGGGACTGCTTCCACTGAAGTCAATGGAAGCTGTCCGATCTGCGGCCTTTCCTGAATGTCAATTCCAGGAAGGTTGCGTCATGGCGCAGGGAAATCTGTACTGTGCATGTGCGCCGGCGTACTGGCCAGCACATCCACAGTACATCAGAAAGAAGAAAAATGCAGGTACGTGGGGTCACCAACCATGGTCATGGGCGGATTCTGTGCGGGATCCCCCACATGGAATCTGTGCATGCTGTGTGCATTCGGCTAAAACAGAAAATTGTTCTGTGTTTAGATGAATCAATCTTTTAAATCTTTCTTGGAAACCATAGATGTCATGTCCTGCAGACTCAGGAGAGGGACCATCCAGCTTGTTATCAGTGCACTGTTCAAAAGCCAGCACCTCTGATGGCATAGGGTTACATTAGTGCTTATGGCATGGACAGCTTACACATTCTGAAAGGCACTATCATTGCTGAGCAGTATATAGAGGTTTTAGAAGCACATGCTCCCATCCAGACAGTGTCTCTTTCAGGGAAGCACTTGCATATTTCAGCAAGACAATGAAAACCACATATTGCATCTATCACAACAGCATGGCTTCGCAGAAGAAAAGTCCAGGTACAGACCTTTCTCGAAGAAAAAACATTTGACGCATTAGGAAACAAAAAATTCAGCAAAGATGACCCAGAACTGTTGAGTGTTCAGACTAAAGAGGGACAACATTCCTCTCCCAAAACTCCAACAATTGGTCTCCTTACTTCCCAGATGTTGTAAAAAGAAAAGGGGATGCTACACACTGGTAGACATGACCCTGGTCCAACTTTTTTGAGATGTGTTGCTGCCGTTAATTTCTAAATAAGTTAATTTTTGTAAATGAAATGAACAAATGTCTCCCTTTTACCCTCTGATATGTGTTCTATTGTGAATGAAATATAGTTATATGAGATTTCCAAACCATTGTATGCTTTTTTTCTTTACATTTCTTTACATTTTACAAAGTTTGCAACTTGGAATTGAGGTTGTAAATTTCCTTATAAAAGGTTTAGTTCCTCCAGGAAGGTAAACAGAAGTTCCACTGTGGAGAAACAAATATGGCCGCAAATAGTGCAGCATCCTAAGGCAGTGGTGGCGAACCTGTGGCACGCCCTCCAGAGGCAGCACGCAGAGCTGCCGGCTGTTCACAACATTAGTGAATACCGACAGGGGCCGTGCCGCGGCTCCCTTGCCGGTATTCACTCAGCAGCGCTGATCCCAGCAGACACTGTGATGTCAGTGCGCCGGGGGGGACGTGGGGGCCGCTGTGGGATGTCACTACTACACTGGGCCCGCTGTGGGGTGTCACTATTATACTGGGGGCCACTGTGGGGTGTCACTATTATACTGGGGGCCGCTGTGGGGTGTCACTATTATACTTGGGGCTACTGTGGGATGTCATTATTACACTGGGGCCACTGTGGGATGTTACTATTACACTGGGCCCGCTGTGGGGTGTCACTATTATACTTGGGGTGCTGTGGGATGTCACTATTACACTGGGGCCTCTGTGGGGTGTCGCTATTTTATTGGGGGCCGCTGTGGGGTGTCACTATTATATTGGGGGCCGCTGTGGGGTGTCACTATTATACTGGGGGCCACTGTGGGGTGTCACTATTACACTGGGGGCCACTGAGTGGTGTCACCATTATACTGGGGGACGCTGTGGGGTGTCACTATTATACTGGGGGCCGCTGTGGGGTGTCACTATTATACTGAGGGCTGCTGTGGGATGTCACTATTACTACTGGGGGCTGCTATGTGATGTCACCATTATACTGGGGGTCGCTGTGGGGTGTCACCATTACTACTGGAGGCTGCTGTGGGGTGTCACCATTACTACTGGGGGTTGCTGTGGGGTGTCACTATTATACTGGGCGGCGCTTTGGGGTGTCACTATTATACTGAGGGCCGCTGTGGGGTGTCACTATTATACTGGGGCATCTGTGTGGTGTCACTATTATACTGGAGGCCTCTGTGTGGTGTCACTATTATACTGGGGGCCACTGTGTGGTGTCACTATTATACTGGGGGCCGCTGTGGGATGTCACCATTATACTGGGGGCCACTGTGGGATGTCACTATTACTACTGGGGGCCGTTACATGGTGTCACCATTATACTGGGGGCCGCGGTGGGGTGTCACCATTACTACTGGAGCCACTGTGGGGTGTTACCATTACCACTGGGGGCCGCTGTAGGGTGTCACTATTACCTCTGGGGCCGCTGTGGGTCACTATTACCGCTAGTGAGGGTTACTACTATCGCTGGGGCCGTGGGATGGGGGGGGTCACTATTATCGCTGGGGCCGTGGGGGAGAGGGGGGGCACTATTACCGCTGGGGTATGTTTACATGTGGCGGACATGGGCAGGGCTGTTTCAAAACAGACAGCATGCAGATTTTGACTGCTTTTTGGATGCGGAAATGCTGCAGACGTTTCCACGGAAATTTCTGCTGAGGACATTCTGCAGTATTTCCGCATCCAAAAAGCAGTCAAAATCTGCATGCTGTCTGTTTTGGAACAGTCCTGTCCTTTTTAGAATGACGGGGGTAAAAATTATATGTTGTGATAAACCCTACCCCCTGACTTGTTCGCACTTTGCGATAAATAAGTGGGTTTTGGGTTGTAGTTTGGGCACTCGGTCTCTAAAAGGTTCACCATTACTGACCTAAGGGTACCTTCTCACACAATTCAATCACTGCAGGCCTTCTGCAACTGAATACCCACAGCAATTCTGCAGGAAATCTGCGGTGGCCAAACCCACAGGTGAAGACTTGGCAGCGATTTCCTAATTGCGGATCAGCTGCAGAATTTAACCCCTGTATTTCAAGATGATTTTGCAGTGTAAATAGACACTGCAGATGTAGAATCCACAGCATTTAAAAAAAACTATTGCACCATGTGAAAGAGAGTTCTGAAATCCCCTCCAAATGGCTGCTAGTGGAAATTCCACAATATTCACTGCTTTTGTGAAAAGGGCTTCTGCAAACGGGTGATTTTGCAGACATTTTCACGTGCGCAAAAATCGCTTGCACGAACCGCAGAGAATAGAACCCATTGATTTGAATGGGTTTCCTCACATTGAGCGTAAGTGCTCCCTTTATAGTGCTATTACGTTGCGTGATCGTGAGTGTATCTACACATATGCCCATGTGCAGGAGCCCTTAATGTTCTTATAGAGAAGGTTTCATATTGTACTCACAAGAATAGAGCAAGTAAACGCATAGAGCTGTAATCTTTTAGGAAATTCAGTGTCAAGTGTTTATTTCCCCTTCAGCGCCACTGCAGGAAAGATTAGGCATTACATAACTTCCACTAAAGTCACGTAACACATGTTGGCCCTTCCAGAGCAAGAGACGTTCTTTGTATGAGTTTTCTAAAGCTGGATTATAAGGTCTATCGCCATGATACGGATCTCTACAATTACACCTTTATATAAATTCATAGCTATATAATTTTGTTTCTCTCTTTACCCTGTAAAATGCCTAACCTTCAGCTTTTTGTACATACCGCTATTCTGTGTAGCTCTTAACTGCAATAGAATTATTATAATCATTGGGTATGACCGTAGGATATAGTGTATCCATATGCAGATTTTTCAACAGGATGCAAACTGATTTATAAAATCACTGATAAGAATTAAACATTTGGGGGCTATTCCCTCCAATGGAGACTACCTAATGCACAAGGCTAGACCCTGTCCAAAAAAATAATTTGAACATAACAGATTAACTTAAGTCACAATAGCAACAATTGCTTCCAGCTATTTGCATACAGCAATTATTGCTAGATATTATCAAAATTAGTCAGCTCACACTACAAGAACGGAGTTACTAAATTATAGTTAGCACCTTTGAGATAAGTCTTTAGGATGATGCCTGATAGGATGTAAATCCCTGTCTTCAAACAATGGCTACTTCCCAAAAATGGTGGCCAGACTAGCCCTATTAGGTGCGTCAGAATATCCAAGCCAGAGAATATACCCATTAGGTCTCTTTCACACGAGCGTTTCGATTTTTGCCTGCCTGCGTTATGACCGAAAAGCGCAAGAGCTAGAGGAAGCCGCGACCAAGTCGCAACTAAATCTCGGGTTTTCTCACCCATTCAGATGGCTAGGTGTGGTGTATGTATGCTGTTGCAACACCCCAGAGGGGTGACACTGGGCACCTGGTTAACGTGAAGAGCTGGGAGGGTTAAGTGCTGACGTGTCACAGTGGCACTTACCAGGCTCTGGTCCTGGAGGGATGACACGCAATCAAGGCCAGTGTAGATTGCCAGCCAAGCTTCGACACTCCTTTGGGTGGGAGTGCCAATAAAGGGGACGAGAGGGGTTATGGTAGATATTACTCGTGACGCCACCATTCCTACACACCGTTATTCTATGCGGCGGGGTAATAACACAAAGACTTGTGTGTAGTACCTCAGGTCCTTAGAACAGTTAAGGCCCGTTATAACTTTTACTTGAAATAGACTGGAACAACAGGTATTACAGATATAATTCACTTGTAGCAGTTTTAGGCTATAGCTCAGAGGTAGGGAGGATACACAAAAACAATGTGGCCCTATAGTCCACGTTATTTTTATGTCACCAGTCCTGGAATTGGGAGCACTCCGGAGGAGGAAAAGGGTAGGAGTCACTCTACAAACACTCTGGCAGACAAATTACTCAAGAAGATGGCTTAGTCTAGATACACCCCGCACAACATCTGCGTGGGTATCACAATTAAGTACCTCTGTGCGGTGATCCTAATGACAGATGGTCGCACAGGAAAAACGCCTGTGTTGTGAATAGGTAACTGTTTTAGTAAACTGGGGTAGTGCGCTCTCTCTCTGGAAGGGACTCACTCCTCTTACATCCACTTGCCAGACACTTCGGGTAGTCACTCTTCTTCCTCCATCTTCACCTACATGGAAGCTAAAGGTGCTTTTATGCGGCTCTGTGTTAGCACTCTCTCCTCCAGAAGATGGACTCCTTTCCCGCTCTCAGACACTCACTTTCATAACCTTACTTGTACTACATGACACGGTAGGACAGATACATTCAGCAGCAGAGTTGACAGACAATGATTTTATGGCAGTTAACCCTTCAAACGCCACAGCTGTGCAACACACATACAAAAAACGGCATGACAGCTTTGCACAATGCATCAATATAAGACAATACATTCCTGCTTTCTGTAAAAAATTAACTATTTTAAACTTTGGGCTTTAAAATTTAGACTACTGAAATATACAAAATGCACTAGGAAAATAAAGCTACTAGTACTAAAAATTAGATTATGTCTCAATATGCTAATTTTATATCTGCTCCTTTAGTGAAAAGGTTGTAAATAAAGCATCTGCTATATCCAGTAAATAGTCTTGGCATACCTTGGAGGTGAGTATGTCTTCATATTGTTTTAATACATGTTAATATATGACAAATATGACAATTGCTTGTTCTCTTTTTCCTAGACTATGTTTCGCAATCTGCTCTATCTGCTGTAACAGCTAACAGTGGTGCTATGTTGTTTCTGTGGCTTTCATTCACTTCAATAAGAACTATGCAAACAACGTTGAGCTGAAGCGCTTGGCTTTTTCCAACAGATGGTTGGGAACAGAGGGCCGGGTTTTTCCATCTCGGTCATGAAAAGCCAAGATGAGAACACCCCTTTAAGGGTTGATTCTTGGATTTGGGCATAATTTAATAGAGTTGTAGTCATAAAGATTTGATCTTCCTGGGTCCTTTTAACCCTCAGGAGATTTGCACTTCTAACTCTGGAAAGTATGGGAAAGTGACACATCTGCAGGGACAACATCCCATATAGTTCAATGCTTGGCTATGGGCACTTAGTATTTCGCATAGATAATATTGCTGTTGGGTTATGTATTTCCTAAATGCAGGAATTTATAAAATGCATTATGTGTCTATGTACTATTCTCCCACCTAATTTGCATCTATCGCTTTTTTTTATGTCTTTCCAATACAGAGAGCTACTAAGGGGTCTTTTTTTTCTAATCGTCCAGTTTGTTCCAATAAACTTAATATTGCAACAAACCCATGGTCCACTGCACAAGTTAAAAAATGCCAAAGCAAATCTGGTGTAAATAACACAATATGTAGGTATAGGTCATTTCAGAGGTATGCTTTCTAAGGAAATTACAATTAAAAGTCAATTAAAAGAGAGAGAAAAAGCCATCATTCACATACAAGCATCTGGCTCTTCCAAAGAATATCAGCCAGACGGCAGCATCTCTCATTAGCTCCCATACATCATTAGCATGCACTAAGGATCGCTAAAGACAACTATCACAGTTCAACACAGTCCGGAGGAAGTTCACATTTGCACAAACACTTTCACCTCTTGTCCACACCTTCCTCCATCTGCTGCTCCTTCACTGTTTGCAGCTTGCTAGGGATAATGTAACTAATGTGCTGTTTTATCAGGCAGTAAAATCCCACTAGCCCTCACAAGTGTTGTCAGCGGAGGGCTGCCTGTGTTCACTTTTTTGTCTGTGTTCATAGCATTTTAGGAAAAAATGTGTGTTTTTTATTCTTATGTCAAAAAAGAGACCATTCAAGTCCATATAAGGGTGCACAAACATGGGCGAGTGCAATATTGGTCCAAGAAACTCGGACTGATATCATATCATGCAAGTGAGCTGCGTTTTGTGAGAAAATCGCATCACACTCACGTGCATGAGAAAGATGCCTAAAGATATCCCACTATGGCAGAAAAATCCCATCCCATTGCATCCCACTCGCTTGTATATGCAAGTGTGATGCAACTTTTTTTTCCCTCCCAGATGAATGAATGGGCAATTCTTCAACAGAGTCACCCAAACATAGGACACGCTTCAATTTTTCTCTCGCATCACTACTCACAGAGCTGCAAGAGAAAAATCACACATGTGAAGGCACTAGAGATGAGCGAACACCAAAATGTTCGGGTGTTCGTTATTCGGAACGAACTTCCCGCGATGTTCGAGGGTTCGTTTCGAACAACGAACCCCATTGAAGTCAATGGGCGACCAGAGCATTTTTGTATTTCGCCGATGCTCGCTAAGGTTTTCATGTGTGAAAATCTGGGCAATTCAAGAAAGTGATGGGAATGACACAGAAACGGATAGGGCAGGCGAGGGGCTACATGTTGGGCTGCATCTCAAGTTCACAGGTCCCACTATTAAGCCACAATACCGGCAAGAGTGGGCCCCCCCCCCCCCCTCCCAACAACTTTTACTTCTGAAAAGCCCTCATTAGCATGGCATGCCTTTGCTAAGCACCACACTAGCTACAACAAAGCACAATCACTGCCTGGATGACACTCCGCTGCCACTTCTCCTGGGTTACATGCTGACCAACCGCCCCCCCCCTCCCCCCCACAGCGCACACCAAAGTGTCCCTGCGCAGCCTTCAGCTGCCCTCATGCCACGCCACACTCATGTCTATTTAGAAGTGCGTCTGCCATGAGGAGGAACCGCAGGCACACACTGCAGAGGGTTGGCATGGCTAGGCAGCGGCCCTCTTTAAAAGGGGCGGGGCGATAGCCCACAATGCTGTACAGAAGCAATGAGAAATAGAATCCTGTGCCACCGCCATCAGGAGCTGCACACGTAGGCATAGCAATGGGGAACCTATGTGCCACACACTATTCATTCTGTCAAGGTGTCTGCATGCCCCAGTTAGACCGGGCTTTTTAATTCATAGACACAGGCAGGTACAACTCCCTATTGTGAAGTCCCTGTCGACCCACAGCATGGGTGGGTGCCAGGAAGCCACCGGCGGTACATAGAAATATCCCATTGCATTGCCCAACACAGCTGAGGTAGTAATGTCGTGCGTAATACAGGTAGGCTTCGGCCCACACTGCATGCCCCAGTCTGACCGGGGTTCTTTACAAGTGGACACATGTAGGTTACACTCCGTGTGCACCTACAGCATGGGTGGCTCCCTGGAACCCACCGGCGGTACATAAAAATATCCCATTGCATTGCCCAACACAGCTGAGGTAGTAATGTCGTGCTTAATGCAGGTGGGCTTCGGCCCACACTGCATGCCCCAGTCAGACTGGGGTTCTTTAGAAGTGGACACATGTAGGTTAAACTCCCTGTGGACCCACTGCCTGGGTGGGTGCCAGGAAGCCACCGGCGGTACATAGAAATATCCCATTGCATTGCCCAACACAGCTGAGGTAGTAATGTCGTGCGTAATACAGGTGGGCTTCGGCCCACACTGCATGCCCCAGTCAGACTGGGGTTCTATAGAAGTGTACAGATGTATTAAAAACTCCGTGTGCACCTACAGCATGGGTGGCTCCCTGGAACCCACCGGCGGTACATAAAAATATCCCATTGCATTGCCCAACACAGCTGAGGTAGTAATGTCGTGCTTAATGCAGGTGGGCTTCGGCCCACACTGCATGCCCCAGTCAGACTGGGGTTCTTTAGAAGTGGACACATGTAGGTTAAACTCCCTGTGGACCCACTGCCTGGGTGGGTGCCAGGAAGCCACCGGCGGTACATAGAAATATCCCATTGCATTGCCCAACACAGCTGAGGTAGTAATGTCGTGCGTAATACAGGTGGGCTTCGGCCCACACTGCATGCCCCAGTCAGACTGGGGTTTTTTAGAAGTGTACAGATGTATTAAAAACTCCGTGTGCACCTACAGCATGGGTGGCTCCCTGGAACCCACCGGCGGTACACAAAAATATCCCATTGCATTGCCCAACACAGCTGAGGTAGTAATGTCGTGCGTAATACAGGTGGGCTTCGGCCCACACTGCATGCCCCAGTCTGACCGGGGTTCTTTACAAGTGGACACATGTAGGTTACACTCCGTGTGCACCTACAGCATGGGTGGCTCCCTGGAACCCACCGGCGGTACACAAAAATATCCCATTGCATTGCCCAACACAGCTGAAGTAACGTCAGCTGTAATGCAGGTGGGCTAAAAATTAATTTGATTACACTGTAGGCGAGGGCCCACAAAAATTGCTGTATCAACAGTACTAATGTACATCCCAAAAATTGGCCATGGCCAGCCAAGAGGGCAGGTGAAACCCATTAATCGCTTTGGTTAATGTGGCTTAAGTGGTAACTAGGCCTGGAGGCAGCCCAGTGTAACGAAAAATTGGTTCAAGTTAAAGTTCCAACGCTTTTAAGCGCATTGAAACTTATAAAAATTGTTCAGAAAAATTATTTGAGTGAGCCTTGTGGCCCTAAGAAAAATTGCCCGTTCAGCGTGATTACGTGAGGTTTCAGGAGGAGGAGCAGGAGGAGGAGGAGGAATATTAGACACAGATTGATGAAGCAGAAATGTCCCCGTTTTGGATGGTGAGAGAGAACGTAGCTTCCATCCGCGGGTGCAGCCTACGTATTGCTTACGTATCGCTGCTGTCCGCTGGTGGAGAACAGAAGTCTGGCGAAATCCAGCCTTTGTTCATCTTGATGAGTGTTAGCCTGTCGGCACTGTCGGTTGACAAGCGGCTACGCTTATCTGTGATGATTCCCCCAGCCGCACTAAACACCCTCTCCGACAAGACGCTAGCCGCAGGACAAGCAAGCACCTCCAGGGCATACAGCGCTAGTTCAGGCCACGTGTCCAGCTTCGACACCCAGTAGTTGTAGGGGGCAGAGGCGTCACCAAGGATGGTCGTGCGATCCGCTACGTACTCCCTCACCATCCTTTTACAGTGCTCCCGCCGACTCAGCCGTGACTGGGGAGCGGTGACACAGTCTTGGTGGGGAGCCATAAAGCTGGCCAGGCCCTTAAAGACTGTTGCACTGCCTGGGATGTACATGCTGCTCGATCTACGCACATCCCCTGCTACCTTGCCCTCGGTACTGCGCCTTCTGCCACTAGCACTGTCGGCTGGGAATTTTACCATCAGCTTGTCCGCAAGGGTCCTGTGGTATAGCAACACTCTCGAACCCCTTTCCTCTTCGGGAATCAGAGTGGGCAGGTTCTCCTTATACCGTGGATCGAGCAGTGTGTACACCCAGTAATCCGTCGTGGCCAGAATGCGTGCAACGCGAGGGTCACGAGAAAGGCATCCTAACATGAAGTCAGCCATGTGTGCCAGGGTACCTGTACGCAACACATGGCTGTCTTCACTAGGAAGATCACTTTCAGGATCCTCCTCCTCCTCCTCCTCCTCCTCCTCAGGCCATACACGCTGAAAGGATGACAGGCAATCAGCCGGTGTACCGTCAGCAGCGGCCCAAGCTGTCTCTTCCCCCTCCTCCTCATCCTCCTCATGCTCCTCCTCCTCCTCCTGTACGCGCTGAGAAATAGACAGGAGGGTGCCCTGACTATCCAGCGGCATACTGTCTTCCCCCGCCCCCGTTTCCGAGCGCAAAGCAGCTGCCTTTATGGTTTGCAGGGAATTTCTCAAGATGCATAGCAGAGGAATGGTGACGCTAATGATTGTAGCATCGCCGCTCACCACCTGGGTAGACTCCTCAAAATTACCAAGGACATGGCAGATGTCTGCCAACCAGGCCCACTCTTCTGAAAGGAATTGAGGAGGCTGACTCCCACTGCGCCGCCCATGTTGGAGTTGGTATTCGACTATAGCTCTACGTTGTTCATAGAGCCTGGCCAACATGTGGAGCGTAGAGTTCCACCGTGTGGGCACGTCGCACAGCAGTCGGTGCACTGGCAGCTTAAAGTGATGTTGCAGGGTGCGCAGGGTGGCAGCGTCCGTGTGGGACTTGCGAAAATGTGCGCAGAGCCGGCGCGCCTTTACGAGCAGGTCTGACAAGCGTGGGTAGCTTTTCAGAAAGCGCTGAACCACCAAATTAAAGACGTGGGCCAGGCATGGCACATGCGTGAGGCTGCCGAGCTGCAGAGCCGCCACCAGGTTACGGCCGTTGTCACACACGACCATGCCCGGTTGGAGGCTCAGCGGCGCAAGCCAGCGGTCGGTCTGCTGTGTCAGACCCTGCAGCAGTTCGTGGGCCGTGTGCCTCTTATCGCCTAAGCTGAGTAGTTTCAGCACGGCCTGCTGACGCTTGCCCACCGCTGTGCTGCCACACCGCGCGACACCGACTGCTGGCGACATGCTGCTGCTAACACATCTTGATTGCGAGACAGAGGAGGAGGAGGAGGAGGAGGGTGCTTTAGTGGAGGAAGCATACACCTCCGCAGATACCACCACCGAGCTGGGGCCCGCAATTCTGGGGGTGGGTAGGACATGAGCGGTCCCAGGCTCTGACTCTGTCCCAGCCTCCACTAAATTCACCCAATGTGCCGTCAGGGAGATGTAGTGGCCCTGCCCGCCTGTGCTTGTCCACGTGTCCGTAGTTAAGTGGACCGTGGCAGTAACCGCGTTGGTGAGGGCGCGTACAATGTTGCGGGAGACGTGGTCGTGCAGGGCTGGGACGGCACATCGGGAAAAGTAGTGGCGACTGGGAACTGAGTAGCGCGGGGCCGCCGCCTCCATGATACTTTTGAAGGACTCCGTTTCCACAACCCTATACGGCAGCATCTCAAGGCTGATGAATTTTGCTATGCGGACGGTTAACGTTTGAGCGTGCGGGTGCGTGGCGGCGTACTTGCGCTTGCGCTCCAACAGTTGCGCAAGCGACGGCTGGACGGTGCGCTGAACTACACTGCTGGATGGGGCTGAGGACAGCGGAGGTGAGGGTGTGGGTGCAGGCCAGGAGACGGTAGTGCCTGTGTCCTGAGAGGGGGGTTGCATCTCAGTGGCAGGTTGGGGCACAGGGGGAGAGGCAGGGGTGCAAACCGGAGGCGCTGAACGGCCTTCGTCCCACCTTGCGGGGTGCTTGGCCATCATATGTCTGCGCATGGTGGTGGTGGTGAGGCTGTTGGTGTTGGCTCCCCGGCTGAGCTTTGCGCGACAAAGGTTGCACACCACTGTTCGTCGGTCGTCAGGCGTCTCTGTGAAAAACTGCCAGACCTTAGAGCACCTCGGCCTCTGCAGGGTGGCATGGCGCGAGGGGGCGCTTTGGGAAACACTTGGTGGATTATTCGGTCTGGCCCTGCCTCTACCCCTGGCCACCGCACTGCCTCTTGCAACCTGCCCTGCTGATGCCCTTGACTCCCCCTCTGAAGACCTGTCCTCCTGAGTAAGCGTTGCACACCAGGTGGGGTCAGTCACCTCATCGTCCTGCTGCTCTTCCTCCGAATCCTCTGTGCGCTGCTCCCTCGGACTTACTGCCCTTACTACTACCTCACTGCAAGACAACTGTGTCTGATCGTCATCGTCCTCCTCACCCACAGAAAGTTGTTGAGACAGTTGGCGGAAGTCCCCAGCCTCTTCCCCCGGACCCCGGGAACTTTCGAATGGTTGGGCATCAGTGACGATAAACTCCTCTGGTGGGAGAGGAACCGCTGCTGCCCAATCTAAGCAGGGGCCCGAGAACAGTTCCTGGGAGTGTTCCCGCTCCTGAGCAGGTGTCATTGTAGTGGAGTGAGGAGGCTGGGAGGAAGGAGGAGCAGCAGACAGAGGATTCGGATTTGCAGCAGTGGACGGCGCAGAACTGCGGGTAGACGATAGGTTGCTCGAAGCACTTTCTGCCATCCACGACAGGACCTGCTCACACTGCTCATTTTCTAATAACCGTCTCCCGCGTGGACCCATTAATTGGGCGATGAATGTGGGGACACCAGAAACGTGCCTCTCTCCTAATCGCACAGCAGTCGGCTGCGACACACCTGGATCAGGAGCTCGGCCTGTGCCCACACACTGACTTGGCCCTCCGCGTCCTCGGCCGCGTCCACGTCCTCTAGGCCTACCCCTACCCCTCAGCATGCTGTATTACCAGTGATTTGATTTCACAGGCAGCTAATAAATTGGCGCAAGACTGCAGGCCAAATATAATTTTTTCCCTTTTTTGAAAACGAAAGGCCCCACTGCCTCTAGTGAATGTATAATCTAAGTTTAATAACTGTGCTGTTTTCTTGCTAATGTGTCACAGAACGTGAGGGTAGCAGAGTTATTAACTGTGGCAGAGCAGGTATTTTTTTTCCCAATTAAGGAAAGCAAATGGCGAAGCCAGGAGTAAAACGTAGCTGGGTGCGTCTGATTTTTACAGGTTGCACACGCAGCCGACACGTGTCCACCGCCCTTAGGACGGACAGAGGCAGGACAAATAGAATTATTTTCACTTGTTTTACAAGCAAAAGGCAGCACTGCGTATATTCAATGAATAATAACTGTGTTGTGGCCCTGCCTATACAATTCTTTCCCTGCAGTATCAATGGAGGGTGCAATGCTCTGCAGAGGCGATTTTGAGAAGCAAAAAAAAATGCAGCACAGCTAACAGCAGCCTGGACTGCACACGGTTAAATATGGCCCTAGAAAGGACCGTTGAGGTTCTTGAAGGCTACACTCACTCCTAACACTCTCCCTGCCTATGCAGCACTTCTGTCCCTAATGCCGGGTGCAACGCTCTGCAGAGCCGATTTTGAGAAAAAAAAAATTTCCACTGCTAACAGCAGCCAACACACAGCTATCAGTGGCCCTAATAAGGACCTTTGGGGGGTCTTGAAGCCTACACTAACTACCAATTCTTTCCCTACAGCAGCTCCGGTACAAACAGCACTGTCCCTCATCTAACTCACACGGCATCTGAGGCGAACCGCGGGAGGGGACGACTTTTATGTTCGGGTGACACCTGATCTTCCCAGCCACTCACAGCAGGGGGGTGGTATAGGGCTTGAATGTCACAGGGGGAAGTTGTAATGCCTTCCCTGTCTTTCAATTGGCCAGAAAAGCGCGCTAACGTCTCAGGGAAGGAAGTGAAAGTAACCAGAACACCGCATGGTGTTCGTTACGAATAACGAACATCCCGAACACCCTAATATTCGCACGAATATCAAGCTCGGAAGAACACGTTCGCTCATCTCTAGAAGGCACCCATTGAAAATAATGTTCTCTTTCCCCCGTGCGATTGCTGTGTATCTCGTAATGCACAGAAATTGTCTGGGGAGAATCGCCTGTGTAAATGCCCCCTAAGGCTTCTTTCACATGGGCATTGCGTTTTAATGCTGCCTGCATCTCTGTTGAAAATCGCATGAATGAAGAATAGCCGTGACCGTGGTTATTATTTGCGATTTTTCGTCCATTCACACGGCTGGCTGCGGCGTAATGCAGGGAGAATACGCAGCAGCCTGGAAATCCCTTGGTCTGCAGAACTACTGGTAATTTAAATAAACTTCTAAATGCCTCACTATAGGTACCTGTCAGTGTTTAGCAGCGCTAGCTGCTGCTAATCTCCCTCTCACTCAATTTTTTGACGTGTTTCAGTCAAACAAGGCCTATATTTTTCCACAGCATGATATTTTCGGTTGCTTATGTGCTAATTTTTCAGTCGGACATTTTTGTGCGCCAAAAAAAATTAGTCGAAATGAATACATTTGAAACCAATGCTTCAGATGGTCACGTTTTTTTGCGCAGCTAAATTAAAGTAAATTAAGTAAAAATGCTCATGTGAATTAGTTCACAATAGTGTTTTTTAGGAGGAATCTATTTTACCAAAAAATAGGAATTTGAAAATGGAAGGATAGAAAGGAAAACGGATTGCTTTCCATTTCATTGATTGCAATGTAGAAAAAAAATAAATGTTTTTTTTTAAAACTGGGAACAAAAACACAGCAGTCTGCGCTCTGGTACCAGTGTAAAAAATGGAATGGAGACAGAAAATTGAGAAAGAGATTGAAACGGAAGGTCTTCCGTTTCAATGCATTTCTAGGAGCAGGAAAACTGAAATATTTATTGAATGAGTGAATTTCTTTGCATGCATGCTTGCGCAAATACAGAGCGTATTTGGGCAGGCACCGATCATTCACACGATTTAAGTAGCTAATAGGCATAAAGCGATGATAGTGATCGTGGCTATGTGCAGCATTTAGCGTATACCTGCGCGTGCAAATGTGCATGTTTGCGCACCTCCCATAGAACTAGATAGGGCTCTTTGCTTCACAAATATACACAAAATAAATCATGTCCTATTTTTTTGCCCCTGCAAAAACAGCGAAAAATAGTTAAAGGGGTTGTCTCGCGGCAAGCATCAAAATTTTAAATAACCCCATTCCCCCTGTCACCCCCCTGGCATAAAATAGCAAATTAAAGCGTTTTTTAAACCGCTTGCTACTCACCGATCCGACGAAATAAGGAGTTTAAAAAATCTTCTCCCTAAGATGGCCGCCGGTCCTTTCCCAGGGATGCACTGCGGTTTTCTCCCATGGTGCACCGCGGGTCTTCTCCCATGGTGCACTATGGGCTCTGTGCGTTCCATTGCCGATTCCAGCCTCCTGATTGGCTGGAATTGGCACACGTGACGGGGCGGAGCTACGATGACGACGCGGTGACCAGCTCTCCGGCACGAGCAGCCCTATTCACCAGGCAGAAGACCGCACAGCGCAAGCGCGTCTAAAAAAGCAAGAAGCCAGCGAAATTAGACGGAGCCATGGAGACGAGGACGCTAGCAACGGAGCAGGTAAGTGAATAACTTCTGTATGGCTCATATTTAATGCACGATGTACATTGCAAAGTGCATTAATATGGCCATACAGAAGTGTATAACCCCACTTGCTGCCGCGAGACAACCCCTTTAAGTGAGAATGAACCCATTGAAATCAATGGGCCCTGTTCTCTGCGTTTTGGGGTGGGATTTTCCTGCAATCAAAATCTCAGTAAAACACACTAGTCTGTTTAAGCCCTTACTGATAGTAATAACATTTAAGCCTCTAACACACTTGCCATGTGTTCAGATGTATTGGACACCACATAGACATCTGTCCATGTGCTGTTGGATACACAGACTTCCCACACAGTGAATGAATAAGGGCTAAAACACACTGCAGTGGGCGCAACTACGCTCGGCAGTACGGAGTGTAACTGTGCAGAAAGAGGGAGATTTTTTTCTCTCTCACCCGCAGTTTAAACTCCACGCAAGAACACAGGAGTTTGAAAAAAATAGGCGGGAAGATAGCAGCTGACCGATCTTCTCTGCACAATGTATTCACTGCTATATAAGGGTAGGAAAACATGCACATATAACATAGTAGCAGGCTGAGAAAAGACAAATGTCCATGCAGTTTAGCCTGTCCACCCCCCACCCCCCCACCCCCATGTTGATCCAGAAGACGGCAAAAAAAAACAATGAGGCCAAAGCCAATTTACCCCACCTTGGGGGAAACAATTCCTTCCCGACTCCATAATGGCAGTCAGAATAATCGCTGGATCAATTCAACACTCTTCAGATAAGGTTCCTTCCTTCCAAGTCTGGCAGTCGGAAGATCCCCTGATCAGCAATCCTTCTAGTTATTTAATGTTTATATCCTGTAATGTCTTGGTGCTCTAAGAAGACATCTAGTCCCCTCTGAAACTCTTTAATTGATTCTGCCATCACCACGTCCTCGAGCAGAGCGTTCCACAGTCTCACTGCTCTTACAGTAAAGAACCCCCTTCTATGTTGGTTATGAAACCTTCTTTCCTCTGAACATAGAGGATGTCCTCTTGTTACCGTCATAGCCCTGGGTATAAACAGATCATGGGATAAATATTTGTATTGTCCCCTAATGTATTTATAAATAGTCATTTGGTTGCCCCTTAATCGTCTTTTTTTCTAGGGTGAATAATCCCAACTTTGATAGCCTCTCTGGGTATTCCAGTCCTCTCATTCCGTTTATTAATTTAGTGGCCCTTCTTTGAACCCCCTCAAGCACTGTGACATCTTTCCTGAGCACCGGTGTCCAGAACTGTACGCAGTATTCCATGTGAGGCCTGACAAGTGCCTTATATGCTAGAAGAATAATGTTCTCGTCCCTCGCCCCCTATACCTCTTTTAATGCACCACAAGACTTTATTTGCTTTTGCAGCAGCTGATTGGCATTGGTTGCTCCAGTTAAGTCTACAGTTAACTAGTATCCCCAGGTCTTTTTCCGTATCACTTTTCCCTAGCAGTCCCCCATTTAGTGTGTATTGGTGACATCCGTTTCTCCTGCCCACGTGCATAACCTTACATTTATCAACATTGAACTTCATTTGCCATTTTTTTGCCCAAGCCCCCAGTTTATCTAGGTCCGTTTGCAGCCGTACCTTGTCCTCTGTTGTATTAATTAATATAATATAAATTGTATAGTTTTGTATCCTCTGCAAATATTGATATTTTACTGTGCAGTCCCTCTATCAGATCATTGATAAATACATTGAACAGAATGGGGCCCAATACTGAACCCTGTGGCACCCCAATAGCAATAGTAACCCAATCAGAGTACAAACCATTTACTACCACCCTCTGCTTCCTACCTCCAAGCCAGTTCTTTATCCAGATACACATGTTATCACCCAGACCGAGCTGTCTCATTTTATATATCAGCCTATTATGCGGCACGGTGTCAAATGCTTTAGGAAAATCCAGATATACAAGTTCAATAGACTCTCCCAGGTCCAGCCTAGAACTTACTTCATCGTAGAAGCTGATTAAGTTGGTTTGACATGATCATCCCCTCATGAACACGTGCTGATGAGTAGTTATACCATTGTTTTCCTTTAGGTATTCCAGGATGCCATCTCTCAGAAACCCCTCGAATATTTTACTGATTATATTGAAGTGAGACTTACTAGCCTGTAGTTAAATGTGTTTAAGCCCTAAGGTCACCTTTACACAGGTGTCAATATTGCATGAGATTTGTGTGTTGCAAGATGCACAAATCTCACACATATATGAGCGATGCTGTTAGAGTGTTCTGCTGGGATCTGTTGTTCTACATGGTTTCCCAGCAGCACAGCTCCACAGGTAGGGTTGATTGAGCTGGTTTGATGTGGATTGCTCCAACCAGCCAATCCCCCAGGTCTGCTGCTCATATATACCAGCTCCTCTGCTGCGGCTGTTGGTCTTTCCTCTATTTGTTCAGTATGAATTGTGTCATGCTCCTGCATGTCTGTGCATGTGGCCAGACCTGAGGTGTGAGTGGGCATGTTCAATATGTGTTTTGATGTGATCAGTGTCATGTTCCTGCGTGTCTGTGCAGGTTTTTGTACGTGTGGTATGAACAGTCTTGCTGTGGATCCTTTGTCATCTAGGATCAGGTAGGTCCCTAGGTTCCATCAAGGGGTCATCCCTGTCAGGATGATTGCCCCGCATGCAGGCAGGTTTCCTGGGGTTAGTTGTCTCGTTAGATTAGGGACCTGCGAGACAATGAGGACACGTGAAGTTGGCTCGCGGGCCTAAGTATCTTGGCCAAAATATGAATGAATACCTCATACATCCTATAGTTATTCCATCTGGCTATGTATGCAGGTGAGTGGTTTGTGTGCTTGGCAGTCTTTGGTTTAGGCCTGTCCATGAGTATGTAATCCACCTCTCAGTCCTGCCATATTAAAGTCTGTCCGTGAAGTCTATTTTGCTATTTCCGTGTTCTGTCTTAGTTCACCGTTTAGCGAGTGTGAAGTCTGTTTCTTAGTGTGCGTATTCTGTCTGAGTTCCTGAGTTCTGTCAATGCCATCTGAGTTCTGTCTAAATTCCTGAGTTTGGTGGTTTTGAAGATGTAACAGATGTTTTTCTGCATGGCACTGCAGCGTTTAGTGCGGCGTTTGAAAAGCCATGTTGAACGCTGTTCAAAACAGTGAGTGTGATTGTGTACTTGTGAGTTTCATGCCAGTACAATGCAATTTTTATTTTTTTCTATTGAAAGAATGAAACCTGCTGCAGATCCATGGCAAAATCTGCAGCAAAGGCAACAAATGGTGCAGATTTTGACACAGATTTTCGTGTGGATCCGCAGCAAAATCCACTATGTGTGAAGATACCCTTTAGCTTCATCAGGAAGATAGAATTTGCTCTGTTATATTCATACTCACCCTTCACACTTTTAGGGCTTCGACAGATGCAATTCACAAATAGTCCAAAGTCTTTTTTTTTGCAGTTCAAACTTCACGCAAAGAAAAGACCAAAAATTGGGTAGGACCTATCGTTTCTTGCATGTTTTTAAAATTTATGCGAGACAGAAGCTAGTGATTATGAACATTCATCATCAGAACCTTTGTTCACCAGATCATTGCTTCATTTAATTTGGGCAGCTATCAGCTGAGAAATTAGCAAACGCTCATTTGTTAACTGATTGGCTCATTTGTGCTGCCGGAAAAACCATCGTTGTTGGCAGCACATCTTCCTATGTGAAGGAGGAATGTGCTGCCAATAGCAACTAAAGCGTTTGGAGACAAATAATCCTATGAACAATCGATTGCCTCCCATATAGCCTGAATCGGCTTGTGCACAGGCTATTTAAATGATCTCATTGATCGCGCTCGTCATCTGGCTCATATCCTGCCATGTAAATCCAGTACTTATCTCTTTTTTGCTTTTCAGTTCCAGACAGTCACACAACTTTATTCATGTTTTCAAATTCCTTTATTGTTTTCTGCCCTTCTAACAGTTTACACTTGTTCCGGCTTTCTGTATAGTCAATTGTTTCTATTGTTTCCAGTGATTTCCTTTCCGGCCTACAACACTTGATTCATCACTGGCATATGTTGAAATCCATTATGTAGTTACTTCTTCCAATCCGTAGCTTACATGAAACCCATGAGTGAGATGTTAACTCTGGTCTTCAATGACTACTAACAGGAACACATTTTATACATCCTTTATACATAACCTGCAAGAGCAGTTTCTGATCTGGCTGACCCCATGCAACCATGATATGGATGGCTATTAATCTGAATGATAGGCATGTAATGCTGGGCACTGGGCACTGTACAACAATCTCTGACAATCTCTGCTCCTACCCACTAGCGATAGGTTTTCTTGCAATGCGAGAGTGAGTGAAAACACATGATTATGAAACCAATGATTTTCAATGGCTTCATTCTCATTTGCGTTGTGTGCACTAAAGCCTCACAGCATTAAAAAAAACTGTGCTATCACCCATTGTTATCAATGGGGCCAGCAGCAGCGCCAGCCAATTGAAAATATAGGGAGTGCATCGCGTTCCCCTGACACAGCTGTCAAAGCTATGGCAGTTGATTCCTCTATTTGAAAAATAAGCCCTTTCCTGAAAATCATGGCTAGCTGTAAAAAAACAAAAGTAAAAAAAAAAATCCCTGCCTCCAGAAAATGCTGCCTCTGATTGTCTCAACGCTGTGACCAATCAGAGGCAGCGCCCAGCCATCATTGAATGACAGCTGAGCGCTGCCTGTGATTGGTACAGCGCTCAGCCAATCACATGCAGCGCTCAACTATTCATTGCATTCAATGAATGACTGAGCGCTGCCTGTGATTGGCTGAGCACTGTGACCAATTACAGGCAATGCTCAGCTGTCATTCAATGATGGCCGGGCGCTGCCTGTGATTGGCTGAGTACTGTGACCAATCACAGGCAGCGCTTTCTGGAGGCGGGGATTTTTCAATCCCCGACCTCCAGTAGACAGAAGATGACTGCCGGGGCTGGAGAGAAGAGCCAGACAGCTCTTCTAGTTAAGTAAAAAATTTTTTTACTTTTTTCTACAGCTAGGCATTATTGTCAGGGAAGGGCTTATATTTCAAGCTCTTCCCTGAAAATCATGGTTGCGGGGGTTGCCTGCAACCTATTCCTTTTAATGCGGTGGCAGCAGTGCTAGCCCCATTGAAAGCAATGGGATAGCATCACGGACCTCTGCCACAACTGTAACAGCTGTCACAGAGGATTCTTTCATCCCCGTAGGGATGGAGGATTCCCCTTCTATAGCTGTCACAGCTGTGTCAGGGGAGCATGATGTACTCTCTATGTTTTCAATGGAGCCAGTACTGCTGCCACTGGCCCCATTGAAAACAATAGCCGATAGCGCAGGTTTTTCTTAGCGCTGTGAGGCTTGAGTGCACACGACGCAAATGAGTATGAAACCATTGAAAATCATTGGTTTCATACTCATGCGTTTTCACTCACTCTCGCATTGCAAGAAAACCTATCGCCAGTGGGTTGGAGTCCTAAAAGAAAAACAATATCTTCCCTGTAAAACCTGCCATGGAATCAGGTC
Source organism: Eleutherodactylus coqui (assembly GCF_035609145.1). Taxonomy (NCBI): domain Eukaryota; kingdom Metazoa; phylum Chordata; class Amphibia; order Anura; family Eleutherodactylidae; genus Eleutherodactylus; species Eleutherodactylus coqui. Next base: position 303,337,258 of record NC_089837.1, read on the forward strand.
TATTAGGCCCTGTCTGTGACAATACAATATACTACAATACAGACGCACTGCAGTATATTAAGTCTTCTATCATGACTATGGTGAGATTGAAAAAGTGATCAACAAATCATATGTACCTCATAATTGTACCATAAAAACTGTATCTCACTGTACAAAAAACAAGCCCTTAGATAGCCCCATTGATGGACAAATAAAAGAGCTATGGGTCTCAGAATATGGTAAAAGAAAGCTATTTTATTATTTAAAAATAGGGGGTTTATTTTTTAAACGTAGTAAAACACAAAAAGGCCCACAGAATAAAGCTTAAAGGAAACCTGTCACCACCAAACAGCAACATAAACTGAGTTATGGTGCTGTTAGATGAGGTGATGGGGAGCCAGGGGATGTATTTTTATACTCATGTGCTCTCATGTTCCCGCGGTGTCTGCTGGTGAAGTCTACACATGGTTCGAAAACTTGACTCTTTTCAGACTGCTATGCATATGTTCTCCCATAGATTTTTAGGGAAAGGGCATGCACAGCGGTTTAAAGAGTCACATTTTTGGACCATGCATGGACTTCACCATCGGACACCGCGGGAATGGGGGAGCCGATTAGTATGATACATCCCCTGCTGCCCATCACCTCACCGAACACCACAATAAGGGCTCTATCACACAAGAGTATGCGTTTTTTCCGTTTTCTCGCTGGTGCCGTAAAATCGTTTGAAAGGACGTTTTTCCGCCAGGGTAATTAGCGTTTTCTCGGCCAATCACACGACCATTGAGCGTGTTTTTTAGTGAAAAAATAAGTTGCAACCCGTAAAACACTCGCTCGGCTTTATTCCTCTAAATGACTTCTAATACCTTCATAGAGGCACCTGTAAGTTTTTCACAGCCTCCCCCTTCCTTTTCTCCCCTGCTCCTATAAGAGTCTATGGGACCCGCTGGCATATATTGGCCAAACATAGTTCCAGAACTATCTTTTTGCCCAACGTATATGTGTCTGCGTGTATTTCGCTTGCGTATGTTCCATTTTTCTTGGTTTGCTGTTTTTACGCGCCGTATATTCGCCCGTGTGAACGGAGGCATTGGAAACCAATGCCAAAGATGGTCTTGTAATTCGGTCGCCCGTAAAAATGCGCTGTTCATGCACTTGTGTGAAAGAACCCTAACTTAGACTATGATACTTCTCCCACCCACAGTGATATGGAGTGGAGATATGGCCCAGCTTGTGTCGCCACCACTCCATTCATTACACTGGGGCTGACGTAATTTGTCAAGTGCTTGTACTCAGCTACCTCCGGCGTTCCCATTTAAAGTGAACAGAGTAGCTATCACTCTGTTTAATCCCCTCCTCACTGCAGGGGAGAGAGGAGGAGGGGGGATACAGGTCCGCCATTCTCAGGATTGCTGGGGGTCTCAGCAGTGAGATCTCCACCAATTACAAAGTTGTCCCCTACTTTACATTTTGTGATAACCCCCTTAAAGGCCACCATTATAAAATAAAACCTGGCCTGGAAGATATACACCCTCATATGGCTATGTCAACAGAAAAATAAAAAAGTTATAGCTCTTGGAAGATGGAGAAAATAAAGCAGAAAAAGGGGTTAAAAAGGGGTGGTCTTGATGAGATAACCGATTTAAACCTAAATTTTAAAAGTGTCCCAGAAAGGTACTGTATGCAATAAAAATAGCCTGTGCCATGTGTCACAAAATGACATTTTCAATCTTCCTCAGGGCCTTAGCAAGTATGAGAGCCAGCAGGTTCACAGCAAAAAGTCCATTTAGCAGCTCATGGACCATGAATGATTCATCTCATAGCACATGGCTTTAAGTCTTTCATTCAGCCATTTATTAATCAGGAGCAGTAGAGAAAAGGAGTTTGCACATAACTTCATTCTGAGTTGGAGCAGATATGGTTAAAACACCAAAGTCCCCCAAATATGATTATGTGCACCCTCATGTTACTGCACCCATCCTTCATCATCATTTTCACTTTTTTTAAGGCTATAAAGATAGGATTGGGTTAGTTCTTTGTATTAGTTGTGTTTGACTGCTACTTTGTCTATCTTCTGGAAAGTTTTATTTCCATTGTATTTCTATTAATTTCTTGAGGAGTGTGATTTCTACATTCTACTAAGACCCAATGGAGGGGGCGGTGGGGGAGGGGGGGGTAGTGTGAGGGGGGGTGGGAGCATGGCAGCTTTTTTTACCAGTTTATTTCATATCTATAATTTTTAACTATACACTACGGCCGGATTCACATAAACATATTTGTGCATGTATTTGCACATGACACTATTGCGTGCACAATACCCAGAAAATAGAACTCAATTATTTCAATGGGTTTGTTCACAAGCATATATTGTGCATGCGCAATTGCATTGCTAGAGAAAAAAAAGCAGCATGCTCTATTTTCTTCTGCATTTGCTAAGGAAGGTGAACAACTCTTGCACTCATTAAAGAAATTGTCCATTTCAATGGCTTGGAGCATTGGTACGCAATTTTCTGCGTGCACAAAAAGTAAAGAAATAAACACAGTTGTGTGCGCAAAAGTGCAGCTTTCATTCTGCAAAAACAGCACAAAAATGTACATATGCTCACACTCGCCTGAAGCTGGTATAAGACTAACTTCCCACGGGCGAGTACGATATCGGGCTGTGAATCACGGCCCGATATCACACTCACCAACATGTGATTTTCCCGTGGATGCAAAGTGTTTTCATCTCATAACCGCCTAGCATCACAGCTGACAACCGCGGTGGAGGATCGCTGAGCTTCTCCCATTGCTTTTAATGAGGAAAAAAATCACTCATGTGTATGACCCCATTCAACAGAATGGGACTCTTAGTCGTGAGAGATTTGTGCATCTCGCAACACACAAATCTCATGTGATTTTCTTGGCCGTGGCTGGGTTTACAGGGGGCGGAATTCCTGCGGAATCCGCACGGAAATTCCACCTGCATTCCTAAGCCCAAGACTAAGCAAAGTCTGCGGGCAAGCCGCATGGAAACTGACATGCGATGCAAAATTCAATTGTATAGCCATTTTCACAGCGGGTTCTCTTCTCTCTATGGGGAGAGATTCCCACAGTGGAATAAAGGCGGACAAGCCGCTTCAACCCCGTGCTGAATGGTGCAGATTTTTAAGCTGCCTTTCCGCTGCTGAAATTTCTCAGAATTGCCATTGCAATCCCGCTGCGGACATTCCGTGAGATTTCCATGGGATTTCCATCCTGTGAGAACCCAGCCTTTTGTACAAGGGGGACCTACGCATGCAAAAATCACATGCGTAAAAAACTTGTGACTATTAGAGCTTAGCAAAGGTTTCCTATGGGAATGTTCAGATGTGGGAATCTGAGTATTTCCATAGGAAACCATTGGTTCTTACAGCTGCATGTTTTTTACATGCATGATTTTTGCGCGTGTAGGTCCCCGTGTAAATGAGCCCTGAGGGTAAATTGAATTTGTATGTGTGATAAGGAGTGAAGATATATGAATTGACCAACCATTTAAAAAAATGTAAAGTTTTAGAAAATTAAGGAAATTGGTCAGTATTTCCGTTTACAGCAGCACTGATAACGGCAGCATCTAAAAATACTGGGTATTATTAACATGCTGAATAGAGTGCTACACTGACATCCTCCAATAACACTGATGCAGAGAAGTGCTTCAATGAGTCTAGGGGCGTTTTCAGGTTGCACTTATTATTTTTCCTTAGGTCGGCATCATACGAGCCTATGCGCAAAAACATTCCCCCTAGCATGACATTTTTGCATATAAATGAGGATGTTGAGGTAGATTTGTAAACGTGTCTGCATATATTACTGTATTTTTTTTTCGCGCACAAGACCATTTCACATGCGACACACCCCTTCCGTGGATTTAATCGCTATTTAGGCCAAATGAGCTCCATAGGTGTTCTTTTCCCCGCATTTTGCAAAGTGTCACACTCTTTCCTTTATGTATTTGTGCACCTACCAAAGGCTTCTATGGGACTATTGCTGCACAAGATACAGAAAGATATAACAGATCCTACTTTTTACAGAGCGAGTAAATTTCACGTGCAGAACACTCTCACGAGAACGATCCCATTAAAAATCAATGGGTTCTATTGTCTGCGTTTAGCAGTGCGGATTTTAGTACTGAATATTCTGCAATGTTGTTTAGGAATATTCCGTCCTGTGTTAAACCTCCAAGTCCTCATTTGAAGAAGTTAAATTTCTGGTGAAAATCTGCAACACAACATGACAAGCCGTGGGTGTAAAATCTGCAGTGCAGGTTAATTTAGGCTGTGGACTTTCTTTTACAGTGTATCAATGGGATTTGTGGAAATTCCATCCACAATGCTTGTAATGTAAAACTTAGTGAATTTACAGCCAAATCTGTTGCAAAAAATCTGCAACATTTTCCAAAATGTGTGAACTTACACTAAAGGTTTTGGAAATAGAACTGTTTGATTGTGACCTAACAAGCTTTCCCATAATTTAAAAGGGCTGTGAACATTATGAAAGGGCAGCCTAGAGGTCCTCCATGGTGTAAAATAACAAAACAGCTGATACCCACCTCTCCTCGCTCCACGGCTATCCCCTGCTCTGGTCCACAATGTGCTGCATTCAGCCAGTGACGTCCCAGCAGAGCGCTGTCATTGGCTACAGCCAGTTTGGAGACAGCTCAGGCTGACCGCAGCCTCTAGAGATGATGTCCGCAGGGAGACCAGAGCCAGCGGTGGGGGACAAGCTGGGAGAGGTTAATAGCAGTTGGTTTATTTTACATCATAGGGCACCCCCTAAACTGCTGTTTCATAACTCAGACAACTCCAGTAACTATTGGGGTTACATCATTAATGGGTGAACATTATAAGTCAAGATATCCGCAAGGAAACAAATGTGAAAAAAGTTATCTAACAAACATCTTTCATGCTCATGTGCATTTGTTTCATTTGATAACAGCTAATCCACTAGGACCATTAGACAAGACCAAGACTTGTTGCAATTGACTTCCATTGGTCCAAACTAAGTTAGTAACATAGACATAATGATAGACTTTAAATGATGATGATGATTATTCGTTCAGTCGCATCCGACCTTCAGTCACTCTATGCATCAATGTTCTCCATGCATTCCTGTCTTTCCCCGCTTCTTTCAGTTTGGCGATTGACATGTTCGCGGTGGCCTTGATTGTATCTGACTATCTTGTTCTTTGTCGTCCCAGACACCCAGGTCTGCTTCACATGGGCGAAGAGAACTCGGATGTGGCCTTGCTGGTTTGCTTCTTCCTGTTTCGCGCATTGGTCTTGTCTGACTTTAAATATGATATTGTAATTGTGAGGCTGGTTTCACACAGGTGATAATCTTGCGCAAGTTTGGTGCATTGAGAGACTCACAAACTTTATGTGAATATGAACCCCATTCTCTTGAATTGAGTCATATACATTGTGGTGCGGGCCCTAATGAACAGTCCATAGTGAACAGTAAAGCAAAATCCCATCATATCTAATTTTAGGAAATGTCAAAACTTGTGAAAATATGGCATCTGTACAGGATTTAACAATCACTGAACCCCAATGATACTATTATGGGGCTTTTGTTACAAGGACCCAGATAAGGCCATCTGGATATATACCGTACTTTTTGCTCTATGAGACGCACTTGATGATATGACGTAGCTAGGTTTTAGAGGAGAAAAATAGAGAAAAAATATATATTTAACTCAGACCAGACCAGGCAGTGAGGAATAAAGAGCAGTAGTATCGCCTCGGAATGAAGATCTCCCAAGCAGAGGATGTTTCAGCCTGATCACTGGTGTACAGTAGGGAATGACTGCTGGGATCAGGACTGCATGACTTCATATACCGTAGGATATGACTGCTGGGATCATGCCTGTAGAGCAGATCATTATTGGGTTTCATGATTATTAACACGCTCCATATTGGAATCCTTAGTGTGACTTTCTCACTACGGCGTTATTCACATGACCGTATATACGCAGCTATTTAGCTGTGTCTAAAAATTGCGCCTATCTGAAGTATTGGATTCCAATGTATTCATTCAGATGAGCGGGAAAAATAGCACATCGGTGACCGTTTTCAGTCGCCGATTTTATACACTTCAGGTCTTGTCCTATTTTTGGCTGAGATATGCAGGAAGCTCCCATAGACTTCAATGGGAGCTGAAAAAAAAGGAGAGGGAGTTTAGCAGCGTCCAATGCTGGGAACAGAAGGCAGCTGGCTCTATTTAACCATTAGCAGTCATTCCGAGTATTTCTGGGATACTGCACTGCAGCGTATTCTTTTGCTGATATGCAGCAGCCGCCCGTGTGAACGGCAGAAATATCGTAAAGATGTGCTGGTAAAGATCGCGGCTATTATTCATTCATGAGATTTGTCAGCACATACATCCGAACTCAAATAAGCATACGGTCGTGTGAAAGAGGCCTAAGTGTGACTTTTTTACAATAGTTGAAAATAATATATGCAAAGGCTAAAAGTGGAAAAAACCCTTGGACGAGACAAAGTATTAGACATACATATGAAGCTGTGATTCTTGCAGAATGCTATTATAGTTGACGTTACTCAAGGAGCTTAGTGGTCATCAACATATCTGTGTATCTCTCTTGTAAGGATAAGAGGGAAATTCTTAAACAGCTACAGTATAGCCACAAAACCTTATATTATTCTGTGTTTGATGGCTGCAGCCTATCATAGTGGGAGTCTTCTTGCACTCATAAGAGGATGGATAGAGCACACAGCTGCCGTCCAGGACCGCTCCATAGCAGGGGAGGAGAGCCGCTCATACGTACAGCTGATTGGTTCACTTTTTATGGGAGTTACTAACACTGCGTAACACAAGATGTTTCCGCAAAGCCCAGCCATCTCTCACACCCCGGATGCAGTAGCCAATGGAACAAGGTGAGGCAGGCGGGACGGGGTCAGTCTCTCAGATGAGAATATACTTTCAAGACCAAAATTGGCTTTGCTCTTCAAGGGGTGTTCCCATATCAGCTTTTCATGGTTGAGATAGAAAAACCTGGCCCTCTGTTTCCAACCACCTGTTGGAAACAACCAAGTGCTACGGAAACAGTGTAGCATGCAGTCTTCTCAGCTGTTTTCATAGTCACAAATCAGGTAGCAGCGGTTTCCCAGGCTATGGGGATTTAACATATTCAACAAATACATGTTACATGCATATTTCCTGTGTACTGTGCATTACGCATGTGAAAAATACACACATAATACGTGGGCCACATACGTCCATGTGAGCGAGCCCTGGAGGTAAGACAAGTATATTTGAAAGTTTTACAAGTTTCCTCTAGAAAAAACTACTGTAAAATGTGAAGTGTGGACATCGGTGAACATATTTGGGCTCATGCAATTCTTCACATGCCCTGATACTTCTGTATAATGAAATACATTTGTACCGGCTTTGAGCACAAGAGCATCACTGGCTACACAATTTGTAAATGTACAATGCACATGACTGCACACAAGCCAAAGCACTGGCATCTCCAGTATGGACATGGTCAGTGGTAAGAAGAGCATGTCTTATTTATTCTCTGAACATAGTGGTATAGCTTTAGCGGTTACAGCAGTCACATTTGCAACCATGCCCCTTAGCTTGGGCTGCCCAAAGGCCCCACCTTCCCCAGCATAGTAGCAGCTAAAGCTGCCCACATGCCACCCTGCAACTTAAACAGTGCATGACCCGGGTATAACGGAGTCGTCCTACTGTAGCCTTCCCCCTTTGCCTTCACCTCCGTAAATTACCTAAATAACCACAGACACCTTCTTTGGATTAAATTTGCCACAGCAGCCATTTATTACAAACAACATAAAATTTAATCTCAAAACATTCCCAATCCCCAAAGAAAGGGAGATCCCTGGAGCCCCGAATAATTCTGTCGCCTTACCAACCAGGGAAATATTTGTAAGTAGCTGATATACCCAGCTTAGTCCGAGTTAATTTGGTACTGGTGTTTATCTGGTGTTCACACAGAAAATCTTATGAAGTCGTGGTTACTTTAGAGATACTGAGGGAAAAAATATGTTCACCATTTTGTATGGTTCTTTGCGTTACCCAGGAAACACCACGTGGAGGTAACTATGCGACGTTTTACTTTATATAAAATGACACCAGGAAGTGAGAGAATTAGATTACGTACGTAAAATTTGGAACGCTAATTCTTTTGCGCTTAGATATGAATTATTAAGTTGGGACCCATTAACTTTTGCTATTTATGACATAATCAATGCTCGTGCCAAATTTCAAGTTTCAATGACATCGGGAAGTGAGAGAATGAAGATTACATATGTAAAATTTGGACGCTAATTCTTTTACGCTTAGATTTGAATAATCAAGTTGGGACCCATTAACTTTTCCTATTTATGACACAATCAATGCTCATGCCACATTTCATGTTTCTACGACATCGGGAAGTTAGAGAATTAGATTACGTACATAAAATTTGGACGCTAGTTCTTTTGCGCTAGAATTGAATAATTGAGTTGGGACCCCTTTACTTTTTCTATTTTGGACATAATCTATGCTTGCGCCAAATTTCATGTTTCTACGACAGCGGGAAGTTGGAGAATCAGTGGTGAGTCAGTAAGTGAGTCAGTCATTGAATCAGTCAGTGAGTGAGTCAGTGAGGGCTTTCATCTTTATATATATATATATATATATATATATATATATATACAGATGCATCCCGCCACACACCAACCGACTCAGGAGACCCTATTTCCCAAACCACGCCTCCCACCGCAAACCAACCGACTCAGGAAGCCCAATTTACCAATTAGCCTCTAGTCGCCTACCTTCTGTCACCGAGGCCCGCTAGCCATACCCAGGCTAGCCACACTCACCAACTAGCCTCTAGTCGCCTACCTCCCAACACTGAGGCCCGCTAGCCATACCTAGGGTAGTCACACCAACCAACTTTACAGGGACTCCGGCCTGTCAAAGCAAAGAGGCAACAGACCCATCTAATGATCAATCAAAGGGGGGAAGGTAGCTATCCAGACCCTGCCTTCTCCCCCCCCCCCCCCCCCACTTTTGTGCTGACTCCAAGGACCCCCTTACCCGCTGCCATGACCAGAAAAGTAATCTCCACTTCCCTTCCAAACGGGCGGCTGGGTGGGACTCTTCACTGTCCCCTCAGGAAGTCCTTCCTGCTTCTTCACTGTTGTTCAGGTCTGGCTCCTCCCACTTCTTTCTGCACTTTTTTCTCTTTCCAGTACCTCCTCTTTTCATTAACTCTTTCCCTCCCCGTTAACTCTGTCGTGCCTGCCTCCATTTACAGCCCTTGGGCTTCAGTTCCGGCATTTCTTGACAAACTCTGCACACAGGCTGCTGCCAGGCAGAAGACAGGCGGGAGTTGGGCTGCGTGAGCCTGCATAGAGATGAAAGTTAGTCATACCCTGTTAAGGGGACAGTGTGGTGCATGGAGGGGTCCATATTAAAATGTGGAGGCACTATTGGTATTTAGAGGCACAAAGGAAGCACAATTGCTTTAGGGGGGGACAAAGAAAAAATCAGAGAGGGAACTGTTAGTTTGTGAGGGGCACAGACAAGACACTGTTGTTTTATGAGGACAGATGGGGAACTATTACTTTGGAGTAACTATTACTACGTACATGGAGAAATTATACTTTCTAGGGACACAGTGGGCATTTTTACCTTATGATGGGGCACAAAGGATAATTATTACTGTGTGGGGTTACAAAGATGGGTACTATTACTCTGGGGTATAAAGGAGGAATTATTTCTTGTGGTGGACATTATGGGAGACACTATTACTTTGGGGGGGACAAAAAAAAGGCACTATTAGAGCTCCTGCACACTTGTGCTTTTCTTGCGCGTTTTTTGTCACGCGATACCGCTGCGTTTTTTTCACGCGATTGTCAATGGGACTTTCTAATGTTAAAAACGCATTGCAAGTTGGTGCTCTGCAATTTTTGAGTGATGCGTTTTTAACATTAAAAAGTCCCATTGACAATCGCATGAAAAAAATGCACAAGAAAAACGCAAGTGTGCAGGATCCCTTACCATAAGAAGACGGGATAATGGCAGGCTGGGGAGACAGTACAGAAAAAGTTGTGGCTGAAAGTAGTCATGGCAGTCTGGGCCCAGAGAGAAGAAAAATAAAAGAGGACATCACCAATTAGAGAAGTCATGACCTGTGATCAACGGACGTAACTGCACTGTAATTACTATCACTGTGTATAGGCGGTATATGACTATAATATGATGACTGCATTATTTAGAGGTATACTAGAACTGAGATACTATATCTAAGCCCATCGTGTTCTAAGAGTTGTCTTGTAGATATGCTATCTTTATCATATTTTGAGCAGGGAGGAGCAAATTTAAAACCTAAATCTTGGGGCTTGTGCCTCTAATGTTTTCAGACCCTAGCATTATCCTTGGCTGCTAGTGGGCCACTTAATTGACCCAGTAATCCAGCAAAATGTTCCAAGTTGACCATGACTGGCAGCCGTAAAGAATAGTTGTCTCAATGTCTCAGCCTCTTTACCATCTCTAACTGGGGGTAGATTTCATGGCCAGAACACAGCTTTTCTCTAATTGAGTTTGTCACATCCCCTATAAAGTATGATCACTGTTTATTCTGTGAAATATGTAATTCCTCTGTACTAAATCCATTCTTGCGCATCAAGCTTTCAATCGCATTTAGCGCTCTGAGTTGCCCTGATGACGAAATTCCTTCGTTAACCCAAAATAAATGTTAGTCTTCGAACATCACACTCAAAGGCTGTTTTCTCCACTGCATATCATTTGGCCGTCATCCCACGCCTTCCAGCTCGTTATAAATATGCATCCGCTGCTGGCGCTACCCCAATCATCTCTGCAATCAGAGCTTTTAATTAGGTTAATTAAATTGTATCAAACCTCACAGGGACGCAGCTCACTGATGCTGATGAGGCATCCACAACAAGACCCTAACTCCGGCTTCTAATGAAGGCCCCTCTCGCTGCTTTAGCTAATGACAGTGCATAATAAATGAGATATTCCCTAGGAAGGTACATCGGGGGCCAGCGCTTAAGTAAATGATGAGCCGACTTCATACTATTTCTGGCTCAGGGTCCTGCCTGGCGCAGACATACCCTGGGAATGAGAGAGAGCTAAATAATGAATGCGCACCTCGGCCGTCTGACCTAGGGATTTATAGCTGCTAAAGCAACAGACGCTATAATAAATATTGTGCTAGGACAGATAGAGGACTTTTCAAGAACCAATCCCATTAACTCAAACAGAAAGGAAATGGGAATACAGTGTGTAATTATTATTTTTTTTACATTGACAGATGTGTTTGAACATAAACATCAATTGGTACACACACAACGGTACATCTTTCTTTGAGTAGTCGCACCTCTTCTGTTATATATGACAGGTGCTTTATTACATAAAAATTCTGGGCTGGATGAATACGACGTCCTTCATGACAATTGGCCCACAGGGTAGTACTGTCTCCTGATGAATTTCATTTACCAGCATGCTGTGCCAAATATATCTAAAGATGAAACTGACACCCATTGAAAGCCAGTATGTCCATAACTGGACCTTTTTAAAGTATCGATTGCACTTTACAATGCCCCCTTAGGCCCCCAGAAATTTTCTAACTACTCTGCAAATTTTGAGTCTTTTTCCTTCCTAAGGCCTCTTTCATAGGACCGTATGAAGATTTGCCACTATCTAGTCTCAATCTTTATTCATGCATAGGCAAAAAAAATACGCAGAAGCAATGAAAACTAGCGGTCAGTAGAAATCCTAGGAATGACAATTAATGCTTAATTAGGGCAATCTGTTTGCTTTTCCCAGCTTTTAACGCAGGTGACCCCCTCCCCTTCCTTTTTTCCAGCTTCCATAGAAGTCTATGGGAGCTTGCTGTGTATCACATGAAAAGATAGGGCAAGATCTATTTTTTCATGCAGTGTATATAAAACCGGTGAATGAAAATGGTTGCGAATGTGTTATTTTTCCCAGCACAATTATTTTCTGCGTCAAAAAATTGGATCCCGCGTCAGATCTCCTGCGGCGGAGATCTGACGCGGGATATCGCTACGCCCGTGGACAGGAGCCCTAAAGAAACTAGTAGATGCAGTGGTCAGTCTGCAATTGGTTTTCCAATATGTATAGAATAACCTCCCTGCCAAGTTTCATAAAAAAAATGTGTGCAAGTGTACCTACAAGAATTAATACTGTTTTGAAAACAAAGGGTGGTCACACCACATATTGACTAGATTTACATTTCTCTTTTGTTCAATCACTTTTTATTTTGTTAATTGACAGAAATAACTATTATCACTTCTATTTCCATTACAACACATTGTAAAAAAAATGAATAGGTCCATTCTGTCTAGTTTCAGGTTTGTTTGTTTTTTAACAGAAAAAAAAGCCCCATTGAACTCAATGAATCCATTTTTTTCTTCAAATTTCCTGCTTTTAGAATGAAACAGAAAAGTGGAAAACAAAATGCTGATGTAAACCCATTAGCGTTTCGTTTTCCACATTTCTGTTCCACCCTAAAAGCAGGAAAATTGAAGAAAAAGAATCCAGTAGGAACTGATCAGGTCAGCTTAACCGCCTCTAGATATAAGCAAGAATGAGATCTTGGATCAGGCAAGAAATATGTTTCAATATCATAAATCAAAAAAACTAATTTAAGGTAAAAATAAAGTCTGAGATTTTTGCTGTAATATTCAGATCAACAGTTATGCAATTTCATGCAGTATTGACAAAAAGTTTTAATTATGAACTCCTTCACACTGGCAAATAAGTTTTGTGTGCAACTAAGGCCGACGCATTAGCAACATGAATGAAGTGCTTTTGCGCGCGTATCAGCGCATTTTACTGTACCTTTTTGCACACGCAGGACATGTTTACATGGGCACGGGACACACGTAATTACATACTTAATCCCGTTACGTATTGTGTGCACATTTGCACTCCTCTGGTGCTCAAATGTGCACAAAATAGAGCCCCTTGAAATCAGTGGGTTCTATTCTTTGCATTTTGCGCACGCAATTTTTGCATGTGCAACTATGCTTGTGTGAAGGAGCTCTAAAAGCTCCTTCAGATGGGCATATCTGAGTGCGCAATTGCACCTAATTTGCAGAGTACAGAACCCATTGATATCCAGAGATTCGTTACTACACACCTTTTTTGAGCGCGCATTTCGGACACGCAAAAAAAAAAAATTTGAACATTCTCTATTTTCATGTGTAATTGGCACTAATGATCCCAGTAGAAGTCTATGGGAGGTGTGCAAATGCACGCTCAATAAGCACGCAAATGCCCAATATACTGCGCAATTCTGTGAAAAAAGGAAATCTGGACCTTGTTAGGCTAAATAGACTTTTGACTTATTCATGCGCAAATATGCTCCGTAATGGCAAGCGTATTTGCACATGTGCTCCTCTGTTTATGCCCTAAGGGCTTAAACACATGATCGTTATATCGTAGCCAAACATGACTAAACGAAAACATTGATTTCAATGGCTTAATTTTGACTGGAGTCATTCTCGCTCAATATTACTTCGCACAAGAAAAGATAGGACTTGCCCTGTCCTTTCTTCCCTTAGGACCTATCTTTCTGCTTTTTTTTACCATGCAAAATTTAAACTGTAAAAAAAAAGACTTTTGACTTGTTCATGCACAAATGTGCTCCGTATGGCGAGCGTATTTTCGCATGCGCTTATCTGTTTAAGCCCTAAGGGTGCCTTCACACTGGCGATAGTGATATCACTGCTGGAAAATTGCAAATTTTTGTCTATAGTCTGTATTTAGTGGGTCTGAATTCATTTAGGTGGTATGATCTCTGTATGCATTTAGCGGGTCTGCCATGCATATATATTTATGGGGTCTGGTTTAGGTCTGGAATTTGGGGTTTGAGAGTCTGAATTTAGTGGGTCTGGGGTCTATACTTACATTCTTTGTCAAAATAATCCGGGCGGGCATGGAGGCTCTACTACCTTGTTCCACCGCCTCTAGCTTGGATACAAGATGTGCTACAGGTAAGCATGGAGGCTCTAGTACCCTGTTGTACCATGTCTAGCTTTGAAACAAGATGTGATACGGGGGGCATGGAGGCTCTAGTACCCTGTTGTACCGCCTCTGGCTTGGATGTAAGATGTGATATGGATGGACATTGAGGCTCTAGTACCCTGTTGTACCGCCTCTAGCTTGGATACAAGATGTGATACAGGCGGGCATAGAGGCCTACAGGTTCTGTATGGTGTCCTGCAGCATATCGCTCAACATTTGCTGTAACTGAGCCTCTAGATCGTGCAAACTTGTAGCCTGTCAAAGTTGGCATCCCAGATGGTCCCATTTATGTTCTATTAGCAACAAATCTGGCAACCAGGTAGGCCACAGAAGTGTGACAATGTTGTGGAGGTATTCCTGTGACACCTTTTTTGTGTGTGGCCAAATATTATCCTGCTGGAAAATGCCTTTTGGAAGCCGCCATGAGAGACAACACATGTCGCTGAGATGTCATTGGCCCTTGTACCACTACAATGTATTGTATGATCAGTAAAAATTGAAACTTTATTTTCAGTCCCATCCACACAGTCATTAATAAAGAGATTTAAAAAAAAATGGGCCTAACTCAGACCCCTGGGGTACCCCACTGCTGACTTCAGTCCACTTTTAGTATGCCATTTACAGCAATGCTTTTTTTTATCAGTCCCTCAACCAATTCTATATCCCTGTGCATACATTGTCTCATAGTACCTGCATCTGAAGCTTCTGTACAAAGCAGTTGCGTGGGACAGTTAAATAAATATGCTCACACTTTCCACTTTATTGAGCAAATTTCTTAAACTGAAATATGCTGGTTCTGCAATGGTAAGCATGAAAGTAATTTTAATTCCCTTATGGCTAGAGGCATGATATAACTGCATGGTTCATCTACCTGGACAAATGCAGACATTTAATCTGCTAATACAGTCCAGAGGATGTTTGCCTACACACAATGCATATACAGTAGGTAGCTAGATAGAAAATAAATGTTTTACTCCTTTCTTTGCCATGTCTGTCTCTTGGGCTAGAGCACTCCAAAGTTTGACTACTCTTAGGTCACCCTCAAACATCCATTTTTTACTGCGATTACCGCGGTGTTTTGAACGCTGAAGTAATCGCTGTAAAACGCTCCCATTGATTTCAATGGAGCCACGCAGGCATGCACTCGAACGTGGCATTTCTAGCACTGTCTGCTCTATTTTACCACTTTTTCACGCTTTCTAACGCACCTCATAACCCATCACAATAATGGGTTGCGGGAAAAAACGTTACGGTGTCCGAAAATGGCGGTAAAATTGCAGAAAAATGCTGTGATTGAAATCGCTGTGTTTTGCCAACGGTACGTTTGAGAGTTGCCTTGGGCAGGGGTGTCAAACTCATTTTAGCCACATCAGGCTTATGGTGACCTACAAAGGGCCGATTGTAAGACAGTCTAGTAAGGGCCTGTTCACACTAGTGTATTTGCGTACATAATATGCAGTGAATAGAAGCCATTGATTTCAATGAGTTCATTCACATGATGTATATTTTCACACAGCATGACCTATTTTGTTGCGTACTACGCACCCCAATAGGCCATTGGAGTAAATGGGCCGCGCAAATACGTGGTGAATGCGCAGGAAACCGATGTATTCACTGCATATTTGCTCACCATTTCAGTGAGCCCATCTGCGTTCTTTTTTGCATAACCAAATATGCAGACATAAGCGATTTTCTATTGAACAAATATGCAGCGTATTTGTGCGACCGAAATACGATTGCGCCCATGTGAACAAGCCCTAATAGTGACCCTATAGTGGTCGCAGTAGTAATAGTGATCCCCATAGTGGTCGCAGTAATAATAGTGACCCCTATAGTGGTCGCAGTAGTAATAGTGACCCCTATAGTGCTCACAGTAGTAATAGTGATCCCCATAATGGTCGCAGTAATAATAGTGACCCCTATAGTGCTCGCAGTAGTAATAGTGACCCCTATAGTGCTCGCAGTAGTAATAGTGACCCCTATAGTGCTCGCAGAAGTAATAGCGACCTTAAGGCCTCATGTCCACGGGCAAAAGAAGAATTAAAATCCGCAGCGGATTTTAACTCTTCTCCTGCCCGCGGATCCGCACCCCATAGGGATGCATTGACCACCCGCGGGTAGATAAATACCCGCGGATGGTCAATAAAAGTGATTTTTTTAAAAATGGAGCATGAAAAAATCTGGACCATGCTCCATTTTCGTGCGGGTCTCCCGCGGGGACGGCTCCCGCGGGCTTCTATTGAAGCCTATGGAAGCCGTCCAGATCCGTGGGAGACAAAATTCGGAATTTACTCACCTGCTCCGGTTCTTCCCTTCGCCGCGGCGCCATCTTCTCTCCGTCGCGGCCGGATCTTTTTTCTTCGGGCCGGCGCATGCGCGGAGCACGTCACCGACGTCCTCCTGCGCATCCGCTGGGACGAAGAAAGAAGATCCGGCCGCAATGCAGAGAAGATGACGCCGCGGCGAAGGAAGGAACCGGAGCGGTCGAGAGGTAAGTTTATTCTTATTTATTCTTATTTTCATCCCTCATGTCCGCGGGGCAGGAGGGACCCGCTACGGATTCTCCATGGAGAACCCGTAGTGGGCCTGATTTTCCCCGTGGACATGAGGCCTTATAGTGCTCACAGTAGTAATAGTGACCCCTATACTGCT
Organism: Eleutherodactylus coqui; assembly: GCF_035609145.1. Lineage (NCBI taxonomy): Eukaryota > Metazoa > Chordata > Amphibia > Anura > Eleutherodactylidae > Eleutherodactylus > Eleutherodactylus coqui. Next base: position 303,353,953 of record NC_089837.1, read on the forward strand.
CGCAGTAGTAATGGTGACCCCTATAGTGCTTGCAGTAGTAATAGTGACCCTTATAGTGCTCGCAGTAGTATTAGTGACCCTTATAGTGTTTGTAATAGTAATAGTGACCCCTATAGTGCTCGCAATAGTAATAGTGACCCTTATAGTGCTCGCAGTATTAATAGTGACTCTCATAGTGGCCCCAGTAAAAATATTGACCCCACAGTAGGCTAATTAGTAATAGCGACCCCCACAGTGGGCCAATTAGTAATAGCGACCCCCACAGTGGCAGCGATATTAACCCCCCAGCAGCAATATTAACCCCCCCAACAGCAATATTAACCACCTCCCACCCACCCAGCAGCAATATTAACCCCCCAACCCATATACTTACCTCCTCCTCCTTGCTGTCAGCACCGCTTCCCCTCCCACATGCTGACATCAGTGTGTAGCCCGGAACGTTTCCTCGTTGAGTCCTCTCCTGCGGAACTGAAGAGCGGGGGACTCAGGGGAGAAGGATCCCGGCTGCACACTGACGTCACAGTGTGCACCGAGATCAGTGGTAACAGTTTGATTATCAGCGGGGAGCTGCGGCACCCCAGCTGGTAATCGCTTCAGTGGTGAGCAGCCGTCGGCACGCCGCGGGCCACATAACATGAGGCAGCGGGCCTTGTGTTTGACATATGTGCCTTAGGGTTTATTCAAATGCACAATGGCACCATCCTGGCCACCATGGATGTGGAATCCCTATATTCCAACATCCCACACAAAGATGGACTGACCGCCTGCCAGGCACACCTTGAGGCTGATGGGGTTGCCTCTGAATCGGCAAAGAGATATTCCTGCAAATAACCAGAATCGCTATGGGCTATAAAATGGCACTGAAATATGCCAACCTTTTTATGGCAAAAATGAAGAGTGACGTTCTGGCATACTGTTCTAGCAAACCATGGACCTACTTCGCTACATTGATGATATCGTAATCATCTGGATCAACACCAAACAAGAATTAATAAAATTCCATGAGAGATTCAATGCATTTCACCCCACCATAAACCTGACATTAGGCTACTTGTAGACAGAAATAAACTTTTTGGACACCATATAAAAATTTCAAACAACTCAATACAGACATCCCTATACCGAAACCCGATTGATTGGCCCACATACCTCAGATGGGACAGTTCCTATCCCAAGCACATCAAAAAGTCCATAGTCTACAGCCAGATACAACCGGATCTGCTCCAACCCAACAGACAGAGAGGAACATTTATACCATCTTAAAAGGACATGTTTAAATCAGGACTACCATCCCACCTTAATTGATGAACAAATCACCAGAGCCACCAGGATGCCCAGGAATCAACTACTCCAATACATGAGAAGGAAGGAAACGATTGTGCACCTCTAGTAGTGACCTACAATTCACAGCTAGAGGTACTAAGGAAAACTGCAAAGAACTCCATCATACCCTACACAAGGATGAGCATCTGAAAACCATATTCCCGGACCCTCCCCATCTGTGTAATAGGCAACCTCCAAATTTGAGGAACTTTATAATGCAGAGTGCATTGCCCTCTGACACACAAATGTGTGTAATGTAAGAAGTTGCAAGACCTGCTCACATGTACTGACCGTGGACAGGATACAAATCCCAAACACACAGCAAGACTACAAGATATCTGGGACATTCACATGTTCCACGTCTGATGTTGTGTACCTTATTCTGTGTAGTAAATGTCCTATTGGGGGCCTTTCTGTTGGAGAAACAGGACAAAAACTTAAAGGGGTTGTCCCGCGGCAGCAAGTGGGTCTATACACTTCTGTATGGCCATATTAATGCACTTTGTAATGTACATTGTGCATTAATTATGAGCCATACAGAAGTTATAAAAAGTTTTTTACTTACCTGCTCCGTTGCTAGCGTCCTCATTCCCATGGAGCCGACTAATTTTCGCCCTCCGATGGCCAAATTAGCCGCGCTTGCGCAGTCCGGGTCTTCTGCTCTCTTCAATGGAGCCGCTCGTGCAGAATGCCGGCTCCGTGTAGCTCCGCCCCGTCACGTGCCGATTCCAGCCAATCAGGAGGCTGGAATCGGCAATGGACTGCACAGAAGAGCTGCGGTCCACGGAGGGAGCAGACCCCGGCGGCCATCTTCAGCAGGTAAGTATGAAGACGCCGGACCGCCGGGATTCAGGTAAGCGCTGAGCGGTTTGTTTTTTTAACCCCTGCATCGGGGTTGTCTCGCGCCGAACGGGGGGGGTTAAAAAAAAAAAAACCCGTTTCGGCGCGGGACAACCCCTTTAAAGCGAGGATGAGATCTCTCCGCCACACAACTAAAGAAAGAAAGACAAACTTACCTGTGGCTGAGCATTTTTCTAGTCACAGACACAACATAGAACATATGAAAGTTACTCTATGAAACGGCTATTTCAAATTTCAGTACCATCCTTGATAGGCTTAAAAACGGAATGAACCTTGGAGGGGGATTTTGCATCAGTGGAGAATATGAGAACTCTGAAGCAGAGATAACATGCTGGCCTGATGACCCCCTAACACCAATTTAGAGACCATAAAACTTTCACATTCCTTATTAGTGGACTAATTAAGTATTTACTCCTCTGCTTATCCTGGTATGTGAAAATAGTCACACCATGTCTGTGCCTTTTCATATATACGAGTATATGCCTCTTCTGATCTATTTAATTTAGCCTGAGGAAGAAGCCTAAGGGAGTTCAAAAGCTCGCTATAACATCATGTATTTTTGTTAGCTATTATAAGGTATCATATCTACAAGATTACTTGGTTTCTCTTACTGAGAACAATCACATTTTGCTGTACTGGCTAACACGGTACTAACTTTTTTCGTTATATAGTGGTAATACTGTACTATATTTAGATCCAGAGATTTTAATCTCAACAGTTAAAAAAGCGTAAAACACCGCAGCTACAGTATACCATTGGGTCTGTAGAAGATTCTGCAACAAATTAGAAGCAAATGATATATGACTTAGTTCCGTATCAGTAAAGTCGTTGCAGAACTGGTTAAGTTTGCTTTGGAGCATAGGTTTAATATATATCACAAAAAAAAATGGAATACAAATGCTTGTCAGTTTTCTAGCTAAGTTGATTATTCACATTATATTTGAGCCTTCCATCTGAAGTTATACGTCAATAGGCTTTCCAGATGTGCTGTATACCTTGAACTAAAGGTTTGTCTCAATGTCACCATATAGGCATACTTTGGCACAGTTCGCCAATAAGCTCCCGTATCGAGAAAAACCTACTACAAAGTATTTTTTTGGAAGAGTGTTTTTTTTCCTTTGTATGGAAAAGCATAGCCTTCTACGCTTTTCTATACAGTTAGAAAAAAGGTATAAAGACATATTGGCCTGACAGATGCCAAACAGGCACCTTTTTGACATCCGTCAGGTCAATAGAGCTCTTTGGATACATTTGGCACATGTGCCAAAATGTAAAACTGAAATGTAATGTGAACTGAGCCTAAAATGAATACTGAACCGAACTTACTTGCGATACACAACACACAGGACAATTTTCCTCTGGGGTTGCCTTGATAAATGATGACCACAACATCACATCCCATATTCTTTTGTGTGAATTTAAATATCCCCTTAGACAAGCTTTGTGTGCCCAATGCATTCACTGAAGGCTAGCTGACTCTGGGGGTCCGGCTACTGGAAAATCCCACACTTTCTTTGGACATTGCATGGGAGGTAAACCACTACAATGTACCATCTGGAATGAACTGACATCTGCAGAAATAAAGCTATGGGCCAAAGATCCCCAATGATTTGAAGGTCATGAGCCACTTTTCAATATGACAGGTGATGCTGAGCCATACTGAATAGTGAAAGTGGCCTATTAAACCTATGGCCTAGTGATATGGCTTTGACTGTAGAACCAGGGATCCCGTAATGGTACTAGTTTCTAGAGCTGTGACAACTGTAGAGCCTCATGCATGTGGCCCAAAAGCCGCATGTGGCTTAGGCATTGGTTTTGAAACTCTGCTTTAGGTGATGCAAATATAGCAGCCATACCCAGGTGTATGACATGGCCCAAAAATATCTCTGCCCTATAGAAAGAATTCATTGTTACGAATGGACGTGGCAGGTGGGGGAGTCCTCTTAAAGATTTTGCATTAGATGCTGGTGGATCTCCAGCATTAAAGCTGTTCTTTCTAGTGATTTCACAGATGGTAGGAGGCATGTAGCAAATCTACCATTCTGTCAGTAGTTCACTGTCCTGTACTTCCTTTCCCTCACTTCCTATGCTGCATTGCACTGTTCCTGGTCCAATCACCAGGGAGGTAATGTCTGAACGCCTGCCCCTCTGCTGTCCTCGGACAATTGTAGGAGTTGGACATTTAGAGACATTGTGGCCAAATGATTAGTAAACCCAAAGTAATGTGCGCACACATGATATAACAGCAGGAGAGGGAGAGAATGTGGAGATTGTTTACACAGTGTCTGTAGATCTGTCAGTCTGTGAGTGCAGGGAACAGCATATAAATATAGCTCCATCCCACAGCTAACAAAATGTTCCAGCATACCAGCTACTACAGAAGCTTAATATCTGACAATAGGCAGTGGATTGCAGAGCAGCTGGAAGGAAGACCCCTAGTGGCAGCCATTTCAGCCTAGATCTACAATGGTAAAATGAAAAAAGTTAATGAAAGTATATTTCCAGATTGGTGAGGCACACACAAGCTATTAGATGAGCATAAGTTGTCTAAAAAGTTAGTGACTTTAATATTCTTCAGATCTTGAGAACATGTGAATCAGAAATGGTCCTCCCATTGTCAACCTTATACATTTAGAGGGTAATTATGTTCAGTTACATGAATAATAAAACGTATGTGAAATATTTTGTGTGCCATGTATTTCCACAGGCGCACACACTTCATTACTTCTCATTACAGTTCACATTGCGGATATATAGTGTGTAGAAGAAAATCTATTCTGCGGTGCGCTTTACACAGTTAAGGTGATAGTTCAGGTGTTTCTAGGCTTCATTCGATAAATTACAGCCTCAGCAGTACATATCACATAAGTGCGGGGGATATTTTGCTTCCAGCAGTTTGCTATAAACTGTGTTTGACCCTTTTTGCCTGAGAGAGATTAGCAACGCTCTCTAAGCTGGCACCATACTGAACTCCTGCCTGTAATTAATAAGAATCTTCCACTTGGGATCCAGGCAGAGACTTTTCTCTAGAGCTGCCTCTCTCAGCTGGATGCAGGAGCTTTTGATGTGAATATAAACTGTTCCTGATGGATTTCTCAGATTTACCCAGTGCTCTCTTTCATGGCATTTGTTGTATGTGTGCTTTTTCTCAGATGAATGATGTATTGTGTAATACACAGCTGTGGAACATCTCCAACCATTATGCAATGTTGCAGCCCACGTGCAATATAACAATCAGTATTCTACGGACCTGTTCACATGAGTGTCAGCTACAGTCTACTATGGTCACCATGGTATGATCTCATGGTTTTAAAAATATATACCTTTATCAAGATTGACTCTCGCTGGTATATTTATGAATAAAAAAAAAGTACTGGTATTTCACTCAAGAAATATTGGGACATATCTTGACATCAACATGTGCAAAATTATATGTCTGATATCAAGAATGTATCAAATATGTAGCAACTTCAGCTGCTCTTCTGTTCAAGGAAAGTGATACCCCAACTCAGGATGGCAACTTTGCATTGGTAGTGTAAGCCTTCTTTTTGCCACATGCACTAAAATAAAGAAAATGGGAGTGATGCAAAATTAAAGTTATGCCATCCCACAAAGGGTTAGAGGGAAGAAAGCATTATGTCCTTCTGTACTGGATGGAAAGGCATATGACAAGGATCAGAGACCACCAGCTCTGTCTTTGTTCTCTAGGCACAATTAGACTTGTGCAGCGGGCGAGGAGCGAGCCCATGGATGAGGAGATGGGGGGGGTAGAGATGTCACTTGTTACGGTGGCTCTACCATTTCCTTCCCTGTAAGGGATGAACGAGACCCATCCAGGCCACTGCTTAGAGGGAGACCTCAGAAGAACAGTGAACTGAGCTGCGGTTCGGAACTTACAGTTCGATGTCACGTGACGCCACCGTTACTTCCTCTGTGGTGAAGCTAGATGATGGAATGATAGTCCACGTACACAGAGTATAGTTGAAAACAAAGCCAGGAATGGTCGGCAATGTTGCTTTACTTGTAAACTCCAACACTAAACAGTCTAACAGTACAGAGGCCAGAGCAAAGCACCGATGCAGGCACAGTTGGTGGTGAGACAGGGAGGCAAAACTCAGGAGGACTCTCTGGCCCACAGTCTCAGTTATCTGTGCAGCTCGGCTCCTGGAAACACACTCCTTACTCTGCCAGACTCTCGACCTGTCAAGACTCACACTTTCAGCCGCTCTCAGCGCTGCGTGGTGATCTCTTTTCCTCTGCTTAGTGGAAAGAACTCCTGGGTGTAGCAGTGCCTGGGCAACTCTCGGGAAATCACTCAGCCTCTTCCATTATCCATGCACAGACCAATCAGTGTCTGTGGGGATCCAAAAGCATCTCCTCTCTCTCTCTTGCAGACTAAGGCCCAATGTCCATGGGCGGATTTGATTTGTGACACCTGCACAGGAGATCCGCAAATCAAAATGGCCATGTCTTGATTTGGGCACCCACAAGGCAGCTAAAAGCATGCAGATGTTTTTGGGGTTTTTTCTGGCGCATGGATCGCACAGCGGGAAGAAATTGCAGCATGCTTCATTCTCCTGCTGATCCCACACGGACGGTTTCCATTTAAGTCAATGGAAGCCGTCTGAATTTGTGGCACACTCACAGCTGTCACTATGGACGAGCCACGGATCTGTGGGAAAGCAGGAGATTCAAAAAAGAAAAAAAAAAGGCACTGTGCTTGCGCCAGGCACGTTGGCTAGCGTGCCTAGACACATCCGCCGTGCTTAAGAAAAAAGATTTGGGCCGGCATGGAGATCAGGAGTGGTAAGAAACTGTCTTTTTATGTCCATGGATTCCGCTGCGGGATTCAGCAGTGGAATCCATGTGTGCAAGTGGACATTAGGCCTATCTCTCTTGAAAACACTCCACCAACAACAACCCTCTCCTGCTAACTAAAAACACTCATATGAAGCATGGTCACATGACTTCCAATCTCACAACATAGAATAATACATTTTGCAGACACAGACAGCACATTTGCAGACATTAACCCTTTCATTCCTGTAAATATTAATACATTTAGCTGATTTATTCCACATTAAAGATGCTATACCCGACAATCTACATTTCATTCAGGAGGGGCCCAGTGGCTTTGGGCCACTACACTTGGCTTTGCTCTAAGTCAGGAGTAAGCTAACAAGAAGTATTTGAGAACTGGCTTACTAAAGCAGAAGGTAAGTAACATCTACTAAGTTGCCCAGACGTCCTGATATAGGCAAGACAGGGCACAGCCTTTTGTCCTACTCTTGGGACATCAGGTCACCGACAGCAGTGTGTGCAACTGGGATCCTCCCCTGATCACTGACGGCCGCACACAATGTCGCCCGCAGCAGCGCTTTGAAGACAAGAAGGAGGTAAGTATATCGGTCTCGGGGGGAGGGTATTGTGGGGGTCACTATTAATACCCTAAGTCAGCTTGAGGTATGCTGCCACGGGCAGAGTGGCCTCAGTAGTAATAGTGCCCCCTGTCACTATTACTACTGGGGACGATATAGCTGACAGTATCACTATTGAGGCCACTCTGCCCGTGGCAGCATACCTCAAGCTGACTTAGGGTATGTTTGCACATGGCAGAAATACTGCAGAATGTCTGCAGCAGAAATTTCCATGGCAAATTACGCAGCATTTCTGCATCTAAAAAACAGTCAAGATCTGTACCATTGGTGTGGATTTTGACCGGTAATCAGTCGTGAATTCACAGCTGATTTAATATTATGCAATGCTCCCCCTCACCTCCTCCGAAGGCTTCCTGCAGTTAGTGCTCCCTGGCTTCCGCTTCCCAGTGGCCTGGTCAAGAACAGCATTACTGGTCAGGTGAGGCTACTACAGGAAAACCAGAAGCTGGGGAGCGCTGACAGTGGGAGCACCACATTGTATTTCCAGTCAAAATCTGCATAAATAGTACTGATTTTGACAGTTTTTTGGATGCAAAAATGCTGCGGAATTTGCTCCCTGTCTTTTTTGAAATGGTCCTGTACTTTTTATAATGACAGAGGTAAAATTATAGGTCATGATAAGCCCCGCCCCTGACCACACCTCTCTGTCCTGCTTTGACCCTGGGAAAATCTGGTCACCTTACATCTACCATGATAATAAATGTCTTGTTTGAAAAGTGATTCTGTAAATTCTGATCCTGCAATCATAATCACTTCCATCAGACTCTCCTTGTTGCTCACCTACCAAATGCATGTTACCAGGATGTAAGGGGCAGATAACTGTGGGATTAGACTACACAGAGTTGTTTTAAAGTCTGTTATCCTGAAATTTTTAAATGTTTTTTTTAGATGCATTGAGACAATAAAAATATTAAAAATTAGCTTACAAAGGTTGATATAGCCTTTAAAGGCGTTGACCAGTTGCAAATGCCATCAATAGTAGATCAGCATAGGTTCATTGGCTAGGACTCCTATTGATCATCTGTTCCCCTGATTCAGTATGCTCATGCACTAAGCTGATTACTGCAGGAAGTACACAGCTCCATGCTCACTGCAGTGGCGAGGCTTGGTATTGCAGGCCATTCACTTAAATTGAAACTTTACTGTGATACCAAGACTAGTCACTGCAGTGAGAACTGAGCTAATTGCGGTTTTCAAAAATCAGCTCATCAAAGGGGTTCCCGGATGGTGGGCGCCTGCTGATCTAGTCTTGATAGCCTATCATATGGACAAGCCACAAAATTTTACAACTGGACAACCCCTTTAATTTACTTTTTTGGGGGGTGATGCAAAACAAGACAGCAATTTTACTGTTATTTTTTGCAATTTTATTGCTGATTATATGGTATAGCTCAGTATGAATATGGTGGCACCAGTTAAGTAATTGTTGTGTTGCTACATTCTGAAAGCCATAACTGTTGTTTATCTGTCAATGTAGCTGTACGAGGGCTTGGTTTTTACTGGACAGGTTCTAGTTTTTGTTGATATCACAATTTACTCGTATTACAGTGGGAATGGGGAAAAAAAGCGATTTTTTTTCTTTTAAGCAATGCTAACTTTATTCTATTAGTTGTAATGATTCTGGTGGTGTAAAATATACATTTTATGGTAAACTATTTTTTAAATTAAAAAATAATTTTAAATAACTACTTCCTTTCCAATGAGGTATGATGTTCTATCTGATTGATCATATTTTTCAAAACCTCCTGTCTCCTACAGGGACATAAAAAAGGTGAAAACTAAAAATAGCCCAAAAATATCAATCCATAGCTCATCACCCAAAAAACAAGCCCTGTCCATGGAAAAATAAAAAAGTTATGACTTTTTGAATGCAGCAATCCCAAAAAGAAATTATTCTGCAAACAAGGGTTTTTTATGTAAAGTCGTAAAAACCTAAAAAAATGTGAATTTTGGTAGTCATAATCGTAACAACCCACAGAAAAAAAATCATCATGTTATTTATACCACATAAACTTATTACTAAGCAACTTCAGTCAAATATTGTATCCTCCACTCCACTGTGATGACCTTTTGGAGTTTGGAGTGAAGCATCTTAATTAGGAGATCAGTGATCTATTGAGCGCTTGTTAGAAATTGACCAGTAGATCATCATCGACTGGTGGCCTACTTATGCTGAAGGAATTCAAATGCAGTAAACACACTGACCAATGGATTGAACAGAACTAAAAACTGAACCTACGCCTAAATAAATATAAACTGAGCAGAAATTCATGCCTAGACGAACAAGTGAAAAATACAAAACATGGTAATTGACATATAGTAAAAAAAGAGGCCTCTTCCACTTCAGCCACCAGCATTTTTGGAGCAACATAGTCACCGGTCAGTCACTGCATTCATATGAAGCAGTCTCAGGAACTCTACACACATACTGTATACATACAGTATATAGACTGCTGCCAGCATTACTGCAAGAGAAAAACTGTGCCGCTGGGTAGATTTAAGTATACAGAATCTGATTAGGCAAACTGCTGGAAAGAAGGAAGAATTTAGGGAGTAGCAAGAATTATGCTACAAGTAAGGCCTCCAGTTATTTAAGGAAAAAGATTTCCCCTGGGTGGCAGATACCCCACCAGCTAAAGGGTTAATTATTAAAAACATGAAATCTTTTATTTTGAAAAGTGTGTATGGATGTATTGATATTATTATATTTACTACATATTGTATTCCTGTTTTTCTAAGATGCGCAGGTTTGGTGTCATCACAAGTAGTTACAGAATCTCCTGATGGTACAATCTGTCAAGAGGGTGGAATTATAGCCAAGTGTACTGTACATGCATAGGATGTTGTGCTCGGCTGTAGCTTTTCTAATGATTTGCAGCAGAGGTTTTAACTGCATCAGCCCATGGGACACTGGTTCAGCTTTGAATTAATAATATATATCCTATTAATTACTTTACTACAAGTTAAAAGATATGACTGTTGGGATACTGGGTACCAAGAAAACCGCTATTAAATAATTAATTCATAAATAGATCATAGGGACTAAACATCAATGGAATTGAGACTGTTTCTCTCCCAATTCACAGTACAAAACCCCCTAACAAAGCATATAACACTTATTATTGCAAGGGTTGAGCTTTCCAGACATACAGAAATCACTTTTATTTATATCACCAGACTTTTTTCCCATTTTTCTACTAAAACATCTCTGGGACACCAGTTGGTCTCGCTGCTGGATAGAAGCTCATAACTAATCCTAGTATGTTTTAATGGCGGATAAAATAAAAATTATATACAGTACTTCTGTATTTGATAAGGAAATCAAAGGCTGATCATAATTACACTTACATGCAATAACATGTTAATCTGCTCTCCATGACCTACTTACAATGTTGTATGCAAATTTTGTAACTTCTATGCCTACTATACTGACTTGTGTCTGCTTCATATACAGTATATACCAGTATATGTTTATAGTAGTTGACAAAATCAAAGCCAATATACCTCTTTTTGCTGCCCGAAACAAACTTTTTGGATTGCTTTCTGTTGAAGTTGGATATGCAGCTTAATCACTTTCACCTTGTATTTAAACGTATCTTTTAGCCATATTTAAAATAAATTAATGTTTAAAGCAAGAGTTAACATTTAAAAGCATGTTTAATATTCAGACCTAAACAAAGAATGATGTCAGGTAGGGTCACTAACATCTATCCAGAGCCTTCTGATGGCCCATTTACACGCAACAATTGTCGCTCAAAATTCATTCAAACTCAACCCAGCTGCCTTTCAATAGTATTGATACTATGCTATCCTTTGGCCTTTATGAAGTTTTCTCTAAAAAGGTCAGCAAGTACCCCACAGATCAATTATATTGAATGAATGAGGGTGCACTAGGACACAGGCTGTACTCTGTCTATCATGTGAAATCAATTTCTCATTTAGCCTAGGGTGGTGCTGGATTAAACAGAAAATTGTGTATATCACATCATCACAATACAATATGTTTATTTTAACTTTATATTGTGCATGTTTACTTTGTTTCTGTATATTACATTACTATTTTATATTTGAGATCTTTGAAAAATATAAAATTTGCATATGTAATCATTAACTAGTTGCCTACCACTGCACAACTATAAATAATGGCGGTAGGTTCTTCACTGTGAGCCGCCATATACTGTATATACAGCAGCTGCCTTCAGTAACTGTAAGTAAACGGTAGCGCTTCAGATCCCTGTACTATTGTACCTTGTCGACACCGAAAGTGATGGATGTCGACAAGGGTAGGTTGTTTGACAGCCAGGTCACTTCCACAGTCCCTGATTGGCTGCACGGCTCGCTCCCCATCCTCGGCCTTTCACGTCCTGCCACTCACCACTCTGGTCTCCGTTCTCGGCCTCTCAGGTCCTGGCACTCACCACTGTGGTCTCCCTTCTCGCTGCCGTCCTCGGCCTCTCAGGTCCTGTCACTCAGCACTCTGGACTCCCTTCTCCGCTCACGGCTCGCTTCCATCGTCGGGCTCTCGGGTCCTGGCTCTCGCCACCGCCAGTCTCTGCTAGCTGCTCCTGTCCTCATACTGTGCCCATGAAACGGGGGACACTCTGTGCATGGCCCCGGCAACAGCTTGGCAGCGGCAGGAGCCGCAGCAGGTAGGGGAGGAGGATGGTAGACGGCCGGCAATGTCCTCTCAGCGTGGGTAATAATTTTTTGCTGGGATAGAGGGTTAGGGTTGGAGTTAGTTTCTGTGTAAGGCTTACATTATTTGCTATAAATGCTACCATATTACTGCGGCCCTGCCGCTCTCACATTGAAAGATTTACAGCTAATAATGTAAGCCTAACACTGAATCTAACCCTAACCCTGCATCCCAGGCATAACTAAATCCCCACGCTGTTCGGACCTTCCTGCGGACAGCCAATCAGCAGTTTTTGGGCGTACATTGGGCGGGTACAGCCCATCACTAGGTCTCCACCCATTCTGGATAGAATTGTATCTGTCCATACTGCTACTACACATCAATGGTAAGATGAAAGTCCCTGTAGCACTGCTACATTAATCCTTCAGATACCCTGAACAATAGAGACTGTGCTATTGAGGTGCTTAGAAAGATGGAAAGCGGCTGTGCATCGGCGCTGCATAACGTGATCATGGGACACCAATGGATTGCAATGGCAGCTGAGGGTTTAGAAAGCATTCCCTAGGCCCACCATGCCTATGGGGCCTGGTCAAAAGTATAGCCCAAGAGCTCCTACCCACTTGCATTTTTTTAACGCTGCGTTTTCAATGGGACTTTCTAATGTTAAAAACACATCGCACAAAAATCACAAAGCACAAACTTGTGATGTGTTTTTAACATTAGAAAGTCCCATGGACATTCGCATTAGAAAATGCAAGTGGGTAGGAGCTCTAAGAGATTGGCTGTCAGTTTATTACTGACAGACAGTAATGCTGTGATATACAGAGCTTACCAAAAAATCATTAAAGCAATCATATCACCAGTGGATTTAGAACGGGGACCAGGGGTAATCAATCCCCCTAGATCTGCGAAACCAGAGCTAGATCATCCCAATTACTATACCAGTTTCAACTTCCATCTTACTTTCACTGCCTTCATGAATGAATGAATCCTGCCTCTCCCAGCCACTAAGGTGCCTCAGAACATCAGAGGTGAAGATACAGAGCCGGTAGGAAAATTCATCAACTAACAAAAGACACTGCCATATGGTATGTGGAAGCAATAAAAAGATTGTGTAAATCGGAACTTCAGTCAGCTTAAGGGCTCCTGTCCACAGGCGTAGCGATATCCCATAGCAGGAGCCGCGGCCGGGGAGCAGGGGAAGGCTGATGGCTCTCCGCGCTGAGCCTATCTGAGAGATAGGGTCACCACGGAGAATCTGCGATTTAAATCCAGTGGGCGGAGAATTACTATGATTCTCCGCTCGTGGACAGCGGGGCTGCGCTTTTCATAGTAATCTATGGAAAGCATTCACTGCGATCCCCTCAGCCAGATTATCGCCGCGGGAAAAACAGACGATACCGCCGGTGACCCCTGCGTACCAGTCCTTCTTTTCTTTTGTGCTGTCTGTCGCACAGGCGCAGTATAGATTTACCTGTGCCGTCGCTCGGCAATGACGAGGGTCCCGCGACCTTTTCGCAATGATGATTGCGGAAGGGCCACGGAACAGGCAGCTTCCATTGACTTCAATGCAAGCAGTCCGTGCAAAGCCCGTACAAAATCGAGCATGCTGCGATTTTTCCCAAGCAAGCGGAAAATCGCAATTGATTTCCGCCATTGAGCAGGAAAAAGCACTTTTCCATAGCGTGCTATGGGCGGTATTTGCTGCAGAATCCAGAGGCGGACGCCTGCTCTAGGTTCCGCAATGCAAATCCGCCCGTGTGCAGTCGGCCTTACTAGTGTGGCTGTCAAGAGGGAACAGGGACAAAAAAGGGGCCATATTATATTGCAAGGATACTATTGCCTTATGAGGGCACTATTACATTATGGGGCCACAAAAGGGACATTATTACTTTGTGGGTGCACAAAAGAGCCATCTTTACTGTGTGGGGTCATAAAGGGAGCATTTTTATTTTGTGTTGTGCTGAACAGGGGAATTACTGTGTGGGGATAGTATTAATTTGTAAGCACTAATACTATGTAGGGGACACTGAGAGGGACAAGGACACTGCCAGTGTGGAGAAAGTGTGCAGAGATGAGACGTGGCTGGAACAAGCCTTCCTGGCTGTCTGGGCCCAAATAGAAAAGAAAAACAACAGACGTCAATTAGAAAATATATCACCTTTGATCATTGGAAGTAACTGCACTGTAATCACTATCATTGTGTTGAGCAAGTATCTGACCACTATTTTGTGACTGCCATGTTAAAGTTATATAAATAAAGTTGTCTTATGCTGTATCTGATATATATATAGTAACATGAGGGTGAGGGACTGACTGTACTGTAACCCAGCTTTTCCACTGTATGGGTCAGTGCACTGTGGGAAAGCTGGGTAACAGTGATAAGCAAAGTTGACTTTGTTCACCTCTGCATTGGAGCATTGTGTATTCATGCTCCATCATAGGAGAGCCCCAACAATTTCCAGAACGGGATACTTGTGTCACATTCTGCCATTCCTGTTGCTTCTCCCTCACAGTGACAACAGCATGAAATGAGCACTGGCTAAGCTTCTGCAGTCAGTGCTCCATTAATTTCAATGCAGCTGACAAAAATGAGTGATTGGGTTCCATTTGGGTATCTCCACAGTCTTATTGAAAGTAAATGGAACGCTGGAGCAGTTGCGCAACCAGTGCACCATTCAGTCTCCACTTCACTGAGAGGAGCAGAGGGGGTGAAGTAACTCCACAATGAGGAGGACAGGAGACACATGGCCCCCGATCTCGAGATCAGCAGGGAGACCCTGACTGATCAGCAAGTTATCCTTTATCCCATAGATAGGGAACAACTTGCAATCTTGTAAAACCCCTTGAATAAAACGCAGTATACACAAAGCCATTTTGCCAATGATACCACTATACAATGTACAAATAATACTGCCCACTCCATGACCACTAACATTTACCACTACATAGTGAATCCATATTATTACTATACTGTTATTGAACAAAACCGTATATATAGACTAATATTACCGCTATACAACTACCACTACATAGTGACTCAATAATACTGGACCACTGTTGTAACTGAATAAAAAACCCACTAGAAACCAATATTACTAGCATACAGTGACCAGTAAGGACTGTATACGTGATTACAGTACAATAACATTCACTGACTAATGGGTAACAACCCCTCTGACTGGAGTTATACATTTATCCTGTATTTTCCATCTGGCCCGGACCACCACGATCACTTCTTCCATCCATGACTTATCTCTGCAAAGTTTGCTAAACAGAAATCTTTTGACTGCTTGCATTTCTGGCATTCCACCAACCTTTTGCAAACCTATACAGACACCTCAACCTGTTGCTATCTCCAATTCTGTGCTTGCTATTGGCCCACATGCCCCTGTAACTGTACATGCTGTGTGGCACAGTGCTCTCAAATATTAGACCTCACAAATAATGCTATTAGAACTACTATTAGCCTCCGAAAATAGTGCCAGACAACACCCATGAGAACAAAAGTGCAACATAGTTCACCCAAAAATAATAGTACCAAATCTTGCCGATATTGTACCCCAGTTGGTAATTATGTAGCACACAGTAATAGATCCAACTTTATTACCCCACACAGTAATATCCCTTATGTGCCCCTACTTAGCAGTAATCGCAGTGTGCCCTCTTGAAAAATGAAACTGTGTGGCAAGGAGACTTCCCATAGAGGATCGATCACTTTAAGGATAGTCGCTCAGAAAAGTTGCTGAAGGGTACGAACGTCAGTCATTCATATGCTTTTCCAAAGAGAGCTTATTGTTCATTACATGTTTGCCAACATATAGGTATCTCTATGCAAATTTGTTTGCAAGTTGTTCAAATACAAACTATGACTTTACACCAGTCAACTTTTGATCAACCAGCGATCGTTTTTTCTGTGAGCAGAAATAAAATGACTAGTGAGTGAGTTATCACTTGTCACCCTGTTGATGGCCGTTTACACTGAACGGCTATTGGTTGCATTTGCTGTTTCAAGCGACTATTCAGTTGATAGTTGGTACTTAAACTAGTTGGATGACATTAAGTAGTGAGGTGTACCATTCATTTCTTTATGCTGACAAGTGCTTTAGGACTTTAAACTTTATCTTCTTCATCTGCTGCGTTAGATCCACTTTGCTTCACATGCAATAGAAAAAAATGCATCTGAGAACTTTGCACTTGGCAGCCAGTAGTAGAAGTTCAGGCAATAGCCCAAGTAACATCCACCAGCACATCTGACTATGCATAGAACAGCTAAGGTACATACACCCATATATGGCAGCACCACTACTATAAACTTTCCACGTGGTCTCCATTGCAGTATTTAAAAAAAAAAAAAAAACTGAAGCACACCCTAAAAATTCAGAAAGGTCTCAGGCACAAAGGGTTATATTTACTCATTCTGTTACTTGAAACATTGGTCTAAACAAAAAAACTTTGCTCGGGTCTAAGAGTAACAAATGTATTATATGGGTTGTCTCATGACTGACTTATCAGTTAGCTTACATTCGACTATCTTCGTTAGGACTCATTAAAATGAATGGAGTGGCACCACGCATGTGCAGCCACTGGTTCATCTATCACAGCTGAGGTATGTTGCACTGACTACAAGTGGGGGGCATAGAGCCGCCATTCTCGGGATCAGTGGGGGGTCTTAGCAGTGACACCCCCAGCAATCAGACTTTTATCAGCTATCCTACACCTATATGATAAAAGTCAGCCATAACTCTTTAAGGATCTCAATACATTTGTCACATCTGGCAGTACCTGCAGGCTAGCTGAGCTGCAGTAGGCCTCAGCTATAATTTACTCATTTCTGGAAGAGAGAACACACTAGTTGAGCAATTAAGGCCAGGCTCACACAAGCGGGTCACATTCGCGGAAAATAATTGTGAATGATCTTGGAAGATAGCGTATCATCCGCACAATAGAAAGATTTCTCTCTCCCCAGCATTTCTATCTATTCGCCTATCTAGTTGCGAGCGTTTTTGCCACTCTTATGCAATGTTAACTGCATATGGGCTGTGGATCGCTTGCATCCATAGTCATCTATTGAGGCCATCCACGTGGGATCGGCGTTAAAATAGAGCATGCGATTTTTCTTCTGCTCGCGGAATACGCAATTCGTACCTGCCAGTGTAAATGGAAAATTCTTTCAATGTCCGCGTTTTACCGCATATCTTTCACGTGGACGGCTATCACAGAATCCACAATTCAAAAGCGTTAATGAGAGCCCAGCCTCAAACACCCATTGGACCAATTGCAACTAATTTGCAGACTGCATGAAAACAATGATTTTGGGCCGTGCAGAGGAAAATATGGTATGGTTATACTTGTATGTATATTGCCCATATTCTGTTTGGTTTATGATGTTAATTTGGGTGTCAGCTTTTCTTTAACCCTTTAAAGGGTATCTGTCACATCCGAACAGCAGCATAAATATATTAACTACAAACCTCAAAAAAGAATTTAAAAACATTGCAAACAAGAACAAACTGCATGCAGATATTGACTAGATTTTTTTAAACTCAATTACGTATTTTTAGACATTTATGTACTTAAGGATTTTGTAATTCTATAATAGCACTTGCTATGTATTATATATGTACTGTCATATTTATGCACTTTACACTTCTGTTTTGGTACTTTTTATATACAGTATTTTATAAATACCCTTTTCTTGCAATTTATGTACTAATTATGGATTTTTAATAACATGATATGGTTGGATTTGTATATAATACATCATTGTATTTTTTTTTAACTTTTTGCAGTACATGCGATTTGGATTTTTATGAGTATTTCTTACACACAAAGTGTAAAAAAAAGTGGATCATCTATTGTTTATATAATCCCTATATGTGAGGTTTTTTTTTTATTTATTGTCACGAATGTATTTTCTTCCCATATAATTGTAGTCATTTATAGGATGAATTTTTTATATATAAAAGACATGCACACAGCAGAGCTCTACGTGCATGCGAGAGCCGTGCTCTGTGTGTGCGCACGCACAAGAGATATTCACGTAGCAGAGCTGTGTGCGCGCGCGCGAGAGAGACGTGCGCATAGCAGAGCTCTCCATCATGTATCAAACACCCTAGAGGTGCAATGACTATGACATCACCACAGGTCGTAAGCCAGCCGAGCCGGGGCAGCAGCCGTGTGCTTACATGACCTGTGATGAGGTCACCGTCATGTGATGAGTTACTGGGGTTCTGAGCTCCGCCCCTGATCATATGACAGTGCTGTCATCACAGGTCCTTCATCCCTGTGCACTGAATAAGGGATTACAGATGGACTACACCCCACACAAACCCCCACGGGGTTTGTTGCCATGGATACAAACTGTGGGTATGGCGTTTGTAACTCTTTGGCCCCTTAAATGCTACATCAATACACCAATCTATCAATTTCACTTTTTACCAACTCCAACCCCTTGGGAAGCTTCACAGGTTTGAATGTTGCAGTATAAGTATTTGTATTCTGTACATTTACTGATGTGTTTGCAATGTTCTGGAAAATTATAAATAATGCCAATAGCTTACTATTTCCATGGAAAGATTTTGACCAACTCCATAAACTCTCGCTCACGACCTGCAGGTTGTGTGTTCAATCCCCGCTTGGTTCAGCGAGCTGGATCAAGGTTGACTCAGACCCCTCCCCTCAAGTGAGTGCTTCTCATTCCTAATTTGAATATCCCTACCTGGTGACCTGAGCACAGGATTTTTATACATTTGTTTTCTTTCAAAGTTGGACATAATTAATATCACTTTGGTGTACAACATTAATAGCTAGCAGAGCGTTAAACGTAATGAGATACCATTGATGTTTTTTAGGCTTACTGAAAGTCAGCGATAACCAACTGCAAGCGAATAGTGAGCGATTTTTTTGCATTTACACTGAACAATTATTGCTCAAATTCGTACATTTGAATGAATTCTGAGCAACATTAAATTATATATATTTATTTTTCTTCTTTTAATTTGAATAACTGCAATTAAACCACAAATAACTGATGGACTTTGAAGTGTTAACTGTCACCTTGAAAAAGTGCTTCCGCATGCAATATACAGTCATATTTTTGTGAATTTCTAAACAATTAAGAAAGAAAAAAAAGTCTGTGCCCTTGAAACATTGTTAAGGTTGTAGAAACGATTTTATATACATCACATTGTTATCCTTTGCTTTGTACAGGAAATTGAATTTTATAGAATTTCAATTTTTAATATTTGTGTTAATGATTTGCACAAAATGAGGTATAAACTTGCTGGTAAAACTGTGAAAACAATGGTCCCGAGGATAACCCTGAAGAAAGATGCTCCGAATTTAAAGTTGCCAGATCTATATTCTTCTACTGCCACCTAGTGGAATATGTTTAATAAGATCCTTGTGTAGATCTAAAAAGGGACACCAAGGAAAGCGGAAAAGAAACATATACATGTAAGCCATTAGCTTAGCTAAACCATCTAGAGAGATTACTATTCATATTGCAGCCACAACAGAGCCTACCACAGTTCAACTGAACTGAATCTGGATTACCATAGGGTCCTGTGTGAATCTAAATTCATATAAAGGGAAATCTGTCACCAGGTTTATGCTACCGTCTTTTAGGGCAACAAAGTAGTGACAAAGACCCCCATTCCACAGCTGGGTCACTTAAGTTAAGAATCAATAGTTTTCATTAAATCAGAGTTTGTTTTTTTTCAGGAACAAAAGCTTTCTTCCCAAAATGTACATAGGGAGAAAGCTGTCAATCAGCAGCAGGTGATGGGAGTTAGCATACGCACGTTAGAGAGGAATCAAGTGCTCAGCTCCCACAAAAGCTCATAATCAGTGATTTTATAAGATTACAGTGACACAGTGCTGGGATCAGGGGTCTCTGTCACTTTATCCTGCCCTCCGGCGGGGCTTTATGAAAGGTGGTGAAAGAGTCTCTTTGAAACAATGGGGGGGGGAGCCCTGGGTGTTGCAACCATACTACAATTGCTAAAATGTGGCGGCAATACAGCCACCTGTGTTTTATGCATACCACCGACATACAATACAGTTGTACCACCTCTTTAAAGGTAAAACAGCATACTGCACAGTATACTTTGTCATCTTTTTGCTGGATCCCTTGAAGTAAATAGCACAGTCATGTATGTTTTTCAGTACACTGGGAATAGAAAAAAAAATGGCACACAACACCGGAAATTATGCCGAAAGGACACCATTTTAACACAAGTTGGGCATACTGCAGCCTATAGATACATTTCATGAATACACCAGAAGCATTTTCAGTGCATTTGGTGAACATCCATTGCAAAGTTATGATATACTAATTTGCTGGCTAATCAGAGCAGTGCAAAGTTCCTCAGACTTCTGATGCACAGTGTGCATTAGGAAGTTCGAAGATTGCAGCAGTCAGCTTGGATAAGTGGTCCAGTACTAGCAGATCCATGGGGCATGACACTGGTGTGTCCCATGGAAGACCAATATAAAGTCCATGGCAGCATAGGATGTACAAAAAAAAAAAAAAAAAAAGTTAGTAAATCTTTTATTCCTCCATACAATAAAAACTGGCGACATTTCAACCAAAAGAACTGGTCTTTATCAGGCTCAGATGGAAGGCCAGTGGCAGGTGATATAACACGGTCAGAGGTATATACAGCTCTAGATAGAAAGTATAGTTGGATGACAAAAATGGCACACAGTCTGGAAAAAATAAAAATCAGCTTGTCAGGCATCTCCTCTTTACTGCCGTGGCCATTACCGCTTTCTTTCTTGTTTGAATCTATAAACAGGCGCAGAATTCGCCGTTTCTTTCTTCACTTTTACTTTGCCTCTTTTATCCTAAGAGCAACAAAAGACAGAATTACAATAACTAATACAAATATCTGTCAAAGCAATAACTGGTGTAAGGGCTCAGACAAATGCCGTTTCTTGTGGCACCCAAGAACCATTAGAGAGAAGCAGAGAGAGAGAGATTGCTCACCATAAGATCTTTGCGCGCTTGTATTTTTTGACTGATCACAAACATTTTCTTTTCCCTTTCTATTCTTTGGTTCAAAATCTCATACTGAAGTTGCCTTTGTTTAGCCAGTTGCTGTAAAGAGAGAAGAGAACATATTTTACAAACACAGTATCATTGCTCTTACTAAAGTGGTTGGGTCTGAATTGGTAATATCACCTTCGGAAAATATTTAAAAGCTATGGAAACTCCCTACCCCTTTTTTGTGTGGGAGGGGGGGCCTCTGGGTGCAACTTGATACATTTTTCCCCCATTTAAATACATGTATTTTGGGCTGACAGTCATTTCTGCAATAGAAGTTACTTAAAAATTTGTCACCACTGCAGGTTCTTCATATTACTGTGTTTAGAAAAATTGCAGACCGAGTTGAAATAGGAACAGTCAGTGAAGCTGGACGTACAGCTTAGCATCCCTCTGCTCTCCTAATTGCTGGGATGACTGTTGGGTGCTTCTGTGCCCGACAGTCATCCCTCTTAAAGATCATCTTGCAAAAATACATATATTTAAAAAATATCAAATCGGAGGGCAGGACTTGTAAAAAAATAACATTTATTACATATGACTTTTCTATAAATCCAAAAAGAAAAGACACAGAAGTACACACAATCCCCACATAATGATATGAATTTTAAACACGAACTTGTGATACGGGCGTCTGGTGTTTTATGTAACGTACGAGGTTACATTTGCACAGCGGCATTTACCAATAAACATTGTGCTCTCACTTCTATAATCAATCAATTTGATGCCAATGGCCCTGTGACTAAAGGCCCAT
This sequence comes from Eleutherodactylus coqui, assembly GCF_035609145.1. Taxonomy (NCBI): domain Eukaryota; kingdom Metazoa; phylum Chordata; class Amphibia; order Anura; family Eleutherodactylidae; genus Eleutherodactylus; species Eleutherodactylus coqui. Next base: position 303,376,014 of record NC_089837.1, read on the forward strand.
TTACACCAGCCGATGATCGCTAAAAGATCGCTCAAACGACAGTTTGAGTGACAGCTTTGAGCGATCATTTTGCATAAAACATTAAGTACCTACTCAGCTACGCAAGAGCAGTTAAGTGTGCAAATGAAGCCTTAGCTGAAAGCAGTTAATAGCCAGAGGGCTATTATCTGTGCTCAGATCCTTTGTTTTCCAGCGGGAAACAATGCTATCAGCACTACCCGCGGAGAACTGCTGATAAGGCTGAAGGACGAGTTTTAGGTTGGCCTGAATTTAACGATCAGCTAGCAGTGCACGAAAAGTGCATGATGGCCGCGTGTTTAGATGCAACGATTATCGCTCAAACGATCACTTTTTAGCGATTTTTGAGTGATCATCGCTTCATGTAAATGGGCCTTAATACACACGACTTAATAAATGAAGGATCGTGGTGTGTATTACGCAAACTGCGTTTGAATATCCATTGGAGCACATTTTTATGTATACTTGTTGGGGATAACCAACTACAGAGGGAAATCCAGCCATTTTTTTGAAGTGTTGCACCATCCTCCCTTTTTTCTCTTTTGTGTTGTTTTTGGTTTATACTTTGCTTCACACTAATGTCATCACTATTGGCTAGGATCAGTTCCTAATTTTCTATTAGGATTATTAAAAGTTATACTTTATCATTATCCTTTCAGTGATACCTTGCTATTATTAGGAACACCCGTCATGTTTATACTGAGTACGCCATTTTTCAGTGATAGCATACCTACTTGCAGATAACAAGCAGCATGCAAGTAATACTGTAGTACAAAAGGGAAGAAATAGCACAGTGTGTATACAAAAAGGTCTTACTTGTAACTCATTCATTGTAGTGGGACCCTGTACGGTCTTCTTGTGTAAAGTTTCTAAAGTAGGTCTATTATAAACTCTGTCAACCAACTCTGGAGCAGTATCCAGTTTTTTTGCCAGATCAAAGTTGCGCACTAGAGGAAAAAGAAAACAAACAAACAAAAAAAAAACCCAACATGTTACTATCACCCCTTTCAAAGCCAATCCTTACTGAACTCTTTATTGCTAAGCCCTTCCTAAAAAGAACCAATGCAACTATTTATCTGTCTCTAAACATACTGTATGGCTCTCGAATCAGGGAGATTAGAAAAAAAAAAAAAGAAAAACCTAAAAACCCTTTTTAAAGAAAATTAAAGCTGGTAATGCCCCCTCCCCCCCAAAAGGAGTATATACTCGCCAATTCTTGGGCCCTGCAACACCAGTCCTGCACCTCCCTTCTAAGGATCTCGCAGTCTATTGTAGCCAATCATAGACCTCAGTGGTCAACTGCAGCAGCCTGTGCCGTTCTGTTCATAAGCTGAATCTTCAGCTTGCAAACAGTTCTGGAGGGGAGCATGGAGGTGCGACGCTAGTGTTGTGTGGACAGGTGAGTATATGAAACAATCATATGAAAAAGACATGTACCTAATTAATGCAAGGATCACTGTAAAGTGCTTTCTATACCATTGTGAGACCTCTACACACTCACAATAGTGACATTAATGTATACAACGTGAAGATTTTCATGTGTCATAAATAACTGGATTACTGATTAAATCGGTTCGCTTGCCTTCTCTCTTTGTGTCACAGAAGAAAGTATGTCTATTCTTAGGCTTCTCTTCAGCATCCAGCAGATGGAGCTCAGACTTGAGGCGTTCAATTTTCTGCAATCATAAAAAAAATACTTAGAAGCATTTACTTTGTTCTTCATAATTGTCAATATCCGTTTGCTAGTGCCCTGAGCCACACACTGTAAGCAAGCTGATATATTTAAAGGAGTTAGGAACTGAAACACAAAAATATATTGAATAAAAAAAAATGCATGTATGTTTAACAAAGTCTTTCCACAGCTGGATGTTATCCATTTAAATCGCATCCTACTGCGAGTTCATACAACTGTTGCGAGACAAGGCTTTAAGGGCCATTTACATGGGATTATTGTGCAAAATTCGCTCAAACGAAACTGCGAGATACTCTGTGTCTAAGTGCGCAGCCATCATGCACCATTTGTTTAAGGTTCACTATTCGCGCTCTTTCAACCAACATGAAAATCATCGCTGGATCGCTGACCCCACACGCTGCATAAGCTTCACATATACAGTGAATGTGAACGACAGAATGATTTCTCGTGAGAACGAGCCAAGGATGTATCCTTCTGTATAAATAGGCTGTCCGAGCGAACTCTGACATTGTTTACTCCTTCAAAAGATCTATCGTTTGGTGCGAACGGACCCTTACGTTGGGTAGTTTGGTCAGAAACCAGTGTGCACAAGCCAACAATAAACACATTTCATTACAGTGAAAATACTACACACATTTAATCTATGTAGCATAGCCAATAAAGTGTAGCACTCCACATATACAGCTGAAGCATGTGTCAAATTATGAAGGCAAAGAGAGGCGGTCAAATTATGTTCTTTAGCTGGTTGAGCAAAAGCAAAACAAAAACAAAAGAAACCTTCCACTTTTAAGGCCATCTTCACATGGGCGAAAAAAATAAATAAATAATCGCACAGGATTTATACATTGCAAAACGCACGAATATGACCCTATTCTGATGAATGGGGTCATTCACATGAGCAATGTTATACCGCACTGCTATGCAGGAAACAAAATCGCGGTACATCCTCGCATCTCCCATTGTTTTCAATGGGGCCGGTGTCGGCATCGCACCACGTGCCAGGTGCACGCAATACTAGGTCTTCTGTTAAAACCGATGGGAGAAACTCCACGATCCTCCACCGTGACTGACAGCCACAGCAGAGGATAGTGACTTCCGTGAAGTGATGCAAGGTAGTTTTGAAAGAAAAGCGCGGTATCGGACAGTGATCCTGGTGTCGAGGGTTAATTTGTTCAAACAGACTGATCAGTTATGTTGTCGGTTCCGAATTGACCTAAGCAGGAGGAGCGCTCTTTTGAGAGACCATGCACAGACCTATACACACAGTATATGGTTTGAAACAAGTGACTCTGTTTTATTATCTGCATCTCTTGGTATTTATAGAAGATCGCCCACGCAGGGATGCGACCTCTGGTAATACAAGGAGTAACCTCATGATACATACATTCATCTGATAAAAACACATGACTTCTATATCTTACAATGACATAATCATTCAATAAACTTTGACATTTAGGCTTGATATATGACATTCAAGAAATAGCTGATTTCACATGACTTTTAGACTAGTACATTAGTAAATATAGAGAAATAGCTGACAACTTCTTTGCGGTTAGGCCATGTCTTCCGAGACATCTGGCCTTAGAACTTCCTGATTCCACTTAGATCAGACGTTTGGCCTATTACTCAATAGTCATGAGTCCTTCAGAGCAGAATAGAATATTTGCAGTAGTCAACCTTCTTGATTCAAATAGATTACTAAGTAAAATATATTAACTCCTTTTTGATTAGCGACATTTATTAATTTCTTTACAGCCCCCATTGGCCCTTATCATTCCCCCATTTTGGACATCAGGAAGTCACACACAGGAATGACAATTATGGGGAATTTTGAGGCTGAGTTGATCCAGAGGAAGGCGAAAACCCTTTTAGGAAAAAGCCAATTATCCTTGTATAAAAGGGAAAAATTCCTTCCTGACCCCAAATATGGCGATCGGAACAAGTCCCAAGATCACAGCCGACATCTGACTTTTTAAAATGCATTATTGTTTTCATGAATCTAAACAAATCTCTTATCATTTATGTGAAACATAAAGTGTATGTTTGACCGCATCACAATAGGAACAATATTCATATACATTATGAAAGGTATTCTCCTGGAAAACATTGCTCTCCTCTACATCACTATCGTTATGCACTATTGAATATATATCGCGAAGTGTCTTTATTGGAGTGGGGATAGACAGTAAGCAAGTCCGTAAAATATCTTCCCCACTCCGCAGGTTGGGCATGCACATGTGGGAAATATTCAGTACGTCCTTTGCAAAGTATTCCCACATGTTGGGGTGTCCTTCCGCCCAAACAGTCCATCTTCTTCTTACATCGACAGTTGATGAAGAATTGTCCCGAAAAGAGAGTAGTCCAAGAAAACAAAGGGTAAATAATACACCTATCCAGACTATCAATGCTGGTGTCCAGGTTGCCATCCTCCTCCCCCACCCTGGGTTGGGCTTACTCTCCACCCCCCTCGTGGTGCTGAGGCGTTGGAACTTTCTTGCAGTGTGAGGCATGGATCCAAGTGGGTTTGCCTTCTAGCTTGACCGAGGTGGGAGTGGTTAACAGCACTTGGTATGGTCCGTCAAAGCGAGGTTCCAAAGTCTTTCTGACGTGTCTCTTTACCACCACCCAATCTCCGGGATTCAGAGAGTGGGATCCTTCCAAACTATCAGGGTCTGGAATAGAAGAGAAGACTAGGTCGTGTGTTATTTTTAGCTTTTGGCATAAGTCCTGCACAAAGGAAGTAACTTTATCATGACCCAGGGATAGAGCTTGGGGGTGATACAGTCCTAACCTGGGCACGGAGCCAAAGAGAATCTCATAAGGAGACAGTCCTGTTTTCCTATTTGGTGTGGTTCGTACTGAGTAGAGGGCCAGAGGTAGGCACTCGGGCCAAGGTTTTCCTGTTTCAACCATGGCTTTCTGTATCTTAAGTTTGAGGGTGCCATTGAGTCTTTCTACTTTTCCGGAGCTCTGCGGATGATAGGGGGTGTGAAAGGCCTGTTCTACTCCTAAGGCGGACATGACTTCCTTCATTACCTCACCAGTGAAGTGAGTACCACGGTCGCTCTCAATGGTCTCTGGTACCCCAAATCTGCACACTAACTCTGACACAAGTTTTTTTGCAGTGGCCTGGGCAGTGGCCTTCGTGACCGGGTAGGCCTCAGCCCACCCAGAAAAGAGGTCAATGCATACCAGGACATACTCATACCTTCCTGATCTGGGCAGCTGGATGTAATCTATCTGTAGTCTCTGGAAGGGGTACAAAGGTCGCGGAGTGCACTTCCGAGGGGTCTTTACTACTTGACCGGGGTTGTGTAGTGCACAGATTTCACAAGCCTTGACGTATGCCTTTGCCATCCTGTCAAATCCCGGAGCGTACCACATTTTCTCCACCAGGGCTACCATGGCATTACGAGAAGCGTGCACCTTTCCATGAGCCAAAAGGGCCATACTAGGATAGGCAGCCGCAGGTAAACACATACGGGAACCCATCATCCAACCTTCATTTCCTTTTACTGCCCCTGCACTTGCCCAGCGCTCCTGCTCTTGCCCTGAGGGGAGTAGGTCCACCTCCTTCTGTGGTGGGACAGAGAGGGTCTGGTCCTCGGCAGGGGGATCAGGATCCTCCTCTGCTGGGCAGGACCTGGTCTGAACTCTGCACACGGGTGCCCTCCAGTCCAGCAGGGCTGCAGCCTTTGCTGTTCCGTCTGCCTTCTCGTTGCCTCTGCTTTCCAAGGAGTCCCCTTGGGTGTGTGCCTTTACCTTTATTATGGCTACCTGCTTCGGGAGCATGATAGCTGACATTAAACTACTTACTGCCTCACCATTCTTTATCGGTCTGCCTTGAGCTGTTAGGAAGCTCCGCGCGCGCCAAATCGGCCCATAGTCATGCGCAACGCCAAACGCGTACCTGGAGTCCGTGTAGATATTAGCAGTGACTCCCCGGGCTAACTTGCAGGCCTCGGTCAGAGCGCACAGCTCCGCTTCCTGTGCTGACATATGTGGGGGCATGGCGCGGCCTATCAGTACTTCATTCATTGATACTACAGCAAACCCTGTCACAAATCTGCCCATCTCATTCTGGTATCGTGATCCATCCACAAACATTTCAAGGTGGGGGTTCAGGAGAGGCTTATCTGTGACATGAGCAAATCCAGCTGTCTCCTGCTCCATCAGAGCAGCACAGTCATGCTGGTGCTCGGCGTCAAAAGCTTCCTCTTCGCCTAGGGAATTGACAAAAAGTTGATCCCCTGTGCTTACTCCCCCTTTTGAATCAGTGTCACCTAATGGCAGTAAGGTGGCCGGATTCAAAGTTGTGCAACGTTGAAATGAGACATTGGATGAAGAGTGTACTGCAAGTTCCATTTTGACCTGTCTAGCAAGAGAAAGATGTCTACGGCTCACCTGTGTCAGAATTCCATGTACGTCATGGGGCGTGAGGACCACAAGAGGGTAGTCTAGGACCACCTCAGAAGCTTTCTCAAGTAGTGCTTGTACAGCCAGAACTGCTCTTACACAGGAGGGTGAACCCCTGGCTACTGCATCAAGATGTGCACTGTAGTATGCTACAGGGCGCTTTTTGTCACCATGCTCTTGTGTGAGGACGGCAGTAGCATGTCCCGCCATCTCAGTCACGAACATCTGGAAGGGTTTATCATAGTCAGGCAGACCCAGTGCTGGAGCACTGGTGATCTGTATTTTCAGCTGGTGAAAAGCTGACTCGGCCTCCGGAGACAAAGCAAATGGCTTAGAACTCAGGCAGTCGTACAGAGGCTGCATGGTCATGGAGGCAGAGCGAATCCACGGCCGACAATATGAAACTAACCCCAGAAATGTCCGCAACTGAGCATGGGAGGTAGGGAGTGGCATGTCCTCCACCACCTTGGTACGTTCTGGCGTGAGGTGTTTTGTACCAGGACCTAGGCAGTGACCAAGAAACACAACATGAGATTTGCAAAACTGTAATTTGTCTTTACTGGCTTTACACCCACTGTCTGCAAGAAAACAAAGAAGGCTGAGTGAGGCCGCAACGCAGGTGGGTCTGTCCGGTGCACACAGTAGGAGATCATCAACATACTGAAGCAGGGCCACACCTGGTGGGACCGTCCATGCATCAAGTACAAGCCTCATACATCGGGTGAATTGATTTGGGCTGTTTTGTGCCCCTTGTGGTAGGACAGTCCAGCAGTACTGTTTTCCTCGGAACGTGAAGGCGAACAGGTACTGGCAATCGGGGTGGATCGGGACGGACATAAATGCATTGGCTAAATCGATCAGAGTGTACCAACAGGTTCCGGAAGGTATGGTGGACAACAGAGTGTAGGGATTGGGGACCAAAGGTGTTTCTAGGATGGTCACCTTATTGATTTCTCTTAGATCGTGAACCATCCGGTAGGTATCAGGTTCACCTTTCTTCCCTTTCTTTTTAACCGGGAAGAGTGGCGTGTTAGCGGGTGAGACGCAAGGTTTTAAAGCATTCAAGGCACATAACTCTGTAATAGTGGAGGCTATTGCGTCTTCCTGTGCCATGGCTAGGGGATATTGGCGGATCATGGGGGCTTTTTCCCCATCTTTGAGATATACCATGACTGGGGGTACGTGGAGATGGCCCAAGTCTGTCTTCCCTTTTGCCCAAAGGGTCTCTGGCACTGCTGAGAGAACCTGTGTATCTTCTGGGGTCAACACATATACAGTACAAGAAGGAGGCGGAGTGACCAAGTCTGCTGCCATGAGACAGAATACTTGGTGGTCGGCCGCAGAGGTACTGACATGAGCCTCACCGGAAGGATGGAGCTGAATACAGCACCCCAGGGGTCCCATCACATCGGTTCCCATGATGCAATCCCCAGCGGGTGACACCAGGAAGCGAGTGAGGACTCGTGACCCTTGAAAGGAGACTTCTATGGGCTCGGTCTCACGCATGGGTGTTGGTTCCCCGGACACTCCAACGGCTATGGCTATGGAGTCTGAGAGGGGAATACTAAGATCGTTGACTTGTGAGGTACTGACACATGATTTAGTAGCCCCTGTGTCAATTAAAAAGGGCACCTCCTTCCCCTGGATTTTTAGAGGCTGAAAAATTTGTGGCCCACGTGCGTCAGTAACTATAAGGGACACGGGGGAAGGAGTGCCAGACCTTCATTGGTAATTGGTATACCCGTTATTTCCCTGTGGGCGGGATGATGTGGTAGTGGCCGTACTTCCCTGTTGCCCCCTTTCGTCTGACATGTTCTGTCTAGGGCGTTTAGGGGCTCTACAATTACGGGCCAAGTGTCCAGTCTTCCCGCAGTTATAACACTTACGGGTCTCCCGCCTGGGGTCGTTAAGTCGGACTGTGTCCCCCTCCATGGTGTAATGTTTAACCATAACACCCTTTGCGTGGTCTTCTGTGTCCATGACAAATCCTACAGCTTTCTTATATAGATCACGCGGTTTGGCCTGTCGCCAATCGGGGGTACATGCTTTAACGCGTTCAGACAGGCGCTTATCTATTCCTTGCATAAAGGCTTCACAAAAAGCAGCATTACGTATTGCTTTTGGACAATCATATAAACCCAGATCTCTGCCAACTTCCTCTAAACGGCCAAAGTAACATTCAATAGACTCGCCCTTGTTCTGTCTACACTGGGTTAGGGCTGTACGTCTCTCTTGGGCTTTATCCTTAAACCAGGTTTTAACTTTGTCAACATATTGAGTACCACTAGGTAATGTCTGGGGGTCATCTGGGCGATCTTCAAGACCACAAAATTGAGCAATACTATTGTAAAGGCCCAGAGGACATTTTACATTCATAAGACATTCCATATCTGTCCAAGTGGCAGAGTAGTTTTTCTGTATGACTTCCAACTTTCTATGGAAAGCTGCTGGCTCTGTCTGGGGATCAGGCAGTTGCTGACACAGTGCCATCTGGTCTGTGGCGCTCCAGGGTCGCCATGTAGTGACTGTAGACCCGGGAGTTGGTCTATGTGCGTCCGTAGGTCTGTCATTAGAAGACGATGGTCTGTCAGTGTCCTCTTGTCTGACCGTGCCCAATGGTGGACTTGGTCTGTTTGGTTCTCTATAATGGGTAGTGGAGGTTGTAACTGGGAATAAGGGAATCGGTTGTCTACACTGATCCCTGGGACGTGGAGTCCCACATACTGTACAGAGTTCTTTAAAACAGGCATTCTGTTGACCACAACGTGGACAGTCCCAAGCCGGACCTCTATTTACTTCAGGGCCCGGGGATCCTGATTGAGGGCTGTATGGAGGTGTATCCATCTGGGCAGTAGCCTGTGGATACGTAGGAGGCAAGGGTGGCAAATTGGGATACAGAGAATTAAAGGGATTATTAGGAGACATTGGTGGAGCGGCCGGGACGACAGGAGAGACTAATGGAACCGTAGGGGTTTCCATGGGAACGTCTATTGGTGGCCAGGGCATAGGACAATAAACTAAAATGCCCTCGCCTCGGGACTCGGAGTCCCAGTGTTCGTCTTCTGCTGTTTTAGAGCAGTCCAGAATAGCCTTCATGCCTTTTTCCAAACCCTTATTTCTTATTTCCTTTCTATGCTTATCCTCATATTGTGACCAAAATTCATAATTGAATGTTCCCGCCTTCTTAAGGCCTATACGTTTGTAAACTTTATAGGCTTGTCTGCAAATGTCCTCCCCTTCTCTATCTTTAATTATCTCAATAGGAGTCTGATATATCTTAGATTGTTCAGACCCCATCTTGACCACTTCCGACTATTCTTCACTAAGTATACAGGACGTATATTTCACACAGTAAACTAAGATAATCACTGAGACTATCTGGGAACACACAGTTCCCTGTCCCGGAATAGATTTACAGAACTAAAACGTGGTCAACTTCAAACACTAGGATTCAGGGGAGACCAGACTTCGCCTCTTAGGGAACTTTTAGTAATATTATAACAGATCCAGAGTAAGAATATGACTGCCAGAAATGAGACTATAACAATAACAATTATTTCAATCTCCAATACAGACAACATGACTCTTTAAGTCCCAATGAGTGAGTTCTTCCGTCTAGGACAGTTAAATGAACTTATTCACTCTAAAATATGGACGGGGCAGAAAATATAGGAAACAGGCAACAACATACCTCTAGTCCGTTAGAGACACACAGATCAAAAGAATCCAGACTGTATAATAGTAAGATAAGCTCTTACCTGTTACACCGGTGTTTTAGTCTGGGGTCTCCGAATCCAGTATCCACGTCAACGGGCCAGGAGTTTGTTTCAGTCTACTGGTTGCGATGTCCCGTAAAGGTAAGCCCCGCCCCCTTAGTTGGGCGCCAAGAACTGTCGAGGGTTAATTTGTTCAAACAGACTGATCAGTTATGTTGTCGGTTCCGAATTGACCTAAGCAGGAGGAGCGCTCTTTTGAGAGACCATGCACAGACCTATACACACAGTATATGGTTTGAAACAAGTGACTCTGTTTTATTATCTGCATCTCTTGGTATTTATAGAAGATCGCCCACGCAGGGATGCGACCTCTGGTAATACAAGGAGTAACCTCATGATACATACATTCATCTGATAAAAACACATGACTTCTATATCTTACAATGACATAATCATTCAATAAACTTTGACATTTAGGCTTGATATATGACATTCAAGAAATAGCTGATTTCACATGACTTTTAGACTAGTACATTAGTAAATATAGAGAAATAGCTGACAACTTCTTTGCGGTTAGGCCATGTCTTCCGAGACATCTGGCCTTAGAACTTCCTGATTCCACTTAGATCAGACGTTTGGCCTATTACTCAATAGTCATGAGTCCTTCAGAGCAGAATAGAATATTTGCAGTAGTCAACCTTCTTGATTCAAATAGATTACTAAGTAAAATATATTAACTCCTTTTTGATTAGCGACATTTATTAATTTCTTTACAGCCCCCATTGGCCCTTATCACTGGCAAGCGCGACTTTGAGCAGCGATTCACAACCCACATATCGCACTCGCCTCTGTGAAGTTAGCTTTAAAGTGCAGGACAAATAATTAGGTAAATGTTATTGCGCAGGTCATTCCAGATGCGCCAATACCAAAAATGTGTGTGTATATAACTTTTTTTAAATTTAAATTTCCAAAAATCATGAATTTTGCAATTGGAAATGTTCATAAAGTCCTGGTAGGAGTTAAACATGTGATCCCCTCTGATCACTCATAATACACCGCAATACTTCCACATCCCAATGTATTATTGTCAGTCAGTGCTTAACTGTAATGGACCCAACAGGCACATAAATTTGGCAGATGCAAAGGCCTTTAATAGGTCCCTAAATAGCATGGCAACCCATTGGAACAACTCACAACCAGTGTGCAGGGGATACCAATGGGGTGACAGAGGGTTTTATCTTCCTTTCTCTAATCAGTTAGATGTTGTGGTCAGAAAATACCGTTCAAAGCAAGCTATGTCAAGTCGCTTTTATCTTCACACTTGCGGAAACAAATTGTGATTTCCACAAACGGAGGGAAAATAAATCGCAGCATGCCCTATTTTTATGCAGACTCCGCAGACTGCTTCTAGTGAAGTCAATAAAAGCAGTTTGACCCGTGGCCCATTCGCAATTGACATTATAGATAGGCCGCGGGTACCCACGTCATCTCTTGGCGACGCCGCAGCAAAAACAGACATTTAAAAATAAAATCTGTACAGTACATGACCGACGGTGAGCATCCATGGTCATCCACAGTACACAAAAAACAGGTACGCAGGGTTGCCGGCCACTGTCAGAGCCAGAATCCGCATGCGAAATCCGGCTCTGCCGTGTGCAGGCTGCCTAACTACAAGTTGTAGCTTACCTTAGACTCTGCGACTCTCTTCATCTCCACATACTTTATGTCCTGTGTTCTCATGACTTTAAGCTGCTCATCTGTGACAACTTCTGGCTCTTGCTTTATGACGTGAACCCCATCCTTCAGAAATAGCACACAGAATAAGCAAACTACACTTCTCAGGATACAGATATTGTATGAACCAATAATTACATAGTCTTAAAATAAAAAGAAAGAACAGACATTTTTCAGAGTTGAAAAATTATTTTAAAAAATTGTTACACACACTTAAAGCGGTTGTACCAGAATTAACTTTTATCACCTCAGATAGGTTAGGTCATAAAAGTCTGATCAATGGGGGGTCTCGATCCTGGAAATGGGGGTGGGAATGGAGGAGACCTGTGCCCCCCTCGTCATGTCTCTGTGGGGATGCTTTTCCCACCCGCAGTGATCTCACATTGAATAGAGCGATAGCAGCGCATGAATGGAAGCCAGTCCATTTATTTCAATGGGCCTTACGGAAATAGAGTACTCCAGCAGCCCCACTGAAAATGAATGGAACAGTGCCAGCCATTGCTCTATTCAGTCTCCTCCTCACTGATTAAACTTTTATTACCTATCCCATGAATAGATGATAAAAGTTCATCCTGGTATAACCCTTTTAAATAGCTGATCACTGTAGGTCTGGGTGCTGTAACCGCAGGGGCCACATATTTCTGTAGAAGAGGAAATTAGTGCTACATGTCATCGATTGTAATGAAAGCGCAATTATGTTAAATGATAGAAATTCCAGAGTTAGGCTAGGTTTACATGGTGACTTTGGCTGTGACATGTCATGTAACCCAAGACTGCAATGCATCTCCTCATTTAAGGGGAAAAATGCCTGCCTAACTCCAATCTGGCAATTGGAATAATCCCTCGATCACCGACACTTCTGAAGTTATTAAGGTTTATAACATAATATTGTAGTGCTTAAGAAAGGCATACAGTCCCCTTATTGAATTCCGCATCACCACATCCTCAAGCAGAGAGTTCCATAGTCTCACTGCTCTTACAGTAAAAAAAACATTTTTTATGTCGGTGTAGAAACAGTCTTTTCTCTAGACGTAGAGGACGCCCCCTTGTATTGCCCCCTGTTATATGTATACATAGTCATTAAATTGCCACTCAGCCATCTTTTTTTCTCAACTAAATAATCCCAATTTTGATAACCTCTCTTGGTATTGTAGTGCGCCCATTCCATTTATTACTTTAGTTGCCCAGCTTTGTACCTGCTTAAGCTCTGATATGTCCTTCTTGAGTATCGGTGCCCAAAACTGTCCATAATATTCCATGTGTGGTCTGACCAGTGACTTGTAAAGAGGAAGAACAATGTTCTCATCATGTGCCCCTAGACCTCTTTTGATGCCCCCGTGATCCTATTTGCCTTGGCAGCAGCTGCCTGACACTGGTTGCTCCAGTTAAACTTACAGATAACTAAAATCCCCAAGTCCTTTTCCATGTCAGTGTTACCCAGTGGTTTCACATTTAGTATGTAATGGTGACATGTATTTCCTCTGCCCATGTACAGAACCTTACATTTATCAGCGTTAAACCTCATGTGCCACTTTTCTGCCCAAATCCTCAACTTAAATAGCTCCACTTGCAACCGCCTTGTGTCCTTTCTTGTGTTAATTACTTTACATAGTTTTGTATCATCTGCAAAAATTGATATTTCACTGTGTAATCCTTCTACCAGGTCAATAAAATATGAAAAAGAATAGTACTCCAGGATAGCATCTCTTTGAAACCATTCAAACATTTTGCCCACAATAGAAGTAAGACTTACCAGCCTGCAGTTTCCAGGGTCACTTTTTGAGAAGCTTTTTAAATATCAATCCAGTGGAACAGACCCATCACTAAAGAGTCCTCAAATACGATAAACAATGGTCTATGACATTTCTTAATTCCCTTAGAACCCGGGGTGTATGCCATCGAGACCCCGTGATTTCTCTGTTTTAATCTTTTTAAGGCACATTTGCACTTCTTCCTGGGGTAGACTGGTGACATTAAAGTGGTTGTCGCGAGGAAGCAGTGAATTTTTTTTTTTGCCCAGTCCCCCTAATTAAGCATACATTACTAAGCCCCCCTGTAAATGACTTTTCTAGCTGGTTTGTACTTACAGTTCCAGCGTTTCAGCAACTTATAAAAATTTTCCCAAGATGGCCGCCGGCTTTTTTCCCGTCGCTTGCTGTAGCCCGACGTGCGCGCTCCCGAGACGCTACCAGCTGTGTCTCCCTGACAACCAGACGCCCCGCAGCCGCCGACCGGACCCCTGGATTGAACGCGGCCGACCACGGCACACAGTCACCCACCGCCAGCAGCAGGTAACCGGCGCTAGACCCCTGACAACAGACGAAGGCCCCCCCGGCCCAGCGGCAGCCCCCCCCCGGCCCATCACTTACCTTGGCGGCAGGACGGCGGGACAGCTGGGCGGCTTCTCGGGGCGGCTGGGCGGCTTCTTGGGACAGCTGGGCGGCTCAAGTTTCTGCACCTTCCTCTAAGAGAGGATGGTACAGAATGGCCGCTCCAGTGCGCTCCCGAGAAGTGACAGCTCGTCTGCGCATGCGCAGAAGAGCTGTAGCGGCTAGCAGGCTGAAGCGGCTCGTGCTGAGAGCAGAAGACCAGACTGCGCAAGCGCGTCTAAAAAAGCAAGCTGCCAGCGAATTTAGACAAAACCATGGAGACGAGGACGCTAGCAACGGAGCAGGTAAGTGAATAACTTCTGTATGGCTCATATTTAATGCACGATGTATATTACAAAAGTGCATTAATATGGCCATACAGAAGTGTATAACCCCACTTGATTTCGTGAGACAACCCCTTTAAGTGGAAAGTTTACTTTATCACTCTGCTTCTTTGCTGCCTTCTTGTTTTAGTAGTTCATACGCTTTCTTTTTGCAGCTTATTGCCCCCTTTACATCTTTACTGAGACACATTGGTGTCTCCTATTCCTAAGCCTTTTATTCCTGTAAGGTATGAACCGCTCACAGAAAGTATTTAGGTTATTTTTAAAACATTTCCCATTTATTGTCTGTACTCTTATTTCTGAGGACATTGTCCCAGTCAATATAATCTAGGGCATCTCTGAGCAGTTTGAACTTTGCCTTCCTAAAGTTTAGTATTTTTGTAGGTCCCCGATAAAACTCCCTTGTGAAAGACAAGTGGAAATGTATTATATTATGGTCACTATTTCCCAGGTGCCGCCCCCTCACCCCCGTTCCTTAATATTAAGTCCAAAATAGCTGTCCCTCTAGTTGGGTCCTGTACAAGTTGGGGTAAGGTAATTATCTTTAGCTACTGACAGAAAATGGTTACCTTTATGAGAGGCGAAGGTTTCAGCTTCCCAGTTTATATCCAGATAGTAACGTCCCCCATAATAACTACCTAATTGTGATTTGCTGCTTAATCCATTTGCCTAAGTAACAGACTTTCAGTGGCTTCTGTTATATTTTGTGGCCTATAAAAACCCACTATAAAGATGTCATTGTTTTCCTCTACGTATTTCTATCCATAGAGACTCCACAAGTTCATCTCTCTTATAGCTTCCCATAATGTGGGCTTTAACCACTTAACACTACAGGACATACAGTTATGTCCTGCAAGTTCGGGGTATGTAAGGAGGGGGATCGTGGGTCCATCAGACCTGTTAACCCTTTAAATAATGCTAATTCTGAAAGGGACATTTAAATACTATGATCGATGTTCGGGACTGCCACACTACCCTCCTTGCGATAAGATCGTGGGTTGCTGTGTGGTGGCCATGGCAGCCGGGGGCCTTCTATTCTACCAAGACCTGTCTAGTCTCCCCTGTGCTCTCCTTCCCCTTCTTACTGGAACAGTCATTCACCTGACTGCCAGAGAGCATATTGTGCTACAGTAGTGCTAACCCTGTAATGGCATCACCCTCATCTGCCAACTTTGCAAACTTGTTGGGGTGTATCAGTTCAGGATTAGCCTCCCTGGATCTCTTCCCTCTACCCCCATCACCCAGCCAGCTGCCTGCTCCTCCTGCACTCCTATACCACCATCTACCCCAGCGAGTGTCTACTCAGTGAGCAGTCAAGTCCTTTCCATGGTGCCAATAGATCTCGGTGTTGCAAGCTGTTCAATTAGATCCAGGATCTGGGCTTCCTAATGTGCAAGACACTCACATCTCATACAGCAGTATGCACGCTCTGAAAGCTGTTCAAGGACTGCATACATGGCACAACATGTACACGGGATGGCATTGGGGGATCGTACAGATAGATAAAAGTAATATATACAAAAAAATAGATAAACAGTAAATAAATACAAGTGACTCTTCCAAAGTCACACACTTAAGGCCCATTTAGACAACGATTATCGCTCAAAAGCTGATAATTGTTGTGTGTAACTGCACTGACATCGTGCAGTTTTCGTTAAGTCGTCGCTCATCGTTGTCTTTCAGCATGCTGAAAGACAACGATGAGCCTTATCAGGGATTTACAGCGGGATACAGCTGATACTATTGTTTCAGCTGTATCCCGCTCAATGATAACAGGCTGGGTATGAAGAACAGAGCGCTCCAGTTCTGTTCTCCATACCCGGCACGGAGCGCTCGGCTGTATAACAGCTGGGCTCTCCGTGCAGAAAACAGCTGGATGCAGAAGACAAGCGGGGACACCCAGCTGGCCTTCTGCATCCTCCGCTCCATGTGCTCAGCTGTATAACAGCCAAGAGCTTGGAGCAGGGGAACAGCTGGATGGAGAAGACAAGCGGGGACACCTCGCTTGTCTTCTGCATGCTCGGCTGTGTAACAGTCGGGCGCTTTGTGCAGAGAACAGCTGAATGCAGAAGACAAGCGGGGATTTCCGCTATGATTCTCCGCTCGTGGACGTCGCGGTTGTGCTTTCCATAGCAACGCTATGTAAAGCTTCAGACCGTGTGATTTGCTGATGATTTATCGCCGGCGGAATCATGCCCGTGGACATGCAGACTTAGTGGCAGTCTGGGATCTAAGACACATGCACCTTAGAGCTGAAGGCACTTGGTGCTTAGACAAGCAACGGGACCTCCTTTGCAGGTACTAGCTCAGATTTAAACTGTTCGCACCCTCCCTCTATACCAACCAAATGTAACACTGCTTTCTGGTAGACACATGCTGCCACCTGAGGCCCAGAGGTGGCACTGAGAACAAAGCAGTGATTTAATTCCACAGGTATCCTTTTCATACTTCTTGCAGATATCTTGAGTAACTGCCTAGATGACAGATCCTCTTCAATCACTTTCTCTAAATCTAGAGCTAAATGAATAATGTTGAACAGCGCCGATTACCTGGAGTTTAGTCGAGATCATTTTAAAGTAGAATTCATCGGGATTCCTCTCAAGGGCCTTCCTCCGCAGGGCATCGAGTGTCCTTTTCTTCTTTTGATAGTCACTAGATTAAAAACAAAGTGAAACACCAGAGTCCCATGAAGATACATTAAAAACTGACCAACCCCCCCCCCCCCCCCCCCCCAAACAAACTCAAAGCGAAGCTGGCATCGATCTCCACCACAAGATTTATACAATATCTGGGTGGTTGAAAATAGCTGCTATAGGAACACATGGAACAGTTCCAACCACCCAGCATAAACCCTACAGCATGAGGAGACATTACGGGGGAGAGTCATGAAAACGTCTAAAACAAAACTTGTCTTTGGTGTTTACAGCAATCCACCCCAGCACGGCTTTCATTCCTCTTAGTACTCTTGAAAAATGAAAGCTGCTGTGTGATTGGTTGCTATGGGCAAAAAAAAGAGTTTTCATGAATATGCCCCATAATCTTAAAGGGAGCCCGTCAGCAAGTAGGAGCACCATAATTTCTCTTAGGCTGGCTTCGCACAGTAAAAAAGCAGATTATGAAAGCAATGATTTACAGCGGTTTCCTTCCCATCTGCAATATTTTCACTGATGCAACATTGAAGGGATAAAAAACCGTGACTCGCTCTATCTTTCTGCGATTTTCTATCTCCCATGTATCACTATGGAGCCTCATTTTAATCGCAGCACAACAAACACACATTGCGATGTGATTTTAACATTAGAAAGTCCTATTGACTGTTGCGACAAAAAAAAAAAATGTACGATTTTATGGCGGGCAGCAGCGATGCAATGTAAGGTTATCCTTTTTTTAAAAAAAAAAAAAGAATCATTGACGCTCAAAAAAAAAAAAAATCACGGGAACAAAGATGTGATTTTCTCGCAGCAAAATCGCGGTCACCTGTGTGAAACCAGCCTTATGATGCCCATAAGTTCCCAGGGAGGTAATTTTCATAGTTGCCCACACTGTCATCCCTAAAAGTCGGTGCATGGACTCAAAGCAGTACACCGTATGCGCACAACCTTTAGCTTTCGGGTCGATGCACGGTCTGGCGGTTACCAAGAGGCAGCTGAGTATATGAGCCACCTCCCTGAGATAACTTAGATTATGGTGCTCACAGACAGTAACAGGTTCCCTTTACAGGGGTTGTAACTAAGTCTACTCTTATCAACCATCCGTTGGATAGACAGAAGTGTGATTAGAGGGGGTCCTGCTGATGAGACACCCATTGATCCTGAGAATGGCGTCCCTTGTCCCCCTTAGTAAGGAGGCAATAAAATGGAGCGACACATGTGCAGTGCTGCTCCATTCATCTCTATTGGGGCTGCTGGAGATGGCGAACGCTTGTACTCATTTCCATCAGCTCCATTGACATCACTGTGGCTTAGTGGCCCTCAGTGAAGAGAAGAGGGGGACACAGAGCTCTGCTAAGACCCTCACCGATCTATCACCTATCTTGTACAAAGGCAATAAAAGTAGACTTTGGTACTGTCTCTTTAAGAGAGGTTTACAGCTATTAGAAGTGCAGTTCCCACTGTTACCGGACGGGGGCGTGCACTCTAGACTTACTCGGCTCGGAGTTTGTAGTCTTTCTTCTTCTCCAGGAGTCCTAGATTTTTACGGAAGCCTGGCTATACCAAAAAGACAGAAAGAGAGTTATTACGTTCTGGTTTCCCACGTCATGCGCTAAACCAGACTCGTCCGGCTCTGTGCCGGAACACGGCCTGACCTGTGACCGCTCCTTATGGTTCTTCTGCCGGGACTTCAGCGCTTTCCTAAAGGCTCCAGACATTGTGGCTACAGCAGTTCAAAACTAGTCTGCGACCAAGACGAGAAACACGCTGCTGCCTGCACTTCCGGCTCGCCGGGTGACGTTCGACGATACTTCCGGTCCCACGTCGTGCGTTGCGTTCCACTGTTCCTAAGATGTAGAGGGACGCTGTAATTCTCGAGAACCGCTGACAGGTGGCGCTAGAAGCTGCACATTTGTGCCTGTATGCAGGAATTGTTAGTTGTGACCATTTTCCAATCCGCTGATTTGGGGCAATATAAATATATACTGGGTAGCAGTTGTTGGAATGTCTACAGGGAAATACATCTGGGTCTGCCGATGGGAATGGCTGGTTTTTCCCATAAAGGGGTAATTCTAATCATAATTTGTATTTAGCGACTTTCAAAGATATCCCTTGGGCCTTATTTACACGGGTGAGAATCTGGCACGACTTTTGCGCGTTGCCAGATGCACACAACTCGCATGAATATAAAATTGAATGCACTTATTCACATGAGCGATTTTTTTTCTTTTTTCCCTCGCAGCAATAAGCAATTTGAGGATAAAGTTAGCAGCACGTTCTTTCTTTTTGCGTTTCCTTGGAATGCCTTGCCCATTGTTTCAGTGGGACCTCAAAAGACATCGCATGCCGTACAATGCGAGTGCGATGTGATGTTTCCCATTGAAGTCAATAGAAAACACTTGTGATCTTCTGACACGCGTGGAATTACGTACCAGAGGCGAGGCGTTTTGAATATACAGGCCTTGTATCAGCGTGAAAAACGCACGTTGGCAAGCTCAATATCAGGCCGAGTTTCTCAGCCTGATGTTGGACTCGCCCATGTGAATGTAGCCTAAGGGCTCCTTCACACGGGCTTTTTATATCAGTGTTTTGCAAGCCAAAACCAGGAGTGGAACGTACAGAGAGAAAGTATGATGGAGAGATTTGCATTTCTTCCATATTTTGGACCCACTGCTGGTTTTGGCTCACAAAATACTGATGCAAAAAAAGCCCGTGTGAAGGAGCCCTCAGGGTTGCTGCACACTGGCGAGAGCGATATTGAGATGTGATTGACGCCCCGATATCGCTCTCGCAATCCATCTGAAGCCCTGGATGCGAGGTGTTTTTGCAGGGAAACAGCCTCCCATCCCTGCAGGGCTGAAGGAATCTCCTGCCATGTCTAAGTGGCAGGGGACTTCCCGTGGCGAGGATTTTCAGGAGGGACTTGAAATATGAGCCCCCCTCCCCCCTGAAAATAATCCATGACCGTTGAGAAAAAAAAACACTAATACATCACCTGGGAAGTGCTGTCATCTCTGGCGCGTCTTCTTGCAGGTCCCAGAACTCCTCTTCTCCTTCTCTTCCGGCAGGGGATTTTAAAAAACCCTCCCCCTGAAAGCGCTGTCTCTGGTAGGCTGAGCACTGTGACCATTCATTGAATGAGCGCTGCCTCTGATTGGTCACAGTGCTCAGCCAATATTCAACTTGTGACCCCTTTACTTTTCCTATTTAGGACCTAATGAATGGTCCTGCCAAATTTCATGTGTTCGACACCAAAAAGTTAGAGAATTAGTGGCGAGTCAGTTAAGGAGTGAGGGCTTTCACCTTTATGTATATAGATTTCTCTTCCTAGCACTGTGCATGGGGACACTCTTTAACTGATACTGTTCACTGAACAATCACTGCATTAGGCTGCATTCACACGAACGTATATCAGCTCGGTTTTCACGCCGAGCCGATATACGTCGTCCTCATCTGCAGGGGGGGGGGGGGGATGGAAGAGCCAGGAGCAGGAACTGAGCTCCCGCCCCCTCTCTGCCTCCTCTCCGCCCCTCTGCACTATTTGCAATGAAAGGGGGTGGGGCTAAGTTCCGATAATTAGCCCTGCCCCACCTCTCCCTATTGCAAATACTGCAGAGGGGCGGAGAGGAGGCAGAGAGGGGGCGGGAGCTCAGTTCCTGCTCCTGGCTCTTCCACCCCCCCCCCCCCCCTGCAATCACAGCTATCAGACATCAGGGAACAGATTCCACAAGATAGCAAGCATCCTTCATATTTCCTGCCGCAGCAGCTCAGACAGTTGGTGCAAGTTTTATGGATATATGGAAAGAGATCTCACAGCCCTTCCCTGCATATCCCAAACATGTTCAATAGGGTTATATTCTGGTGAATTTGGATGCCAAGGCAGTGTTGAGAATTCATTGTTGTGTTCCTCCAATCACTCCCTAGTCTTCCAATGACATGGAAGTGTTGTCCTTTGGAACAAGGTGGAAGCTGGGTCCTGAGGGCAAAAGGCGGGTGATTGATGCCTGATGGTATAGAGCGAAGTCTGGAAGCCGGGACACGAGCGTGTAGGGCGATAGTCTGAAACTGGGGCCTGAGGGCAGAGAGTAGAGGCCTGAAGATGGGGCCTAAAATTGAGACCTGAGGGCAGTAGTTGGAATCTGGGCCTGGGGCCGAACCTTGGAGCGCCTGAACATGGCATCTTATTCCCCTCTCTCTATGGACACTTAGCACAAACTGTATATGTATGGAGGAGTTGGGAGGAATAGCTATTAGCTGAATGAGTGCTTGGCCCTCAGTTATGTAAGGGTGCTCACATACCTTAGTAGCAGAATAGCTAATATTCTATTAGATTGTAAGCTTGTGGAAGAGTTTCTATTGCATAGGAGCTTAGGAGCAGGTTGTATTTGTCTATTTCTGTACATTTATATATACTGCAATATGCAGCATGACAGATTAGATCCTGGGTGATAGCCGATTGCCATATCTGGGGTCAGGAAGAAATTGTTTTTCCCCCCTGAGATAGAACTCTCTGGAGATTGTTACCTTCCTTTGAATCTTTGTGTCTGGCGGCTCTCATCATAGGACATTGGTGGTCTGGTCAGAAGGACCGCAGCAAGTTCTGTGGTCTCCACCGGTCCTAACCTGAGCGTCACTGTGGTCAGTGTGTAATTTATTAAAGGGACAGTAATATTTAATTACAATGTTACTTATTGCTATTCTAATAAAATAATATTCTATACATATACATCGTGGTGTTTGTCTTGATTTCTCCTTACACAGCAACCATGATGAGAGTGATCGCTGCTGCTCAATATTCCAGAAGTAGACTTATCTTACATATAATAAAGTGTATCATCTGCCAAAGATACGGCGTCACCTGCTGCAGGGCAGGAACTATAGGGGCTTCATATAGAGAGCAGAGAACATATAACTCCACCTATAGTGATATCATAATATCTGCTCCTATCCCCAGTTACAAGTGTTACAGGGGTTCCATTTCTGATGGAGGTGATAACATTGTCTGTGTCCTTATGTCTACACAACAGACTACCTGAGAAAGGCTGAAGACTGTGACAAGTAGAGCAACTGAGTACAGAACACATAAGGGGTCTTGTATGAAAATAGGATACAGACTAAAGAGGTGTCATTCACAGGGGTACAAAAAGTAGCCATGGTGACTCGATAAAACATGAAAGGGGCCTCCACTGAGCAATAACTAGTATCAGCAAATAATGGCCCACATTTACTAAGGATGCTTTTACACGAACAAATAGAGCTCCTACCTACTAGCGATAGGTTTTCTTGCGATGCGAGAGTGAGTGAAAATGCGTGATTATGTAACCAATGATTTTCAATGGTTTCATTCTCATTTGTGATGTTTTCACTCAAGCCTCACAGTGCTAAAAAAAATCTGCGCAATCGCCCATTGTTTTCAATATGGCTGGTGCAGCAGCACCAGACTTATTGAAAACATAGTGAGTACATTGATTTCCCCTGACACAGCTGTGTCATCTCCTGCTACAGCTGTCTCCTCATCCTGCTACAGCTGTCACAGCTATAGCAGAGATCCGCAATGCTATCCCATTGCTTTCAATGGGGCCGGCGATGCTGCCGCCCCATTGAAAGCAATAGGTTTCAGGCAAACCCTGCAACGATGATTTTCCAGGAAGGGCTTGAAATATAAGCCCATCCCTGAAAATCACCCCCAGCTGTAAAAATAAATACATTTTACACACCTAGAAGAGCCTCCAGAAAGCGCTGTCTCTGATTGGCTGAGAGCTGTCACCAATGAGAGGCAGCGCCCACCCGACATTAAATGGCTGCTGAACGCTGCCTGTGATTGGTCACAGCGCTCAGCCAATCACAAGCAGCGCTCAGCCAATAATTGAATTCAGCAACAACGATGTATAAATAAAAGAGTTATGATTTTTTAAAAGGGGGAAGGAAAAACCGAAAAAGGGGAAAAAAAGGCCATGTCCTTAAGGGGTTAATTGTGGTTCAAAACTGCAACAAAAAATATTAGCCTAAGTTTAATTTCACATGGACGAATACAATATCGGTCTGGGAAACTCAGCCTAATATTACACTCGCCAACGTGCGATATCCCTACCGATGCGAAGTGTTTTTATGTTAAAACCAACTTGCATCACTCCTTTTCTCTTAACAGTAATCTGAAGGGAAGGCAATCATTCTTGTTTTCCAGTTGATACAGCGATTATGAGTAGATACCCAGGAGATCCCAAGAATAACTGGAAATTTAAGGGGCGAGATGAGTTGGTAGCTGATTGTTTCTTGATGGTCGGGTTTCATGCAGAGCTCCAGTTTGATTGTATTCCGTGTGACAGGTCCCAAGGATAAGGGTGACCCATCCATGGTTTCCATATTAATCGGTATGGGTTTCAGCCTGGTGGCAATGTTTTTGTCAAGGGCGAATTTTAAGTGCATGAAACCTCCTCCTACTCCTGAATCCAACATTACTGAGCACTGCGTCTTCTGATTACCCATTAAGGGCGCCCACCCACTGGCGTTTTTTTTTCCCTGCGAAATTCGCAGCATTTTTTTTCTCCTGGGGTCTATGGGACTTGTAATGTTAAAATCGCGATCGCGCAAAATCGCAATTTACCGCGAATCGCTGTAAATTGCGATTTTGCGCGATCGCGATTTTAACATTACAAGTCCCATAGACCCCAGGAGAAAAAAAATGCTGCGAATTTCGCAGGGAAAAAAAAACACCAGTGGGTGGGCGCCCTAAGATTTCTATTGGGAGGACAAAGTGGTGGAGTGGGGGAAGGGTTTTCACACTGTCTTGAACTACCAGTGCAAAGTTGTGTTTGGTGACAACCCCTGGATTGGTCGTGGTCTTGACGTTGGCTAGAGCGAGAGTCCTTTGAGACTTATTTGGACAGTTTAGGGCATAATGTCCAGAGCTCCAACAGTAAAGGCACAGATTTTCAGCACGGTGCCTTTTTGTTCAGTGGTAGAGAGGGGTTAAGGATTTCGTCAACCTGCATCGGTTCTGGTGCAGCTTCAGTCTTCAACTGGGGACTCAAAGTGAATTGACTGAAGGGGTAAGGGGTGTTGGTGCCCAAACCCCGCAGTCTCTCTTTTTTTGTTGCTCAGAAAGTCTCTGGTCAATTTGAATGCACAGTTGGATAAAATCTTCTAGGTTATCAGGGGTCTCCACTCTTGCAAGTTCATCCTTTACCCACTCATATAAACCCTGACAAAATTGGCTCTGTTATGTGGCTGAGTTCCACGTAGTATCATTCGTCTAGCGCCGAAATTCTGCCATGTACTTTGCAACAGAACATCGTCGATGCCGTTGGTTATGTAACCTCCCTTCAGCCATAGCATAATGGTTCGGATGCATGAAGCATGAATCAGGAGCCTTCCACTTATCAACTAGAAGTGACTATGGGCTATACAGGTTGGTTGAGGATACGCTCTAACTAAAAAGTACAATGACGTTGTGCCTGTCCAACCTGGGAAACAAAGTCGTAAACAATATGAAGTGTAGCTGGCATAACTAGTCTGTGGTTTTGCTTCCATTGGTACCGCGCTTTGCCAAACGCAGATGCTCAGTGGATAGAACGTTTCAAGATAGGGAAAACCCTAGATAACCCCTAGAATAATCCACGGCGAGCAAAGTATAAATAAACTGTTTTCATGTGATAGAAATCTTGCTTGTAGTTTCTGCTTTTGCATACTGCAATAGGAAGGGGGGGGGGGGGGTGCCAGTCCTGGAGGTACTGCAATACCAGGTCAATGCACGGAGTGGACAGAGCAAGCTCTTTTTCCAGCTTCCTATTCTAAAAATCTATTTAATATATGGTCCGCAGATAGGGGACGTATCCGTTAAGAACAGATACTATACTTGATCTTAGAGAAAAGGCCAAGAAGTGATAACCAGAAAAGGTCTCGCCTGGAACCAGGCCTTCCAACCGCGCCTTCTACTTGTTGATGCAATAAGCCCTGATAGGCTTCTGCAGTCACCCACAATGTTGTGCTGCAGTTTGAAGATCTGCATAGCTCCACCTTGTTAAACGCCCCTTATTGTTCCTCTTGCCCCACGCATTCTGCCTATTTTTAAAATCACACATATTTGGTATCTCCGTATCTGTAACAACCCGTACAATAAATTGAGCACACTATTTATCCTAACGTAAAAGAAAAGCTAAAAAAACATAGGCAAAATGTTTATTTACTTCTTTTTGCTTCCCAAAAGCTGCAATAAAAGTGATCTAAAAACGCAAGTACCCCAAAAGTGTACCAATAAAATTTACAGCTTCTCACACAAAAAGCAAGCCCTCACAGAGCTCCGTCTATGGAAAATTTAAAAAAATTAAAGGACTTTGAATGCAGCCATATAGAAAAAAAATTGATTTCCAAAAAAAGAATTTTTATTGGGGAAAAGGGGAAAAACAAACAAAAAAATGTTGGTATTGTCATAATGGAACTGCAGAAAAAAGGTACCATTCCATTTATTCTGCGTGATTTAGGGCGCATTCAGATGACTCTATATCGGCTGCGTAGTCACGTCGGCCGATATATGGTGTCTCTCGCTGCAGGGGGAGGAGGCTGGAAAAGCCGGGAGCAGTGCTCTGAGCTCCCACCCCCTCTCTGCCTCCTCTCCACCCCCCTGCACTATTTTCAATGAGGAGAGCCTGGATGGGGGCAGAGCTAATTCCCGGAACTTAGCCCCACCCCGTTCCGCCTCCTTTCATTGCAAATAGTGCAGAGGGGCGGAGAGGGGGTGAAGAGGAGACAGAGAGGGACGGGAGCTCAGAGCACTGCTCCTGGCTCTTCCAGACTCCTCCCCCTGCAGAGAGAGATGCCGTATATTGGCCGGCGTGAATACCCAGCTGATATACGGTCGTCTGAATGCACCCTAAGGCTGTAAAAAGAAAAAAACAATAACAAATAATGGCAGAATTTATGTGTTTTTCTCCCTGCTCTCAAAATAAATTAATAAAAGTTTTACAATATAGTATATGTGCCCAAAAAATGGTACCAATAAGAACTACAGCTTGCCACGCAAAAATGAAGCCCTCAAACAACCATGTCGAGGGAAAAATAAAAAAGTAATGACTTTTTAAAAGTGGAGTCGAAAATCCACAAAAAATCGTTGTGTCCCTATGCCCAAAATAGGCAATGTCTTTAAGGGGTTAATGTGCAAAATCCGCATGCTAAAAAGACCAATGCGTTTTTGCATGGATCCGCATGATGTAAATTCGCTTGCAAATTTTGCCAATTGACGGCTAAATCCGTGTGTGGATCCACGGCAAAAACTGCAGCAGAATAGCTGTTGGTTTCTACTGCAGTTTTACATGCAAATTTCAGGTGGAATCTGCCATGTGAACATATCCTTATTGTCCCCTCATCTCCCCACGTGTCACATTATTACCGTCCCCTCATCTCCCCATGTGTCACATTATTACCGTCCCCTCATCTCCCCACGTGTCGCATTATTACCGTCCCCTCATCTCCCCACGTGTCGCATTATTACCGTCCCCTCATCTCCCCAGGTGTCGCATTATTACCGTCCCCTCATCTCCCCATGTGTCACATTATTACCGTCCCCTCATCTCCCCACGTGTCACATTATTACCGTCCCCTCATCTCCCCACGTGTCACATTATTACCCTCCCCTCATCTCCCCATGTGTCACCTTATTACCGTCCCCTCATCTCCCCAGGTGTCACCTTATTACCGTCCCCTCATCTCCCCAGGTGTCACATTATTACCGTCCCCTCATCTCCCCACGTGTCACATTATTACCGTCCCCTCATCTCCCCATGTGTCACATTCATTACCGTCTCTTCATCTCCCCACGTGTCACATTATTACCATCCCCTCATCTCCCCACGTGTCACATTATTACCGTCCCCTCATCTCCCCACGTGTCACATTATTACTGTCCCCAGACAGAAGATACGCCCATGTGAATGAGGCCCCGCTATCAGGACAGTCTGTATCCCGACAGGCCACTCACATTCACATGGGCGAGAAAACCGTGCAAGATGTGTGCATTACAAGGCACATAACACTCACACGAAAATACAGCCTATTATTTGTACCGCTGTGTTTATATGGGAGATTCTTCTCCCGCAGCGATGTTGTGAGATAAGTAATAGCATGGTCTATATTTGTGCGACTCACACACGATAATCGAATATGCAGGTGTGCGGTCCCCCTGTGCCCATATGTATTCCTGGAATGTCCATGTGCTGGGCAATGCGAGTCATGCCTAAGAATGTCAGACGCGACACACTGTCACCAATGTGAATGCACCCTAAAGCATCAGATCACCACACCTCTTCTCCCCGGGTTCCGTCACATTGTTAGTGCAAGACAACCGCCTGGCACAAAAGCCGGTTGGTGGAGTAGCGAGTGGATGTTTTACAGAAAGAGAGGATGCTGTGCGGATACAGACTGTCCTGACAGTGGGTGATAGACATCACTCAGGAGGTGTGGGGGCACTATTACTTTTGGGGCCACGAATAGTGGCACTGATACTATTGGGGCCACTGCATGGGGCACTGTTTCTATTAGGGCAACCAATGCTGGCACTGTTACTATTGGGACAACCAATGGTGGCACTGTTACTATTAGGGCAACCAATGCTGGCACTGTTACTATTGGGACAACCAATGGTGGCACTGTTACTATTAGGGCCACTGCAAGGGGTCACTGTTACTATTGGGACAACCAATGGTGGCACTGTTACTATGAGGGCCACTGCAAGGGGTCACTGTTACTATTGGAAAGATTTAGATTTAAGCAATTTTTGCTTGTGTAAATATATGCAGCATATTTGTGAAACTGAAATGTGTTTACACCCATTTAAACGAGCCCTGGGGGTATATGCCCATGGATGTATAGAAAGTTGTGCCTGAGATTCTAAAGCAGAACTTGGACAAGTGGTGAGAAAAGATAAGTAGCACATTCTTTGCACAAATATAGCCTGCACTAAAAATTTTAACTTTTGGGCTTTTTGCACCCCATTCCACACTTTAAGGCTGCATTCACAAGAACGTATATCGGCTCGGTTTTCACGCCGAGGCGATATACGTCGTCCTCATCTGCAGGGGGGGGGAGGATGGAAGAGCCAGGAGCAGGAACTGAGCTCCCGCCCCCTCTCTGCCTCCTCTCCGCCCCTCTGCACTATTTGCAATGGGGAGAGGCGGGAAGGGGCATGGCTAATTCATGGAACCTAGCCCCGCCCCCGCTCGTGAAAACCGAGCCGATATACGTTCTTGTGAATGCAGCCTTAGAAAGGTTGGGGACACCCAATATATTTAGTAGAGTTTACACCAGAGAACATAGCTAGTAAAGATTTCTTCTTCTGGCACATGATCAGCCCAAGACACATGTATAAAGCGACATACACTTAATGCCACAGGACATAAAGTTACATTAGTGGTTGCAATTACTGGTCCTAATAAATCAGCTCCATTGTGTTTGAACACAGAAGAAAACCGTGTTCTGTCCCAGTCCAGCACGGAGAGGGTCCTGGAGCCGATTTGGGAAGAGTTGGGAGGATCCCCAGCCCTCTTTCAATCCAATGAAATACACCTGCTGCTCTGACTGACCAGGTGAGAAGAGCTGACTCTTTCTATCCTGATGAGTCTGTGCTGCTAGTATGACCCTGCTAGCACAGAGGAGTACTAGTGAGTGATGGCTGTAAGACTGGAGCAGACAAGAGGGGTAAGACCAGTGCATAGACTGCTGATGGGGCTGTGCTGCTAGTATGACCCTGCTAGCACGGAGGAGTACTAGTGAGTGATGCCTGTAAGACCAGGGCAAAGGCTGCTAATGGGGCTTTCCTGCTACCCTGTTTCCCCCCAAAATAAGACAGTGTTTTATATTAATTTTACTCCCAAAGATGTGCTAGGTCTTTTTTTCAGGGGATGTCTTATTTTTCCTTGAAGAATTCGCATTTATTGTTGAACAAAAAAACCCAAAACATTTATTATATACTGTACAGTAGTTCTAATCACAAACCAGCATAACCAGACAAACTGTGAATCCTATCAAGCATTTCTTGCTACCATTATTTCCATGTACAACAATCTAGGGTACCTTTACCGATCCGGATATTTATGAACACAAAGCAAGATTTATCCAATGACAGTCATGTCATCATCTTCTGGAACATCATCATAACAATCCAAACCCTGTATTTCCTGGTAAATTTCTTGTGACTCCATTTCTTTCAGAATCATTAGCCCAAATCTCTCATGTCTAGCAATAGCACTGTCCTTAAATGAGTACTTCTTGTCTTGCCTGACTCACACACAGGGCCACAAGAAATAAGGGCTGTAAAGTACCTGCCTCCCACACACTGTAGATCACCCACAGCAGTTCCTGGACCACTTGTACAGCAGGGACGGTATTGCAGCTTCCGGGCACCAGGGGGAGCTCATCACAGCAGACTCGCACAGCAGGGACAGAGCTAGGTCTTACTTTCAAGGGAGGCCTTATATTCAGCACTTTAGAAACCCCTCTACTAGGTCGTATCTTCAGGGAAACACGGTAGTGTGACCCTGCTAGCACAGAGGAGTACTAGTGAGTGATGTTTGTGAGACCGGAGCAGACGAGGGGTAAGACCAGGACAGAAGCCGCTGATGGGTCTGTGCTGCTAGTATGACCCTGCTAGCACGGAGGAGTACTAGTGAGTGATGCCTATAAGACTGGATCAGACAAGAGGGGTAAGACGAGGGGATAGACTGCTGATGAGGCTGTGCTACTAGTATGACCCTGCTAGCACGGAGGAGTACTAGTGAGTGATACTTGTAAGACGGGAGCAGACAAGAGGGGTAAGAACAGTGCATAGACTGCTGATGGGGCTGTGCTGCTAGTATGAACACAGGAGGTTTTTGGGCTGCTGGGATGAGTTGGCTACTTATGTTTCTGTGAGAAATGTCCCCTTCGTAAATGGTATAATATACTGTCATATTAAGGCCCAATGTCCACGGGTGTATTTGATTTGCCACTCGGGTGTTTTTCAAGCCACCCATAGGGATGCATTAGCGTCCGCAGAACAGTAAAAAGCATGTGGATGTGATTTTTTTTTTTTTTTTTTTTTTTTCTTCAGGCGTGGAAGAAATTGCAGCATGCTTCATTTTCCTGCAGATCCCATAGGGACGGCTTGTATTGAAGTCAATGGAAGCCGTCCGATCCACGGCACACCCGCAGCTCTCACTGTGGACATGCCGTGGATCCGCGGAAAAGCAGGAGATTTTAAAACAAAAAGACAGCGCTGTACATGAGCCGGGCACATTGGCCAACGCTCCCGGATGCATGCTCTGTGCTGCTGAAAGAAGATGCAGCCAGCACAGAGGAGACCCACGCTGGTTCCGGAGAGGTAAGAAACTGTCTTTTAATGTCCATGGCCGCAGGCACGGCTGGATTCTGCTGCGGGATTCAACAGTGGAATCCGTGCGTGCAAGTGGACATTAGGCCTAAGAACGTATCACTAGTCACAAAGATTAAAACAGGCAAGTCACTGAAAAATGCCATATATTTATTGATACAGGAGGGCAGGCATGTGCATCACCTATCCCTCAGCACGCAGACAGCCAAATGAGGGGGCAAATTACACCTGTGGAGGACACCAATGAGACAGCCTCATTTGGCACTTTGGCTGTCTCCATGCTGAAGGATAGGTGGTGTACATGCCTGCCCTCCTGTATCAGTAAGTATATGGCCGTTTTCAGTGATCTTTTATCTGTTTTTAGATTTCCCTTTCATTGATACTTTACTTGTATTAGTGTAGGGACCAACAATAAGCCTGGGTTCACGCAGGGCGGATTTGCTGCGGTTTTGCCACGGATTGCCGTTACATATCCGCACTGTGGCAAAACCGCTCCGTTTGCAGTGCAATGCAGCACAAATGAGTTTTGCAAAAAACTGTTCTCACAGGGTGGGTTTTTTCCGCACAGCCGCAGTGCGGAAATGCAACTGCGGCGCGGTTTTCAAAGATGCAGCATGTCCATTATTCTGTCTTTTCCGCAACGCTTTTTTGTCCATAGACCTCTATGGACGCAGCAAAATCCGCACCAAAATACGCGGTAAAAGGAAAAAACTCTGCAGAAAAAAACGCTTGCGGATTTTTCCGCAAGCCAAAATTAACCTTTGAAGCGGTTTTGCTGCAGAAGCATTTCTTCTGTGGCAAAATCGCAACGGAAAAACCGCGGCAAAACCACAGCACATTACTGGCTTGTGAGCTCGTATTTTGGCCAAAATATCATCTAATACCTTGCATTTATTAGTAGAGTGCAGTGCGGCTTTTAAATGCCAGTAGAGCCAGGGGTGACGGGTGAAATGTGGTTCACCTTTGGGATTTAGATATGGCATCACTAATAGGTTGCTGGCCTGCATGGTGCACAACATGTACCAGAATGTCTGACACCCTGTATTTACTACTATATGTAGGTATATACACTAAGCCGCCACACCACATCAGGACCGTCTGCACACGACTGGATTTGCATTGCGGAATTCGAAGCGGGCATCTGTCTTCAGAGTCTGCAGCAAATATCTTCCATAGCATGCTATGGAAAAGGGATTCTTCCTGCACACAAGCGGAAGTCAACTGCAATTTTCCACTCATGGAGGAAAAATCGCAGCATGCTGTATTTTTGAGCAGATTCCGCTCGGACAGCTTCCATTAAAGTCAAAGGAAGCCGTTCAACATGCGAAAAAGTCGCGTCATCGCCTTGTGACGGCGCAGGAATATCTGTACTGCGCATATCTAACTGCGAGTCACACTGGAAAAATGAATTTAATTTATTCTATTTTATGCCAGTAATTGGCATCATTTATGGTGTAAATGTGAAATTCTGGTGCATGGATGGGCACTCAAAATGTGGCATATCTATTAATGGGCCTCTTAATAAATTTGGAGCGTCCTGCGCCAAGGCTTGGAACAAATTCTAGTATTAGTAAATTCTCCACTTGACTTTATTGTCATAGCAACATAGCTGTGTGATGTGGAAGCTTTATGGCTTTGCTTGGAATGAGTTGGTAGTAAAACCAGCAGTTGCACTCCTTCTTGTTTTAATTTTCTGAAATTGTACAGTATTAGGCTGCCTGCAGATGGCCGCCTCGGATCTCGCAGCGAGAATTCTCGCAGCGGGATGCGGTCCCGTGCCCCTGCAAAGCCCTGCGGCTCACCCGCTCCTGGCTTCTTCTCTCTGCTGGCTGCCGGCTAGTCAGCGCATGCGCAGAGAGGAGCTGGCCCGTCACCACTGACATTTCTGAGACCTGCACAGAAATAGAGCATGCCGCGATTTGTTTTTTCACGTGTGTTTTCACGTGCACAAATCACGGCCGTCTGCCTAGGAATGCGTTTTCTAGTGCAATCCTATGGATGCAGCCACGGGCGGAAATTCTGCGGGAAATCTCACAGCGAAATTTCTGCCCATGTGCAGGGGGCCTAAGTGCTAACTTTATTCTGCAGGGTAAGATTACTCCGATTCCATATATTTAATTTTTGTTGAAATATTTTCGTATGTGAATACGGACCAAAATAACACATACTGCGTTTTTTTTCACGCACTTAAAAAACATGTCTAAATACACCAATGTAAAGTAATGGTGTTGTATGCTGTCCGGATTACATCCGTTAAACAATAATGAACGTAATATGAATGAAAACACGCCCGCATGAATGCGGCCCTGTCAGGACAGTTTGTATCCCGACCAGCACGCTGTCTCTCTGTTAGGCTAGTTTCACACAGGAGAGAGCGATATCGCCCTTGCCATCCATGTGAAAGCCCCAGTGATGCAAGGCGTTTTCATGTGATGAAGGGAATCCCCCACCGCAGCTGTCGCTGCCACGGCAGGGGATCGCATAGTTCTCCCATTGCTTCCAATGAAGCTGTGGCTGGTGCTGCCGCCGCCGGCCCCGTTGATGCAGATGTTCAGTATCGCAAGATGATAGAACATGCTGCGATGTGTTGCCCGCAGGAAAGATCACTCATGTGTATGACCCCATTCAAATCAATGACGTTCATATTTGTTTGAGATTTGTGTCTTGCAAAGCACAAATCTCGCACGATTTTCTCGGCCGTGTGAAACCGGCTTTAGGTTGCATTCACATAGGCATAAAAATCATGCGACTTGTGTGCATTACAAGACGCACAAAACTCGCACGAAAATACAGCCCATTATTTGTAATAGGTGTATTTATATGGGAGATTCTTCTTCCACAGCGATGCTGTGAGATGATAAATCACAGCATGGTCTAGGTTCATGCAAGTCTCACAAAATATAGAATATGTGCGGTCCCCTGTGTGCCCATATACGGTCCTGGAATGTCCGTGTGCTGGGCAATGCAAGTCGCATCTGACATTCTCGCTGTCATCAATGTGATTGCACCCTAAAGCATCAGATCACACCCCCCCCCCCCCCCCCCAGGCTCCATCACATTGTTCATGCAAGACAACCGTCTGCCACAGAAGCCGGTTGGTGGGGGAGCGAGTGGATGCTTTACAGAAAGAGAGCGTGCTACCCAGATACAGACTGTCCTGACAGTGGGTGACAGACATCACTCAGGAAGTGTTGGGGCACTATTACTATGGGGCCAATAAGGGGGGCACTATAACTATTGGGGCCATTAAGGGGGGCACTGTTAGGCACTATTACTATAGGGACCACTAAGGGGGGGCACTGTTACTATTGGGACCACTAAGGGGGGTACTGTTACTATAGGGACCACTAAGGGGGGGCACTGTTACTATTGGGACCACTAAGGGGGGTACTGTTACTATTGGGACCACTAAGGGGGGTACTGTTACTATAGGGACCACTAAGGGGGGCACTGTTACTATTGGAGCCACTAAGGGGGGCACTGTTACTATAGGGATCACTAAGGGGGGGCACTATTACTATTGCAGCCACTCCAGAAAGAATGGCCACTCTGCACAAGAACTTGCTGAATTTTGGGCCTGTACAGAGTGGCCATTCCCCCTGGAGATAACGGATTGCGGGGTCGTGTCTCCTTATGCCTGACACATAAACAGAAGGAGGAAACTTGTTATATGGATGCACAAATTTCTCAATCCTCATGTAGGTGTCAGTTCATGATCCAGAAAGTCAGATAAACACTTGCTGTGAGCAGATAGAAATTCATACTATAATATATGCTATAT
This sequence comes from Eleutherodactylus coqui, assembly GCF_035609145.1. Lineage (NCBI taxonomy): Eukaryota > Metazoa > Chordata > Amphibia > Anura > Eleutherodactylidae > Eleutherodactylus > Eleutherodactylus coqui. The sequence goes on from NC_089837.1 coordinate 303,410,093, forward strand.
AGCAAATCTGTCAGACTAAGGGCTTGTACACACGCAGTGAATAGAACCCATTGATGTCCTATCATGGTGCACATTATGCAACCTAGGAACTCATTGAAATGAATGCAGGAAACCTCCATTATTGCAAATATAAGGAAGTATAAAGGACATTTCCATTGGCCCAACTGCATTTTATTTTGTGTGTGCAAATAACAATAAGGCCTCACGTCCACGGGCAAAATTGAGTTGCAAAATCCGCATGGGTCACCCGCGCAGATGATCCGCAGCTCAATAAGCCCATAGACTATCAATGGGCATCCGCAGGTATTTAAATACCTGCAGATGTCATTTTTTTCCCTTATATGCGGGTCGCACGCTGGAAAAAAAATACAGCATGCTCCATCTTTCAGCGGATCCCGCAGGGATGGCTTCCATTGAAGTCAATGTTAGCCGTCCGGAATGCGGCACGCTCACAGCTAACACTGCGGATGTGCCGCAGATCCGCTGGAAAGCGGGAGATTTTCTTTCAAAAAAGGCACTGCGCATGTGCGCAGCACGTCTGCTGAGCTCATCCGCTGTGCAGAAGAAAGGAGATCCGTCCGCGAAGGAGGAGACCCGCGCCGCATCCAGACAGGTGAGTAAATGTATTTCCCCTCGTCATTCTGACAGCATACACCTGTTGGGACAGGAAGCGGAAAAACACAAAAGGTAACTCCCACCACCGGCTCACCAGTGTCTTCCTGTCCCTACAGGACAGTCCAAGCGGGGCCTCCAGGTGGGCGGGGCCTCGCTTAAAGGGGGCGTGTCGGTGCCAAATTTGAAGTTTAAAAGGCTGGATTCCCCTGCATCTCTCCTGTCTGCACCTTTACTGAAGATGTCAGCCAGAGAGGACGCTGAGAGCAGCCTGCTGGTGAGTAGACCTCCTTTGGATATGGTACCGGTGGGGAGGAAGGAGAGACAAATTATCAAGGTGCTGGAAGTTCCTTTTGCTGTCTCCGTCTCTTAGGACAGAGATGCGCAAAAGGTTAGAGAGGCCAAAAAGCGAGTGCGCAAATGTCCGGTCTGCTTGCGGCGGCTAGAAGAGGGCCACACCAAGCCACTATGTGCGGACTGTACGGAGAAAGTGGTCCATGAAGAGGGCTCCTCTGCCATGACGGACATCCGATCCATGATTCGCGAGGAAATTGAAGCCTCTCTCTCCTCTTTCTCTTCCGCCCCCTATGAAAAGGGCGAGGCGGACACACATAGAGGAGTCTGACTCTGAGGAAGGACTCCTAGAAGATTCTCCCTCAGAATCCATGCCACCAATGGAAGATGTAAGGAAATACTTCTCATCGGCGGACCTGGGTCAGCTGTTAAACGCGGTCCGACGCACCATGCAGGTGGAGGAAGAGGTGCCGCAGCAGCCATCCTTTCAAGATAACCTGTTCCGGGGGTTCCTACCGCAACAAAAACCGTCATTCCCGGTTAATGACATTTTAAAACAGTTGATCCTGACGGAATGAAAGCAGGCAGAACAAAAATTTTTCCTGTCCAAAGAATTTAAGGATCGAATGGTCTTCACACCAGAAGATATCGAGTTCCTGTAAACCGTCCCTAAGGTGGTCTCAAAGAATGCAGCCCTCCCCTTTGAGGACATTTCCCAACTGCGGGATCCACTAGATACCAAAGTGGATGCAGCGATGAAAAAGGCCTGGGAGATGGCGGCCCTGACCGTTAAAGCTAACATCACGAACACATCTGTGGCAAGGTCTATGACGGTCTGGTTGGACCAATTTCAGACGCTGATCTCTCAGAGGGGCTCTAGGGAAGACCTCTCCAACTGCCTTCCCCTCCTCCAACAAGCAACCGGCTTTCTGGCAGACGCCTCTATGGAGTCGGTGAGGTTTGGGGCCCGTTCAGCAGCCCTCTCTAACACAGCCAGGCGGGCCGTCTGGGTTAAGGCTTGGACAGGGCATAACGCATCAAAGAACAGGCTCTGTTCCCTGCCCTTCCAGGGACATAGAATCTTTGGGCCTTCCTTGGATACCCTCCTGGAGAAGGCATCGGATAAAAGCCAGGGACTACCAACGGAGAAGTCCTTCAAGCGGCCTTCCTCCTCCTACCCTTTATTCCCTCTAGAACATACAAGGGAAAAGGGAAAACTGAACGCTGGTCCTATCCCAAAGAAGGAAAGGGTGAGAATCCGCCCGCCAAGACCCTGCAAGTAGGGGGTAGGCTGATAGGGTTCGCCCTTAAATGGAATGAGGTGACCTCCAATCCCTGGGCCTTACGCCTAGTCTCGGAAAGCTATAAAATTTAATTTTCCTCCTCTCCTCCCCGGAGGTTCGTGGCCCTCCAGTTGGGGGTGCAGGAGCTGTTGTCCCTAGGGGCCATCACTCGGGTTCCCACAGAAGAACGGTTCAAGGGGTGCTACTCCCCCTTGTTTCTCGTTAAAAAAACCAACAGGTCTTAATTTGAAATTCCTAAATAAATCTATCTCATATCAAAGGTTTAAAATGGAATTGGTTCGGTCAGCAATCCCCTTAATCGCACCAGATAGCGTCATGGCCACCGTGGACTTAAAGGACGTCTACTACCATGTCCCTATACACACAGATTTCCAGCAGTTTCTGCGATTTGCCCTGGTGATTGATGGGTCAGTCTCTCACTTCCAGTTTACGTGCCTGCCGTTCAGGATTTCCTCTCCCTCAGGAGAGGCATGAGGGTCCTCGGCCTCATGACATCCTGCATCGGGGTAGTCCCTTGGGCCCAATTACATTGTAGAACCCTCCAGAACTTCATCCTGAGCAACTGGGATAAATCACCCGCTACCCTGGATCAGATAGTCGTCCTTCCCCACAAGATAAAGTCCTCCTTGGAGTGGTGGATGTCCATTACCAACCTTGCCAGAGCCACGGTTTGGTACCCCGCATCCCCAGTATCCATCTTTACCGACGCAAGTGCAACTGGCTGGGGGGCCCACTTAGGCTGTCATTATGTCCAAGGGGGCTGGAACCGGGAGGAAGCTACTCAGTCCTCCAACTACAAAGTACTTTGCGCTGTCTGGAAGGCCATTCGGGGCCTCGAGACAGAGATCAGGGGTAGACACATTAAGATCTTTTCGGATAATGTAACAACTGTGTCCCTCATTCGCCACCAGGGATCCACGCGGAACCCCCGAATCCAAGACTTGGTGGTGAAAGTTCTCGGGTGGATAGAGCAGCGGACACCTTCCGTCACAGCGTTCCACGTAAGGGGCCTAGAGAACTCCATGGCAGACCATCTCAGCCGCAGGAAGATAGATCCGGGGGAGTGGACTCTACATCCACACGCATTCCAGCTAATTATAGAAAGATGGGGGACACCAAAGGTGGACTTGTTCGCCTCTCGGGAGAACACCAAGTGTCCCTGTTTTTTTTCCAGGGGGGCAGATGGGCACTCCCTGGGAATAGACGCATTGTCCCAGGCTTGGGATTGGGACCTTGCATACGCCTTCCCACCCATCCCCCTGATCCCTCTGGTCCTAAGGAAAATTCAAGGGTCCCCAGGCTCCGTTATCCTGGTAGCCCCATTCTGGCCCAAGAGACCCTAGTTCTCGCTCCTGGCCGCTCTCTCGACACAGGATCCTCTACATCTGCCGCAGAGAGCCGACCTCCTTCAGCAGGGTCCTCTGATATGCCCTAAGGTCTGACAGTTCAGACTGGCGGCCTGGAAGCTGAGCGGGTAAAATACCTGAGCCAGGGCCTATCAGGGAGGGTAACCACTACTTTATGTGAGAGCCTCAAAAGATCCACCAGAGATATATACACTAGGGTTTGGGATACCTTCTCTAGGTGGTTGGGGCATAGTATCCATGACCTCCAACAGCCTGACATTAACAAGATATTGTAGTTCCTACAGGATGGATTAGATATGGGGCTAAGACCTAGTACCCTTAAAATCCAGGTGGCCGCCCTTGGAGCCTTCTTTGACTCCCCCTTAGGCGACCATAGGCTAATTAGGAAATATCTTAAAGGGGCAGTCAGACTCCACCCCTTTGTAAGGGAAACCATGCCCCCGTGGGACCTGAATCTAGTTTTACAGGCCCTCTGCGCACACCCATTTGAGCCCCTGGAAGATCTATCGGTTAAGATCCTCTCCTATAAGGTAGCTTTTCTAGTCGCCATCACATCCGCTAGACGGATTGGGGAGATCCAATCCCTCTCTATTAGGACTCCATATATGACCATCTTCCCGGATAAAATAGAGTTCAGGCCTGACCCTTTTTTCCAACCTAAAGTTCTCACAGACTTCCACAGAGAACAGCGCATAGTCCTTCCCTCCTTCTGCCAGGAACCCCGTAACACCACGGAACAGAGGTTCCATAATCTAGATGTTAGACGAGCAATCCTGAAGTATTTGGAGGTCAGACATTCCTTCAGGAAGTCTAACAACCTTTTTATTCAATTTCAGGGTCCACGCAGAGGAGGGGCCGCTACTAAAGACTCCTTAGCGCATTGGGTCAGGAGGGCCATAGAAGAGGCATACAGATCCCAGGGGATGCCACTCCCGGGCAACGTTAGAGCCCATTCCACTAGGGCGGTCGCCTGTTCCTGGGCAGAGAGAGCCCAGGCGACAACCGACCAGATCTGCAGGGCCGCCACATGGTCGAGCACTCATACCTTCACTAAACACTATCGCCTGGACCTGGGGGCCAGCCGTGATATGGCCTTTGGGCGGAAGGTGCTACAGGCAGCGGTCCCTCCCTAAAGCCCTTGGTTGTTGGCACTTCTCCAGGTGTATGCTGTCAGGATGACGAGGGGAAGACAGGAATTAGGTCCTCCCTAATAATTCCTTTTCTTGAAGTCATCCTGACAGCATAGGGGCTTTCCCCTCCCCTATTGTACTATGATTTCTGTATTTAAAAAATTATTGGTTAAGCAAAGCCGGGTCACTGTAGTCACTTGATACACACTGATGAGTCGGTGGTGGGAGTTACCTTTTGTGTTTTTCCGCTTCCTGTCCCAACAGGTGTCCAGCAGACAACCTCCAGTTTTATGCTGTCAGGATGACTTCAAGAAAAGGAATTATAAGGTAGGACCTAATTCCTGTTTTTTTGCCTAATTTTTGCAAGCACGGCAGGAATCCGCTGCTTGCCTGTGGACATGAGGCATAAGAATTTACACCACAGAACTGCTTCATAGCTGGTAAAGATTTCTTCTTGTGGCACAAGATCAGCTCGAGACATATGTCTTAAGGGGCATACACCTCTTAACCTTTTTAGTCACAGGACTTAAAGTTACATTACTGGTTACAGTTACTGGTATTAATAAATCAGCCCCATTGTGTTTGAACATAGGGGCTGCGGAAGAGTTGAGAGCATCTGCAATCCTTAGTCCATCCTATGAATTACACCTGCTGTTTGAGCAGGTGAGAAGAGCATCAGACAATCCAGTGGGTAGATCAGCACTCAGAGGCTTCTTAAAAATTCAATATATCCTTTTATTCCTCAGCGAAAAATAAGCTGTGACGTTTCGACCCAGATTGGGTCTTTTTCATGCTTGAATTTTTTAAGAAGCTTCTGAATGCTGGTCTACCCACTGGATTGTCTGAAGTCACGATAAGAGGGGTCTTTAGTCCGGACCCATTCAGGACCGTGCACCTATACCTTTATTCATTCTCATCTTGGAATATTGGTTGTGCTGCTATCCATACACTTACTATTGGGATCACAGATGAGAAGAGCTGACTCTTTCTATAGAGAGTAATATACTACAACATATAGAAACCTCTGTTGGACTGTATAATTTCTTAGGATATGGGAACACTGTGGAAATGCTGTGGATTCCCAATTGCAGAGTTTATTGAGACTTGGCAATCAACGGGTCAGCAGGATTCCCAAGTAGCAGATCCCCACCAATCAAGTAGTGATAACCTATCCTGTGGATAGGCCATCAATAGTTAAAGTTTTGAACAGCTTTGAAAAAATGACTAAGATGCGAAAACATAGAAGCTTTGTTCAGAGCACCAGTCAAAAAAGAGAACCAAGTGCAGGGCTGTTTTTGTAGATCTCATTGAAATAAATGGCTGCTAAGGAAACGGCATAGCCCAGCACACTACACTGTTATAAATATTCTAGGAGTTAAGGGAACAGCATAGTAGACTGTGTTATGCTGTTTCCTTAGCTTGCTTTTTCTTCAATGAGAGCTACGGAAACAGTGCTGTGCTGAACTCTCGACATAACCTGTAGGATGTGGCCGGGTGGCCGGGAGCAATGGCAGTAGTTCCCCCTTTAAGTACTTGCCTAGCACTGAATGACAATATGCCTTCACACCATCGTTCATCTTGCAGAATCTTGCTTTGAGGCCTTCGAGAGTGTAGGTCCTAAGCTGAGAGCTTAGTAGGCCCCTAGTTCAAAGTAGGAACCAGCTCAGACGCTACTACTGAAAGTATGTGTAGGTAAACTTAAAAACAGCATACATTGTAGTAAACAACAGGTTTTTATTTGTTAGCTAAATCAGCGATACAATCAGAAGTATTTTGGCAATTGGGGCTTTACTAAACAACACTGTTTCTGCCTGCCAACTTTTGTAGTAAATAATAGTCTCTTAAAGTATGGGATGGCCTCTGTGCTGGCTGGTGCGGGGCGGCCCCCTGTGCTGGCTGGTGCGGGGCAGCCCCCTGTGCTGGCTGGTGCGGGGCGGCCCCCTGTGCTGGCTGGTGCGGGGCGGCCCCCTGTGCTGGCTGGTGCGGGGAGGCCCCCTGTGCTGGCTGGAGCAGGGCGGCCCCCTGTGTTGGCCTCTGTGGTGGCTGGAGTGGGGCTGGCCTCTGTGGTGGCTGGAGCGGGGCTGGCCTCTGTGGTGGCTGGAGCGGGGCTGGCCTCTGTGGTGGCTGGAGCGGGGCTGGCTTCTGTGGTGGCTGGAGCGGGGCTGGCTTCTGTGGTGGCTGGAGCGGGGCTGGCTTCTGTGGTGGCTGGAGCGGGGCGGGCCTCTGTGGTGGCTGGAGCGGGGCGGGCCTCTGTGGTGGCTGGAGCGGGGCGGGCCTCTGTGGTGGCTGGAGCGGGGCGGTCCCCTGTGTTGGCCTCTGTGGTGGCTGGAGCGGGGCGGGCCTCTGTGGTGGCTGGAGCGGGGCGGGCCTCTGTCATGCCTGGAGCATTGCTGCCAATCCCGTCTCTGGAAAGAAAAAGAAAGAAGTGAGTAAAGCAATCAGTTTTCTAAAGGCTGGTCCCGCGTAGGGCCTCTCGGCCGGTCTGTCCCGCGTAGGGCCTCTCGGCCGGTCTGTCCCGCGTAGGGCCTCTCGGCCGGTCTGTCCCGCGTAGGGCCTCTCGGCCGGTCTGTCCCGCGTAGGGCCTCTCGGCCGGTCTGTCCCGCGTAGGGCCTCTCGGCCGGTCTGTCCCGCGTAGGGCCTCTCGGCCGGTCTGTCCCGCGTAGGGCCTCTCGGCCGGTCTGTCCCGCGTAGGGCCTCTCGGCCGGTCTGTCCCGCGTAGGGCCTCTCGGCCGGTCTGTCCCGCGTAGGGCCTCTCGGCCGGTCTGTCCCGCGTAGGGCCTCTCGGCCGGTCTGTCCCGCGTAGGGCCTCTCGGCCGGTCTGTCCCGCGTAGGGCCTCTCGGCCGGTCTGTCCCGCGTAGGGCCTCTCGGCCGGTCTGTCCCGCGTAGGGCCTCTCGGCCGGTCTGTCCCGCGTAGGGCCTCTCGGCCGGTCTGTCCCGCGTAGGGCCTCTCGGCCGGTCTGTCCCGCGTAGGGCCTCTCGGCCGGTCTGTCCCGCGTAGGGCCTCTCGGCCGGTCTGTCCCGCGTAGGGCCTCTCGGCCGGTCTGTCCCGCGTAGGGCCTCTCGGCCGGTCTGTCCCGCGTAGGGCCTCTCGGCCGGTCTGTCCCGCGTAGGGCCTCTCGGCCGGTCTGTCCCGCGTAGGGCCTCTCGGCCGGTCTGTCCCGCGTAGGGCCTCTCGGCCGGTCTGTCCCGCGTAGGGCCTCTCGGCCGGTCTGTCCCGCGTAGGGCCTCTCGGCCGGTCTGTCCCGCGTAGGGCCTCTCGGCCGGTCTGTCCCGCGTAGGGCCTCTCGGCCGGTCTGTCCCGCGTAGGGCCTCTCGGCCGGTCTGTCCCGCGTAGGGCCTCTCGGCCGGTCTGTCCCGCGTAGGGCCTCTCGGCCGGTCTGTCCCGCGTAGGGCCTCTCGGCCGGTCTGTCCCGCGTAGGGCCTCTCGGCCGGTCTGTCCCGCGTAGGGCCTCTCGGCCGGTCTGTCCCGCGTAGGGCCTCTCGGCCGGTCTGTCCCGCGTAGGGCCTCTCGGCCGGTCTGTCCCGCGTAGGGCCTCTCGGCCGGTCTGTCCCGCGTAGGGCCTCTCGGCCGGTCTGTCCCGCGTAGGGCCTCTCGGCCGGTCTGTCCCGCGTAGGGCCTCTCGGCCGGTCTGTCCCGCGTAGGGCCTCTCGGCCGGTCTGTCCCGCGTAGGGCCTCTCGGCCGGTCTGTCCCGCGTAGGGCCTCTCGGCCGGTCTGTCCCGCGTAGGGCCTCTCGGCCGGTCTGTCCCGCGTAGGGCCTCTCGGCCGGTCTGTCCCGCGTAGGGCCTCTCGGCCGGTCTGTCCCGCGTAGGGCCTCTCGGCCGGTCTGTCCCGCGTAGGGCCTCTCGGCCGGTCTGTCCCGCGTAGGGCCTCTCGGCCGGTCTGTCCCGCGTAGGGCCTCTCGGCCGGTCTGTCCCGCGTAGGGCCTCTCGGCCGGTCTGTCCCGCGTAGGGCCTCTCGGCCGGTCTGTCCCGCGTAGGGCCTCTCGGCCGGTCTGTCCCGCGTAGGGCCTCTCGGCCGGTCTGTCCCGCGTAGGGCCTCTCGGCCGGTCTGTCCCGCGTAGGGCCTCTCGGCCGGTCTGTCCCGCGTAGGGCCTCTCGGCCGGTCTGTCCCGCGTAGGGCCTCTCGGCCGGTCTGTCCCGCGTAGGGCCTCTCGGCCGGTCTGTCCCGCGTAGGGCCTCTCGGCCGGTCTGTCCCGCGTAGGGCCTCTCGGCCGGTCTGTCCCGCGTAGGGCCTCTCGGCCGGTCTGTCCCGCGTAGGGCCTCTCGGCCGGTCTGTCCCGCGTAGGGCCTCTCGGCCGGTCTGTCCCGCGTAGGGCCTCTCGGCCGGTCTGTCCCGCGTAGGGCCTCTCGGCCGGTCTGTCCCGCGTAGGGCCTCTCGGCCGGTCTGTCCCGCGTAGGGCCTCTCGGCCGGTCTGTCCCGCGTAGGGCCTCTCGGCCGGTCTGTCCCGCGTAGGGCCTCTCGGCCGGTCTGTCCCGCGTAGGGCCTCTCGGCCGGTCTGTCCCGCGTAGGGCCTCTCGGCCGGTCTGTCCCGCGTAGGGCCTCTCGGCCGGTCTGTCCCGCGTAGGGCCTCTCGGCCGGTCTGTCCCGCGTAGGGCCTCTCGGCCGGTCTGTCCCGCGTAGGGCCTCTCGGCCGGTCTGTCCCGCGTAGGGCCTCTCGGCCGGTCTGTCCCGCGTAGGGCCTCTCGGCCGGTCTGTCCCGCGTAGGGCCTCTCGGCCGGTCTGTCCCGCGTAGGGCCTCTCGGCCGGTCTGTCCCGCGTAGGGCCTCTCGGCCGGTCTGCCCCGCGTAGGGCCTCTCGGCCGGTCTGCCCCGCGTAGGGCCTCTCGGCCGGTCTGCCCCGCGTAGGGCCTCTCGGCCGGTCTGCCCCGCGTAGGGCCTCTCGGCCGGTCTGCCCCGCGTAGGGCCTCTCGGCCGGTCTGCCCCGCGTAGGGCCTCTCGGCCGGTCTGCCCCGCGTAGGGCCTCTCGGCCGGTCTGCCCCGCGTAGGGCCTCTCGGCCGGTCTGCCCCGCGTAGGGCCTCTCGGCCGGTCTGCCCCGCGTAGGGCCTCTCGGCCGGTCTGCCCCGCGTAGGGCCTCTCGGCCGGTCTGCCCCGCGTAGGGCCTCTCGGCCGGTCTGCCCCGCGTAGGGCCTCTCGGCCGGTCTGCCCCGCGTAGGGCCTCTCGGCCGGTCTGCCCCGCGTAGGGCCTCTCGGCCGGTCTGCCCCGCGTAGGGCCTCTCGGCCGGTCTGCCCCGCGTAGGGCCTCTCGGCCGGTCTGCCCCGCGTAGGGCCTCTCGGCCGGTCTGCCCCGCGTAGGGCCTCTCGGCCGGTCTGCCCCGCGTAGGGCCTCTCGGCCGGTCTGCCCCGCGTAGGGCCTCTCGGCCGGTCTGCCCCGCGTAGGGCCTCTCGGCCGGTCTGCCCCGCGTAGGGCCTCTCGGCCGGTCTGCCCCGCGTAGGGCCTCTCGGCCGGTCTGCCCCGCGTAGGGCCTCTCGGCCGGTCTGCCCCGCGTAGGGCCTCTCGGCCGGTCTGCCCCGCGTAGGGCCTCTCGGCCGGTCTGCCCCGCGTAGGGCCTCTCGGCCGGTCTGCCCCGCGTAGGGCCTCTCGGCCGGTCTGCCCCGCGTAGGGCCTCTCGGCCGGTCTGCCCCGCGTAGGGCCTCTCGGCCGGTCTGCCCCGCGTAGGGCCTCTCGGCCGGTCTGCCCCGCGTAGGGCCTCTCGGCCGGTCTGCCCCGCGTAGGGCCTCTCGGCCGGTCTGCCCCGCGTAGGGCCTCTCGGCCGGTCTGCCCCGCGTAGGGCCTCTCGGCCGGTCTGCCCCGCGTAGGGCCTCTCGGCCGGTCTGCCCCGCGTAGGGCCTCTCGGCCGGTCTGCCCCGCGTAGGGCCTCTCGGCCGGTCTGCCCCGCGTAGGGCCTCTCGGCCGGTCTGCCCCGCGTAGGGCCTCTCGGCCGGTCTGCCCCGCGTAGGGCCTCTCGGCCGGTCTGCCCCGCGTAGGGCCTCTCGGCCGGTCTGCCCCGCGTAGGGCCTCTCGGCCGGTCTGCCCCGCGTAGGGCCTCTCGGCCGGTCTGCCCCGCGTAGGGCCTCTCGGCCGGTCTGCCCCGCGTAGGGCCTCTCGGCCGGTCTGCCCCGCGTAGGGCCTCTCGGCCGGTCTGCCCCGCGTAGGGCCTCTCGGCCGGTCTGCCCCGCGTAGGGCCTCTCGGCCGGTCTGCCCCGCGTAGGGCCTCTCGGCCGGTCTGCCCCGCGTAGGGCCTCTCGGCCGGTCTGCCCCGCGTAGGGCCTCTCGGCCGGTCTGCCCCGCGTAGGGCCTCTCGGCCGGTCTGCCCCGCGTAGGGCCTCTCGGCCGGTCTGCCCCGCGTAGGGCCTCTCGGCCGGTCTGCCCCGCGTAGGGCCTCTCGGCCGGTCTGCCCCGCGTAGGGCCTCTCGGCCGGTCTGCCCCGCGTAGGGCCTCTCGGCCGGTCTGCCCCGCGTAGGGCCTCTCGGCCGGTCTGCCCCGCGTAGGGCCTCTCGGCCGGTCTGCCCCGCGTAGGGCCTCTCGGCCGGTCTGCCCCGCGTAGGGCCTCTCGGCCGGTCTGCCCCGCGTAGGGCCTCTCGGCCGGTCTGCCCCGCGTAGGGCCTCTCGGCCGGTCTGCCCCGCGTAGGGCCTCTCGGCCGGTCTGCCCCGCGTAGGGCCTCTCGGCCGGTCTGCCCCGCGTAGGGCCTCTCGGCCGGTCTGCCCCGCGTAGGGCCTCTCGGCCGGTCTGTCCCGCGTAGGGCCTCTCGGCCGGTCTGTCCCGCGTAGGGCCTCTCGGCCGGTCTGTCCCGCGTAGGGCCTCTGATTTTTTTTGAACAAATGGGTGTTAAGGTTTATAGCAGGTGAAAGATGAAGGTGTCCTTTAACTCTTCTGTTACTTGGCAAATCCTTAAATTTCACCATATTCACAGTATACCCATACATAACTCCTCCCAATTCCCTACCATCACCAGACAATACCCAGTATATTGACCTGTCCAGATAGTAAAGTAATGACATGCATCTCCAACTTATGTAGGACAATGCCATGTGGATGGCGCGGATTTAGAAGCTGTGCCTGCGCAACCTTGCAGCAGGGGTTGGCTGTTACCGATAGCCAGCCTCCTGCTGTAATACCCGAGATCAGTGAACTTTGGTCTGCGCTTTTAACCATCTGCATGCTGCCATCTATGTAGATGGCGGCATGTAAGCGATTCACAGAGGGAGGATGCTCCCTCGTGACGTCTTCGGACACTCATGATGTAATCACGGAAGGTTGCAATGACAACAGAATGCCAAACATTGGTGTCCCAGCTTGCTGTTGCCTATGATCGCTATTATAAGTGATAAAGTGATAAATGTATCATGTCATTTATGCTGCATGATTAACACGCTAAAAAAATCAATGGCAGAATTGCTGTGTTTTCTCTCACTGCTCTCTAAAAAAAATTAATAAAAGATTTACAATGTAGCATAAGTACCCAGGAATTGTACCAATAAAAACTACAGTTCGCCTCATTAAAAACAAGCCCTCATACAGCCAAGTCAACTGAAAAATTATAAAGTTATGGCTTTTGAAAAGTGGAGATGAAAATCTCCCAAAAACTGCTGCGTCCTCGTGCCCAAAGAACGAGGATTGGGTGAATGAGATCCCCCCTCTCTTGTCATATGCTCCTTCCTCTCCTGGCGGCTGCAGTAGTGGAACCATGTTGGCACATGCACACTGTGCAAATTCAGTAATAAAAGCTTAAATTAATGAACTGTGTTTTTTGGTTTTTTTTGAGGGACAATACAGAAGTCAGAAAAATAGCACCCAGTTTTTGTGAACTGTTCATGACTCCATGGACTGTTGGCAGCCATGAATTTGGGTGACTTGACAGGTTTATTGTAATAGGGCACAGTATTCTGCATACCATATGGGAAGGATGAGTACATAACGTGATTCTTATACATACAGCGCCATGAACTCCAGACAGGAAAGAAATGTTCATTTTGGCAGGTTGCCTTATTTTTTTTGCCATTTTCTACTTCGGACTTCTTCCATTGAAATACTATGTAGGAATGTACAATATATGAACAACCTCTATAGAGAAGAGAGGCCTTTATGGACCCCTAAGGTTCCTGGGACCGGGTGCAACGGCATGCCCTATATAGTTATGACAGTGGTCATGGGAGGAGGGGAGGGATGGACCCAGGTGCAAAAGTTTATCTTTGGGCCCCCAAACTTAACCCCTTAGCAAAGGCATAATTTGAAACTTCTGGGCCCCAATGCAAAACCTGTAACAGGGCCCCCAACAATAATGGTTTATTCATTTTACTGTGCTCCCTCTATACAGAAGAAAGGCCTTAATGGCCCCCTAAGGCTCTTGGGCCCGGGAGCAACCGCATGCCCTCTATAGTTACGCCAGTGGTCATGGGAGGAGGGGAGGGGTGAAGGGATTTCCTCTAACTGCTTAGATGCCACATTCAGCATTGAGTGTGAAATTTAAGCAGCTGCCATCTGTTCCCCGAAAATGAAGGTAGATGTCTGCTATGTAACACATTTGGCATCCTCCGTGTTTGGAGTAGGCTCAGCTCCTATAAATGTACAACCTTTGTTATGAAGGGGTTAATGAAATAACCAGCATTTTAGTTTTGTAATTTCAAGGGATGCAATTTTTACCAATATCCATGAAAAAGTCCTAATGAACCCGTATGTCATCACTACAAGCGCTTCAGTCATTGAAGAATAACAGAACCGTTTCCTTAGATAAACATGAAATAGATGAGGGTCCTCAATGAATACCATATAGGCCAAATATCTCAGTAGGAAATCGTATCTCGTGTATCGGCCCATTTCAGGAAAACCTAACAATGTCATATTTCTATATTTCAAGGTTTTCTGCTTAGGTGACGTTTTTCATGTTTTTTCTTTCAGCCCTCTGAATAGGTGATAACCGATAGATCGGTGAGGGTCCGACTGCCAGCATCCCCGCCAATCACCAGAATGGTAGTCCTGAAGTTTGCAGAATAAATTGAGCCGTACATAAATGCTGCTGCTCCATTTATTGCAGTAGGACAGCTAAAGGTGGCCATTTGAAGTTCATTGAGCCACCACCCCATTTATTTGGGAAACCTCAGGACCCCTATTCTGGCAATTAATGGGGGTCCCAACAGTAGGACCCCACCGATCTATCAGTTTTCAAAACATTTAACCAAATAAAAAAAAACCCTTATAACTCTATTCCTTCACATCTCAATGGCTATTCAGTGTGTGTATACATATATTAGTGTTCTGTATATAATAGTCACACCAATATACTACATGTAGAATAATCGTCCGACTCCTCCTAGAGCATTAGGGTACATCACATGGGGCAAGAATGATTTTCGGTGTGGACTTTCTGCAAGGTGAATCAGCAGCATTTACAATATAAGCCATGTGGATGAGAGCTTAACAAATCTCCCCCACAGAGTGCAGACGATCTCCCCGAGGGATACGCTGTGGACTTTATATCCGCAGCAGGTTAACTATGTGCTGCAGATTTCACCTTTATGAATCCAAAGGGTAAAATCTACAGCAAATCCACCCAAAATGCAAGACAAAATCCACAACATTAATAAACTGTGAATTAAATGACTGCTAATCTTTGTGTGACTTGGTTGCTTACGACTCCAGGTGACCCCCTCGCTGGCGCTCCTTGAGGCTGACGCTGCGGCCGGCACTGGCTTCCCCGCTGACAGCTGCAGATCACTGGTCCTATCAGGTAATAATCCAGTCCCTTATGTCTGTTCCTTCTGTCCTCCAATCCAATGTATTTGGCCCCTAGATGGGTCTCCGCTGCGCTCTTTGTCTGCCTGGTCTTTGCTACAGGATAGATCTCCTTGGACTATGACTTTCTGTTGCCTCTTCTTTCTTCTTCATCTGCCACTGTCACCATTTCTCCCCTTCTGGTTTCTCCAGCTGTTCCTGGCAAAATCTAATCCACTTGGGTTAGCTTCTTGTCAGCAAGACCAACAGTTCTCATCTGGCTTCAAGATGGCGTCTGACTGACCAACTGCCACTTTTCTTCCAGGAAGCTCCGCCCACTTCACTGCACTACACAGAGGATAACTGTTATGTCTTGTCTCACAAGCAGTAAATTAAAGGGCCCATATCACTCCATTACAATAATAAAATATAGATATAAAATATATCTAGGAATGTTAATGATGATGATCCGAGGACTCTAGGTAGGCTGGCCTCACACAGCGCATTTTTCATGTGTTTTATACATATGATCAATGATGATTATCACTGGTTATACTCGTACAATGCACATACGTTATAAAAACATGTTTTAAATCTGTTTTTTCAGATTTTTTTTTTCACTCGCGCAAAAAAAGGCCCAACTGATGTCCGCTTTTCTTCACACTGACTTCTTTCATAAGCGCAGTGAATGCGCATGTAACAGCCTAACAGTGTCTGAATACACCAATGCAAATCAATGGGGTGATATGTTTGCTTTATGTCTGTAAAATGTACGGACTGACAATACGCCCATGTGAAAAAAAGAGCTTCTGTACGTTTAACTGCTTCAGACTACGTCGATAATGATTATCATCTGAGCAGTTATATTCCTGTACATAGGAGGCAGTACTATAGCAGTAATACTCTTGTATATAGGACAGTATTCTAGTAGTTATATTCTTTTACATAGGGGCAGTATTCTAGTAGTTATATTCTTGTACATAGGGGACAGTATTCTAGTAGTTATATTCTTGTACATAGGGGGCAGTATTCTAGTAGTTATATTCTTGTACATAGGGGGCAGTATTATAGTAGTTATATTCTTATGCACAGGAGATAGTATTCTAGTACTAATATTCTTGTATGTAACAGACAGTATTCAAGTAGTTATATTTCTGTACATTGGGGGCAGTACTAAAACAGGTATATTCTACATAGGAGACAATATACTAGAAGTTATATTCTTGTACTTAGGGGGCAGTATTGTAGTAGTTATATTTTTGTACATAGTGGGCAGTAGTATAGAAGTTATATTCTTCTATGTAGGTGATAGAACTACAGCAGTCATATTGTTTTACAGAGAGAGGAGTACTATAGATGTTATATTCTTGTACAAAGGGGGCAGTATTCTAAAAGTTATATTCTTGTCTATAGGAGACAGTATTCTAGTAGTCATATTCTTTTACATAGGAGACAGTATTTTAGTAGTTTTATTCTTGTACATAGAGGACAGTATTCTAGTAGTTATATTCTTGTACATAGGGGGCAGTATTCTAGTAGTTATATTCTTGTACATAGGGGGCAGTATTCTAGTAGTTATATTCTTGTACATAGGGGGCAGTATTCTAGTAGTTATACTCTTGTACATAGGGGACAGTATTCAAGCAGTTATATTCTTGTACATAGGAGACAGTATTCTAGTAGTAATACTCTTGTACATAGGGGACAGTATTATAGCAGTTATATTCTTGTACATAGGAGACAGTATTTTAGTGGTTTTATTCTTGTATATAGGGGATAGTATTCAAGCAGTTATATTCCTGTACATTGGGGGAAGTACTAAAACAGGTATATTCTTCTACATAGGAGACAATATACTAGAAGTTATATTCTTGTACTTAGGGGGCAGTATTCTAGTAGTTATATTTTTGTACATAGGGGGCAGTATTCTAGTAGTTATATTCTTGTACGTAGGGGGGCAGTATTGTAGTAGTTATATTTTCTACATAGGGGGCAGTATTCTATTAGTTATATTCTTGTACATATGAGCCAGTACTATAGTAGTTCTATTCTTGTACATGCGAGGCAGTAACCTGCTAGTTATATGTTTGTACATAGGAGAAAATATCATAGGGGTTCTTGTAGATAGGAGACAGTGCTATAGCAGTTATATTTTTGTACATAGTGGGCAGTAGTATAGAAGTTATATTCTTCTATGTAGGTGATAGAACTACAGCAGTCATATTGTTTTACAGAGAGAGGAGTACTATAGATGTTATATTCTTGTACAAAGGGGGCAGTATTCTAGAAGTTATATTCTTGTCGATAGGAGACAGTATTCTAGTAGCTATATTCTTTTACATAAGAGACAGTATTTTAGTGGTTTTATTCTTGTATATAGGGGACAGCATTTTAGTAGTTATATTTTTGTACATAGGAGACAGTATTTTAGTGGTTTTATTCTTGTATATAGGGGACAGTATTCTAGTAGTTATATTCTTGTACATAGAGGGCAGTACTATAGTAGTTATATTCTTGGGTACTGGTGTTTTTTTTCTCCTCCACAAAAATAGGTGGAGACCTGGGATTGTGCTGTGGGAGGAATTGGGTATGCCTATAGCTGCTGATTGGTTGGGCTGCTGTCGAGGCTGTGCTATGCCCTCCTTTCTCAGCTTCAAGTGGCTTTCCCGCCGGCCACCCTGCAATCCCCCAGCTGTGACATCATGGGACGGCTGCCGCTGTGTTCAGCAAGGGCAGCATCAGCACCATGGAGCAGAACGGATATGGAGCAGCGTAATAAATACCTTATTTGACAGCAGCACTCCACAAAGCCCCTGAAATAGTGTGGATGTACAGCAAGTGGGTTGGGATGCATGCTCCAGATAGGATGGAGACTATCATCCATGAAGATCCACACCAACTTTTAGAGATGGAGCAGCATTCGGGGTGCAAAAAACTCCAATGGACGTTTACTTTAAAAGGACATTTTTGTTTATTCAATGCATAAACACAACAATATTTCGAACTTTTGATAAAGACTGCAAATAGCGGTCAAAACGTTGTCATGTCTATGGATTGAATAAAGGAATATGTCCTTTTACAGGAAATGTCAATTGGACGTTTTTGCACGCCGAATGCTGTGCCATCTTTAAAAGTTGTCCCGAGCCTTCCTGATGTTTCATGCACCACCAGGCATAAGGACTTGCCCATAAGCATTCCCTAACTGACAAAAACTGAACCAACCTACCTGCCTGCATACCTATTCCTCTCCATGGAAGAAGTGAACCTTCTTTTTTTTTAAATGCAACATCAGCGGCCAATTAGATTTTTGTAGGCCGCCGTCTCCCCCTTGTGGGCCAAATTAAAAAGGCGATCCCTTAGAAATAAAAATTATTCAGCTCCTCTGGCTTCATGGGGGTGATGCAGGATGACACATCTGCCCACTTCCAGCTGCAGCAGAGACTGCCTTAAGATGGCCGCCAAGCTCTGACAGTTATAGTTCTATACTGCCCGTGTCACAATAGACTGATGACATCACAATGTAGTCTTCTATCTATCTATCTATCTATCTATCTATCTATCTATCTATCTATCTATCTATCTATCTATCTATCTATCTATCTATCTATCTATCTATCTATCTATCTATCTATCTATCGATTTATATTATATAATCCCGATATCGTAGAAACATGAAATTTGGCACGAGCATTGATTATGTCATAAATAGGAAAAGTTAATGGGTCCCAACTCGATTATTCAATTGTAAGCGCCAAAGAATTAGCGTCCAAATTTTACGTACGGAATCTACTTTTCTCACATAGAAACTTGAAATTTGGCACGGGCATTGAATATGTCATAAATAGGAAAAGCTAATGGGTTCCAACTCGATTATTCAATTCTATGCGCCAAAGAATTAGCGTCCAAATTTAACGTACGGAATGTAATTTTCTCACATAGAAACTTGAAATTTGGCACAAGCATTGATTTTGTCAAAAATAGAAAAAGTTAATGGGTCCCAACTCGATTATTCAATTCTATGCGCCAAAGAATTAGCGTCCAAATTTTACGTACGGAATCTAATTTTCTCGCTTCCCAATGTCATAGAAACTTTAAATTTGGCACGAGCATTGATTATGTCATAAATAGGAAAAGTTAATAGGTCCCAACTCGATTATTCAATTCAAAGCGCCAAAGAATTAGCGTCCAAATTTTACGTACGGAATCTAATTTTCTCGCTTCCCAATGTCATAGAAACTTGAAATTTGGCACGAGCATTGATTATGTCATAAATAGGAAAAGTTAATAGGTCCCAACTCGATTATTCAATTCAAAGCGCCAAAGAATTAGCGTCCAAATTTTACGTACGGAATCTAATTTTCTCGCTTCCCAATGTCTTAGAAACTTGAAATTTGGCACGAGCATTGATTATGTCATAAATAGGAAAAGTTAATAGGTCCCAACTCGATTATTCAATTCTAAGCGCAAAATAATTAGCGTCCAAATTTTACGTATGGAATCTAATTCTCTCGCTTCCTGATGTCATCTATATATATAAAAAGGAATGTATGTCTGTCTGTCTGTCCTTTTTGCGCTACTACACCATTCATCTAATCGCCATGAAACCTTGGGAAGTTGTTGAGTACACTCCTGGGAAGATTACTGGCATAGTACACCTATCCTGCGAGCATCGTTGACAGTTATGCCCCCCAGACAAAGATCGTTTAATTTCCATCTCAAGCACAGAAGCAAAAGGCATTACGAGCAATGGGATGAGTGTTCAACTACAAAATGATGCATCCGCTGAACGTTTCGCAAGACAATTGCTGGATATTGAGAATGCTGAGGTAAAATGAAAGCTGTGCTCTGATTGGTTGCTATTTCTTATACTGCTGAGGTAACATGAAAGCTGTGCTGTGATTGGTTGCTATATATTATACTGCTGAGGTAACATGAAAGCTGTGTTGTGATTGGTTGCTATATATTATACTGCTGAGGTAACATGAAAGCTGCTGTGCTGTGATTGGTTGTTATATATTATACCGCTGAGGTAACTTGAAAGCTGCTATCTAGATATATAAAAACGAATGTATGTATGTATGTCTGTCTTTGCAGCAACGCGCGACGGGTACGCTAGTCTATCATAAAAACTGAAATAGAGGGGAAGCACAGCATGTGGGCTGAGATGCACGCTCCACATAGGATGTGGCGTACTCCTCTATGAAGATCCAGACCAGCCTTTAGAGATGCAGCAGCATTCGGGGTGCAAAAAACTCCAATGGACATTTCCTTTAAAAGGACATATTTCTTCATTCAATCTATAGACACAACACAGTTCTGTCCGCTTGATAAAGACCGCAAATAGCAGTCAAAACGTTGTCGTGTCTATGGATTGAATGAAGAAATACGTCCTTTTAAAGGAAACGTGCATTGGACTTTTTTGCACCCCGAATGCTGCTCTATCTTTAAAGGTTGGCCCGAGCCTTCCTGATGTTTCATGCACCACCAGGCATAAGGCCTTGCCCATAAGCATTCCCCAACTGACAAAAACTGAACCAACCTACCTGCCTGCATACCTATTCCTCTCCATGGAAGAATTTAACCTACCTTTTTTTTAAATGCAACAGCAGCGGCCAATTAGATTTTTGAAGGCCGCTGTCTCCCCCTTGTGGGCCAAATTAAAAAGGTAATCTATTAAAAATAAAAATTATCCGGCTCTGGTGGCTTTTCGGGGGAGATACAGGAGGACACATCTGTCCACTTCCAGTTGCAGCAGAGACTGCCTTAAGATGGCCGCCAAGCTCTGGCGTTTATAGTTCTATACTGCCCGTGTCACAATAGACTGATGACATCACAATGTAGTCCTAACTGCCAGACTGCTGGGATCATTAGCATACAGTGTGTTTGCATGTCTGTATTTCTATCTATTGATATAATATATATTTATAATAAAGATTATTATTAATATACAGGATAGAAACTACATATATATAATAAATAGATTATAAATAAATATATATATTATATATATATATTATATATAAATCCAGATCTATCATCCACAGCCTTCCATCATTCCGAGGTTGGTAAAATGCTAGAGTGCGGGGTGATAAGTAAATTACTTGAAAGCGCTGCGGAATAAGTTGGCGCTATACAAATAGCAAGATTTATTTATATATATAATCCCTATCTATAGTTATGTATGGTGGGAAAAAGGCCTGCTGTCTGTTTAAATCCTTCAGCCTTTGTTGAGGGGGGTGATGATGGTGATGATGATGACGATAATCTATCATTATTCTTACTAGTGCTATTAATGTCAACCCAGGGGTAGGCAATAAACCCCCATGGGGTCAAAGCCAACTTTTCTCATTTTAGGGAAAAAGTACCGTCCGTCCCCACTCAAAATGCGGCCAGCCAAAGAGAACCTTCAGAGAGACGTACCTTCAGAGGGAAACTAGTGATTGTAAAGTAATCATCCGCTGAACCATCCTGCAGAGGGGAGGGGGGGGAGGGGTGCTGCAGGCACTGCAAGCCTAGAATGCGATGCGTGAAAGAGCCCGGTGCAAGAGGAATCAGGATAAGGGGTGGGGCGGTTCACAAGGCTGTGCTATACAGAAGATTTTAAATCCACCGCAATGCATTGTGGGTGCTTGCTGAAAATGCTGCTCCATCTTTAAAGGTTGGCCCAAACCTTCCTGATGTTTCATGCACCACAAGGCATAAGGCCTTGCCCATAATCATTCCCCAAATGACAAGAACTGAACCGACCTACCTACTACCTATTCCTCTCCATGGAAGAAATGAACCTACCTTTTTTTTTTTTTAAATGCCACAGCAGCGGCCAATAAGATTTTTGTAGGCCGCTGTCTCCCCCTTGTGGGCTGAATTAAAAAGGTGCATTGTTAAATATAAAAATTATCCAGCTCCTGTGGCTTCTCGGGTGAGATACAGGAGGACACATCTGCCCACTTCCAGCTGCAGCAGAGACTGCCTTAAGATGGCCGCCAAGCTCTGACATTTATAGTTCTATACTGCCCGTGTCACAATAGACTGATGACATCACAATGTAGTCTCAAGTGCCAGACAGCTGGGCTCATTAGCATACAATGTGTATGAATGTCTGTGTTTCTATCTATTGATATATTATATAATCTATAATAAAGATTAATTATTATTAACTAATATAGAGGATAGAAACTACATATATGGTGGTGATAACACAGCCCCACTACCCCTGGGGGAGATTAAAAATTCTCAACTCTAAGGCCTCATGTCCACGGGGAAAATCAGATCCGCTGCAGATTCTACATGTAGAATCTGCAGCGGGTCCCTCCTGCCCCGCGGACATGAGCGCTGAAAATGCAAATAAATGAGAATAAACTTACCTCCGATCCGCTCCGTTTCTTCTCTTCGCGGCGGCGTCATCTTCTCTCGTCGCGGCCGGATCTTCATTCTTCGGCTCGGCGGATGTGCACGATGACGTCGGTGACGTGCCCCGCGCATGCGCCGGGCCGAAGCAAAATGATCCGGCCGCGGCTGAGAGAAGATGGCGCCGCGGAGACGAGAAGAACCGGAGCGGGTGAGTAAAATATGATTTTTGTGTCCCGCGGATCCGGACGGCTTCCATAGGCTTCAATAGAAGCCCGCGGGAGCCGTCCCCGCGGGAGACCCGCATGAAAATGGAGCATGGTCCAGATTTTTTCATGCTCCATTTTTTTTTAAATGCCTTTTATTGATGATCCGCGGGTATTTATCTACCCGCGGGTGGTCAATGCATCCCTATGGGGTGCGGATCCGCGCGCGGGAGATCCGCTGCGGATTTTAAATAACATTTTGCCCGTGGACATGAGCCCTAAAGATAGAATACAAAATATATTTTAATAGTATAAAAATACCATGTAATACATGGACCAATAGAGACATGACAGGTGAGACGTATATGTGGCAATATCATATTAACCAGGAACTGAACACCCCCTCTTTCATCACATGGACCTTGGCAACAATTATCGGGCTACTGCGGGCGCTGGAGACACTTTGACAGGCGAGTTGATGGACATTAGACCAGGTGATGAGAATACAGGCATGTGGACGAAAGGTAATGTCAGTCATCAAGATCACAAAACCAAGACAGCGACTTTACATGGATATTGGGGAGCAGGGGCTGGATGATGAGGATACAGCAATACCAGAAAACTGCCCTCGGTGTAAGGTGCACCTATGGGGTGTTGAATATTGGGGTACATCTCTGCTGTGGGATGCTGCATTAATAAACATTGGATATTATGGTTTGATATTGGGGTACAGTCTGGAAAGTTAATGAATATTGAGGTGTTAAGCGGAATGCACAGTCGTCCCTGGAGTGGGATGTTGGTGTGCATAAGGTGAAGGATATGGGGGGAGACGGGGGAAGGTCCTGATGCTGCGGGCAGGGATTTGGTAAGTGGATGAAGATGCATAATAAATAGGAGGTGCTCCAGTCCCACTATGGTGATGCACATTTCCTTCTGCTGACCATCGTCAAATTCAACCTACGATTGTGTCATCCGTTGGGTTTCTGACTTTTTCCACAAAGATCAATCAGCTATAAATAGCCCTATGATGAAACCTTTAGCAAACTCTTCCTTTTATTGAAAACCCTCTCCATGGAGTCTTATGCCCCTGTCCACGGGCAATGCGAAGTCCCGCGGCAGATCGCCGCCGCGGGAGCCACCGCCGATTTTCCGCCAGTCAGCCCTTTCTGTTAGATAGGCTTGCCACGGAGAATTGGGGCAATTCGCAGCATGATTCTCCGCTCGTGGACAGCAGTGCTATGGAAAGCGTCGGCCGGCGTGATTCGCCGGCAGTTTACCGCCGGCGAAATCACGCCCGTGGACAGCCACCCGTTGCGACATCTTCACTCCTTAATGTTTATACAGACACAAAAAACAACACTAAACCGTTTCTGTGGATGTGACATTGCCAGAGTTAGTTTCACTGACTGGGTTTCCCCTTTAATTACGTTCCCAGATCATTCGATTGGCCCAAAACTGCATCAATTTCCCTAATTTGTTTCTCTGAATATACCCTGAAAATTGCATATTGCTGCTCCAGAATGTCTGCAGCTTTTCCGCATCCAAAACGGAGTCAAAATCCGCAACATTGGTGCAAATTTGATTTGAAATAAAATAAATATATACTCATTGTGAAAAAAATCCCTTCCCTAGAAGAAAATGTTGGAATCAAACGAAAGTTTCTCTGTGTGATTGTAACATTGATATAAGCAAGTGATTAAATGATCCTTTTGCTCTGATATTGTAGTGTGGAAAACTGAACACTTGCAGGAAGGCTCTAGGACCCTGTTGTACCGCCTCTAGCTTGGATGTAAAATGTGATACAGGTGAGCATGGAGGCTCTAGGACCCTGTTGTACCGCCTCTAGCTTGGATGTAAGATGTGATACGGGCGGGCATGGAGGCTCTAGGACCTTGTTGTATCGCCAGTAGCTTGGATGTAAGATGTGATATAGGTGAGCATGGAGGCTCTAGGACCCTGTTGTACTGCCTCTAGCTTGGATGTAAGATGTGATAGAGGTGAGCATGGAGGCTCTAGTACCCTGTTGTATCGTCTCTAGCTTGGATTCAAGATGTGATATGGTCGGGCATGGAGGTTCTAGTACCCTGTTGTATCGCCTCCAGCGTGGATGTAAGATGTGATACAGGTGAGCATGGAGGCTCTAGTACCCTGTTGTATCGCCTCTATCTTGGATACAAGATGTGATATGGGGGCATGGAGGCTCTAGGACCCTGTTGTACTGCCTCTGGCTTTGATACAACATGTGATACGGGTGGGTATGGAGGCTCTAGTACCCTGATGTACCACCTCTAGCTTGGATACAAGATGTGATAAGGGTGGGCATGGAGGCTCTAGTACCCTGTTCCACCGCCTCTAGCTTGAATGTAAGATGTGATACAGATGAGCATAGAGGCTCTAGTACCCTGTTGGGTCGCCTCTAGCTTGTATTTAAGATGTGGTACAGGTGAGCATGGAGGCGCTAGTACCCTGTTAGACTGCCTCTAGCTTGGATGTAAGAAGTGATATGGGCAGGCATTGAGGCTTTGGTAACCTGTTGTACAGCCTCTAGCTTGGATACAAGATGTGATATGGGTGGGCATGGAGGCATATAGATGCAGTATGGTATCCAGCAGCATACTGGTCCACATTTGCTGTAACTGAGACTCTAGATCATGCAAACCCGGACACTGCCAAAGTTGGTAACTCAGATGGGACCATAGATGCTCTATTGGCGGTAAATCTTGTGACCAGGCATTCCTATAACAATCTTGTTCTGTGTGGCCGAGCATTAGCCTGTTGGACAATCAGATGATCCTCTATATTGGTGGTCTATGTGTTAGTGTATCTTGACGCCACCAGAAGCAAGGGATTTGACAAGGCTTCCATGGAGGAACCCCCTGGCACACCCCTAGCTCCCGATTGGTAGAAGATCCCTAGGTCCTGGAAGGTGCAGAGGTCTGTGATGCACAATCCCCGTGTGTTCCCCGGCGCAGTGCTGGCCACTGTTACCCGGCTGTCTGTGACATGAAGTCGCCGCTGCATCCTGGCAAATTGGCGGAGCCTTGTTTCATGTACCTGAACATGCTGGGGTGCTGTATGATTCCCCTGTGTAGCAGTACTGTGCTCCCCGCTATCACCCGCGCTGTTAAGGGGGGTTGTGGGTACGGCGCGCTGTGGGATCCCGTCCTGCTGTAGTCTGTGTCGCTGCCATTGTTTATTCCACCGCTGCTTTTTGCTTCCTGCTCCCTGCCGGGGTATGAACGGGGATTATGGGTAAGCCGCCGGTGATTTCTTTCTCACATCCCGGCAGCAGGGGTGGGTGCTGGCCTTCTTAGGCCACAACGATAAAGCTTCTTAACACCGCTGCTGGTTCCCTCCTTCCAAGCACGCTGTGGCCCTCTCCACCCAGGACCTTTGTGAGCTTGACAAAGGCTACAGTGGTAGCCGAAACGTCAACACTTTTTACGATATTTGAGGAATAAAGATACATCTCTGGATGTCATAATACTATTTTTTGCACCAGACTCTGCTGTCCTGCATTGCTGCTTTTCCCTGAATTAATTGTAGGTGTTTGATTTTTTTTGACAAAGAGTGTATTATTCATCCCACATGGTGAAAACCATCGGGAAAAAAAACTACATACCAGAAGTGCCTTTTTTTGTCATCTTATGATCTAGAAAAAATGTTATAGATAACAATTATTAATCCGTACATACTGCAATGGTGTCAATAGAAACTACAGGTCCCCCCCCAAAAAAAAAGTCTTCACACAACCGAATCGATACAAAAATAAAAAAGGGATGGTGGTCAGGAGATGGTGACAGAAAGCAGTTTCCTTAATAAAAATATATATTTTATTTTTTATAGGTAGTCCAACCAAAAAAACTACATACAGTGTTTCCCCGAAAATAACAACCTGTCTTTTATTAATTTTTGCGCCAAAAGAGACACACGGTCTTATTTTCAGGAGATGTGTTATTATACTTCTCTAGCAGGCTCGGTCCTGGTCCCTCCCGTTGCTCTCCAGAGCTCCGATGCGCTAAGCAGCGGCATTGATTGGCCAATTCATAAATCTCGTCTCCACAATGCGATGGCAGTGATTGGTTCTTCGGTCGCCGCTCAGACAATCAATGCAGGTCTCGATGAACCAATCACAGCCATCGCATTGTGACTTGGAGGTGGGATTTATGTATCCTGTAACCAAGAAATTATCTGAAGACTGCTAGAAGCGCATCAGAGCTCCGGGGAGCAGGGTTAGGAGCCTGGGCCGCACCTGCTAGGTAATGTGTTCCTTTTTGTAAAACGTAATGCAGCTAGGGCTTATTTTCAGAGTACGACTTATTTTTCAAGCCTCCCCAAAAATCCTAAAAAATTAGGGTAGGTCTTATTTTCGTGGAAACTGGGTACATTCGGTATTGCTGTAATTATACTGATAGAATAAAGTCAACATCTCATTTT
The DNA here is from genome assembly GCF_035609145.1 of Eleutherodactylus coqui. Lineage (NCBI taxonomy): Eukaryota > Metazoa > Chordata > Amphibia > Anura > Eleutherodactylidae > Eleutherodactylus > Eleutherodactylus coqui. The sequence goes on from NC_089837.1 coordinate 303,436,482, forward strand.
TGTTGCAAGGTGTTTACTGTAAAAACAAGACCTACCCCATTCCCCCAAGAAAAATGGCGAAATTGAGGGTTTTTTTCTACTTCAGCTCACTTAGAAATTTTCAAAAGTTTTTCAGTACATTAAATTGTACATTAAGTGATACCATTGAAACAACTCGTCCTACAAAAATGCAAGCCCTCAGATGGTTATGTTGACGGCCAAATAAATAAGTTGTTTTTTCGAAAATGGGGAGGAAAAAACATAAGTGTAAAAACAAAAAAATGTCAGTTAAGAAACCCCTTTAAGGAAGGTCTCTTTACATGTGGATGATAATCCCTTTTGTCCACATATGCCACAAAACAAAAGCGCAGACGAGGAGGACATTGATGTCTATAGATGGCACAGCTATGTCGTGTATGTAGTAACTGAGTTGGCTCAGTGCCTCCCTCTGGTGTCTGCTTATTAAACTGCATTTAAAGGGATAATCCTACCCTACACATAATGTCATTGATGGCATTTATGGGGGCACTCTACCTAGCACTATTTATGGGGGGCACTCTGTCTGGCACTATGCATAGGAACTTTATCCATTAACCCCTTAGTGACGAAGCCTGTTTACGCCTTAGTAATGGAGCCAAATTTTGGAAATCTGACATGTCACTTAACACATCATAACTCCGTTAAGGCTTTGCATATCCAAGTAATTCTGGCACTGTTTTTTTTCGCCACATATTGTACTTCATTTAGGTGGTAAAAATAGACCAATAGAATCTGTGTATATTTATTAAAAGTGCCAATATTGGGAAAATTTTGAAAAAATTGTCATTTTTTTCACATTTTCAACTGTAATGTCTCGAATATGTGCAAACATACTGTACAAATTTTTGCTAAGATATATATTTCCATCTGTTTACTTTATTCTGGACGCACGTTTGAAAAACTTTCGTTTTTTTTTTTTTTAACCATTTAGGAGACGTACAAATTTAACATTAAACATTACTTTTCAGCATTTTGAGGAACACTTAGTTTTCCTACACCAAGCCAAGATTGCAAAGACTCATAGCTGTCAGAATGATAACCCCATTTTAAAAACTACACCCCTTAATATATTCACTGAGTGATGTCATAAGTATTTTGACCCCATAGTTTTTTTTCAGGAATTAATGCAATTTAGAGGAGAAAAAATAAAATTTCATATTTTTACAAATATGTTATTTTAAAGACAATTTTTTTTCTATAGTGCACATAAAAAAGGGGATTGACACCCCAAAATTGATACCGCTGTTTGTCCTGTGTTCCGAAATATACCCATTGTGGCCCTAATATTATGTCCGCATGCACAACAGGGCCCAAAATGAAAGGAGTAGTCAGTGTCTTTCAGAACTGAAATTTTGCTTGAAGGCCTTTCAGGGCCCATAGCACACATGTAGAGCTCTTCAGTGGCCAAAACCATTTAAAAAAACCACACAAATGATGCCATTTTGAAAACTAATCCCTTTAACGAATTTATCTAGGGGTTTACTGCCCATTTTGACCCCTCGGTTTTTGAATGAATTCAAGCAAAGCAGAAGGAAAAAATTATGAGTTTCTTTTTTTGGCAATTCTGTCATTTTAAAAACAGCTTTTTTTATACAGCACACACATGAATGAAGACTTTCACCCCAAAATGGATACCACTGTTTCTCCCGTGTTCAGAGACATACCCATTGTGGCTCTAATCTTATGTCTGGATGCACAATGGGGCCATAAATGAAAGGAGTAAGCGGTGGCTTTCAGAACAGACATTTTGTATGAAGGTGATTTAGGCCCCATTGCCCAATTGTAGAGCTCTTGAGCGGCCAAAACCATAGAGAACCCCCACAAATGACACCGATTTTAAAAAATAGACCTCTTAACCAATTCATCTAGGGGTCTACTGAGAATTTTCACCCTACAATTTTTGAATAAATCTAAGCAAAGCAGTAGGAAAAAATTACGATTTTCATTTTTTTTTGTCAATTGTGTCAATTTAAAAACAGTTTTTTTGTACAGCACACATATGAATGAAGACTTTCACACCAAAATGGATACTCCTGTTTGTGCCATATTCAGAAACATACCCATAGTGGCCCTAATCTACTTACAGGACACATGACTAGGCCTATAATGGAAGGAACACCTGTTGGATTTTATGGTACAGTTTGAATAATTCCACGCCCAATTGCCCATTTGTAGAGCCATTGAGCGGCCAAAACGATAAAGAACCCCCACAAATGACCCCACTTTGAAAACTAGACCCCTTAACGAATTCATCTAGGGCTGTACTGCATATTTTGATTCCACATTATTTTAATGAATCTAAGCAAAGCAGAAGAAAAAAATTATGATTTTCATTTCAGTCTTTTTTGTACAGTGTACATGGGAAGGAAGACGTTCACCCCAAAATGGATACCCCCTGTTAGTCCCGTGTTCAGAAATATACCCATTGTGGCCCTAATCTACTTACAGGACACATGGCTAGGCCTATAATGCAGGGAACACCCGTTGGATTGCAGGGCACAACTGAATAAAGTCTAGGCCCCATTGCTCACTTATGCGGAAAAAAAATTGACTCCCTAAAAATAATCCCCCCTTCCCAACTCCACGCCCTTTTTGGCCTTCCCTAAATTTTAGATAAAAGTAATAATGTAAACTGTGTGGTTATTTTCGAGGACATGGGTAATTACGGGGGCCTGGTTGGGATGGGTAAATCGGGCCATAAAACTGGGTATCCCCCCTCCTCTCATGTTCTTTGTGGGGTACTTCTTGACCTCAGTGGCAGGGATGGGGTGTAAGGCTGGGTTCACACTGGGCGGATTTGCCGTGGAAATTCCGTCCGGAATTTCACTGCGGCAAATCCGTCTGCGGCCGCTAATCCTGGGCTTAGCCAGCCACGTGGACGAGATTTCTCAGAAATCTCGTCCACACGGGACAGCAAACCCGCAGATTCGCAGGCCGCAACATGTTCATTTTTTTCTTCCAAGAAGAAATTGCGGAGAAGTGAGTGTCCAGGCCGCTTTAAAACCCGCGGCTAAGTGCCACGGGTTTTGAAGCAGCAGATTCCCGGCGGAAATCTTGCGGTTCTCCGCTGCAGCCAAACCGCAAGATTTCTGCCCGAAATCTGCCTAATGTGAATGCAGCCTAAAAAGTGGCGCTCTGAGTCTCCGTAAGCTTGCGGAGGTGCGGCGGTCTCACATAGAAGGTGCTCAACAAGCTGCTAATGCAACTGCAAGAAGGAGAGTGTTCCTGGGGCTTCTTGTAAATTACGGATTGCAGGCAGCGATCTGAATAACACCGGATTCACAGGGCCGTAAGTAGAATCTGCTTGCGGAGGCCCGCAGCGGATCCCAGCTGTGAGCCCGGCTGGGGCGCTGCATACAGACACATAATCTACTGAGCATAACTGCCTACTCATGCAGGCAGTCATGTGCAGTACACCTTTTTTTTGTTTGTATTTCCCACGCCGTCACTTAGCGATGTCCCGGGTACCCGCAGCCTGTACACAATGTAGTTGCGTATGGGCTGCAGGTATATCCATGACCATGGAGCACAATAGGCTCTATGCTGCGGATATCCACGGTAAAGTAGAACCTGCTGCATTCTGTTTTCTATGAGTGGATTACGTAATTCCGACCCGCTAATGTGAGCCCCCCGGGCGGTCTGTCCTGCGCGGGGCCCCCCGGCCGGTCTATCCCGCGCAGGGCCTCCCTAAACAAAAATTACAAAAATATAAAACAACCTTTTTTGCCCTCTTTCCCATTTTTGTATTAAATAAATTTTAATTCCACATTTCATATTGCGTTTGTAATTGTAGAATAAATTGAACACATTATTTATCCCGTTCACCAAAAAAATGTAACCCACCCCCCCTAAAAACGGAGGAAAATAATAGTGCAAGTGATCAAAAAAAGTTGTGTATTCCCCAAAATGTTACCAATAAAAACTACAGCTTGTCGCGCATAAAACAAACCCTCAAAGAGCTCCGAACATGGAAAAATTAAAGTTATAGACTTTGAATGCAGCGATGTAGAAAAGAAAAATTCAAAAAAGCGGTTTTTATTGTGGAGCAGTGAAAAAAAACTAAAAAAATAAGAACTTTGGTATTGTCATAATCAAACTGAAAAAATGTATCATGTCATTTATGACTGTAAAAAACAATGGCAGAATTGGTGTGTTTTCACTCCCTGCTCTCATAAACAATTAATAAAACATTTGCAAAATATAGCATATGTACCCTAAAATTGTACTAATAAAAACTACATTTTGCCTTACAAAAAACAAGCTCTCTTACAGCCAAGTCAACAAAAAAATAAAAAAGTTATGGTTTTTGAAAAGTGGAGATCAAAATCCCCCCCAAATCGTTGAGAGAATGGGGATTGGGTGAATGAAATCCCCCCTCTCTTGTCACATCCTCCTCCCTCTCCTGTCGGATGCAGTAGTGGAACCATGTTGGCACATGGGCACTGTGCAAATTCAGAAATGAAAACTTAAATTAATGAACGGCGTGTAGGCCAAAACAACAGAACTCCGGCACAGAGCGTCTAGTTGTGGGACTTCTGGTTAGGCCGCTGACCTCACTTCCAGCCGCCGGAGCAGGGAGTAGTGGAGTGCCGCAGGGGACGCTTCTCTGGGGGCCCTGTGATTATTAGGGGCCCTATTGAGTGGGTGTCATGAAGAGGCATTATTACTAAGGTTGGATTCACACTGGGCAGATTTGCCGCGTAAATTCCGTCCGGAATTTCACCGCGATAAATCTGCTTGCGTCCGCTAATCCTGGGATTAGCCAGCCATGTGGACGAGATTTCTCTGAAATTTTGTCCACATGGTACGGCGAATCCGCCGTGGCAAAGCCAGCAGAAGGTGGCGCTGCAGCGCGGATTCGCCTGCTGCAGCATGTTCATTTTTTTTCTTCTTCCGCTGTGGCCGTGTTCTCCTCTATGGGAGCGCCGTCCGCAGTGGAAGAGCGTGCGGCCAGGCCGCTTCAAGCAGATTCCCGGTGAAAATCTTGCGTTTTTTCGCTGTGGCCAAACCGCGAGATCTCCGCCTGGAATCCGCCAAATGTGAACCCAGCCTAAGAGAGCCGTAAATGGGGATTACTATGGAAGGCATTGAGAGGCGCATTGAGAGTAGCAGCAGGATGGGAAGAGTGTGTAGAGATGAGTCACAGATGGAATAGTCTTCATGATGGCCTGGATAGAGATGAGAAAGGAAAACAGATCTCACCAGAAACATTGTCAGAGGAGACATCACCTGTGATTACTTGAGGTAACTGCGCTGTAATCACTATTACTGTGTAGAGCTGGTATCTGAAAATTATATTATGGCTGCAATATTTAGACACATACTACATGTATCTAAGTCCAAAGTGGTATAGAAGTTGTCTAATAGGATATATATATATATACACACACACACACATTTTTTTTCTCTCTCTTGGGGGGGATGTGAGCCCAATTCTGAGTTTTTTTCTATGAGTTCTATTGATGCCACTGACCAAATCTATGCACTGTTTAGGGTAAGCCCCTCAACATTCATACCAACTCTTTTCTTGAATCTGACTTGCTGGCTCTTTATCTGGCCAACTCTCACAGGATCCCCACTTTTGCCCCGGTTACCGATTCTCTCTTTCTTGCACCTATGACCATCTTTCTGTTTTGCTGTGGCTACTTTAACTGATACCCTAGTGCACTCTTGTCACACTATTAATGTCTGAGACAGGCATACCTCTTTTAAATAAAGATGTAGTAAATGTTAGTTTGATAACACATTAAATATACAGTTGTAGTGAATGTAAAATTGACATTGAAAGAGTTGTGCTAAAGTTTGCTGCAACTATGTATTTAACACGTTAACTTGACATTTAAAGAGGTTTTCTGAGCATAAAAAAAGATTTTTTAAAGGCTGGCCATGCTATAAAATAACAAAAGAATCAGTATTTACCTCTCTTCTTCCCATGAGAGGAACGGTGCTGCTCTGGTGAATCTCCCGCTGTCAGCGCTGACCGTAAGTCGAGTGACCACTGCAGCCAATCAAAGGCCACAACTCCATCTCCTGTTCTCCTGGCATCAGTGCTCAGCATCCTGGTCGCCACGAAGGGCTTCTTAAAGATGCTATCCTGGAGTACTCCAAGGAAAATAGCTGTATAACTCCTTATCAGTATGGGTTTATGAGAGATCACTCCTATCAGCCTCTACTAGGAGGTAAGTTCTAGACTGAACCGGGGGGAGTCACTGGAACTTGTGTATCTGGAATTTTCAAAAGCGTTTGATACTGTGCCACATAAAAGGTTGGTATATAAAATGAGAATGCTTGGTCTGGGCGAGAATGTGTGTATGTGGGTAAGTAACTGGCTCAGTGATAGAAAGCAGAGGGTGGTTATTAATGGTACATAATATGATTGGGTCACCGATAATAGTAGGATACTACAGGGGTTAGTACTGAGCCTTATTCTTTTTAATATATTTATTAATGACCTGGTAGAAGCATTGCACAGTAAAATATCAATATTTGCAGATGATACAAAACTATGTAAAGAAATTATCACAGGCGAGGATACTATACGGTAAAGTGACAAATGAGATTTAACACTGATACATGTGAGGTTATGCACATGGGCAGAAGAAATACAGGTCTCCATTACACACTAAATGGGAAACCACTTGGAAACACTGACATGGAAAAGTTTTAGTTAATTGTAAGCCTAACTAGAGCAACCAGTGTCAGATAGCTGCTGCCAAGGCAAAAGAGGTCTAGGGTCACATGACGAGAACACTTTTTCTTCCTCTTTACAAGTCACTGGTCAGACCACACATGGAATATTGTGTACAGTTTGCACATCAGATCGGTGCTTTTTACCTGGAAATATATCATAGAGCCGGTACAATACTCAGTTGTGCATTCTACACTGTCTATTTTAGGCTGTATCCATGCTCCCTGAGGTATCATATTTTTGAATATATTTCTCCATAGTCTTTCATTATGCGCTTTGTCTCTCTCATGTAGCATATGACCTTCACATAAACAAAATAAAATTATATTCAGGCCTGAAACCTTCACACATACTATGTTACTATGATACCAGGAGTTCGGAATGGGATGCTGCAGCCCCTGATTACCTGCAGTAGTCACCTAACTTCCTGCCAGTGCTGACAGTGGGAGATTCACTGCTTCCTAGGTGGAGAAAAGTGGTAAGTATTGATTCTCTTGTTATTTTATAGTATGCCCGGCTATTTAAAAAAAATGTAAAAAAAATATACTTTTTTATACTTGGACACCACCTTCCACGTTTGCTACATCAGAACAACTAACTAACCAGCTAACAATGACAGTGTAATATGGCTAGCCTATGAGTTAGCGCAAGAGAGATTCTCTCAATTTGATAAAAGGTACATTCAAGCAGTTTGGAATTATAAAAGAGCAGTCTATGACGGGCAAAGTGAAGCCTCTGTATATATTCACTTTGGTGCGTGGACATGTATGAAAGTAAAAGCAGCATATGGCCATGTTCCCTGGGATTTACATCTACGCTTTTAAATATTGAAGGATGGCCTGAATTGGTCACTGATTGTGTATCCTGTTAAAGATCAGTTTAAGGCACAAGAAGCCAGTACATTATTCTAAACTGGAGATTTAAAAATGGCATTCAACAATGAGGTTTGGAAGTGTGCTGTTTTATTGCATATCATTTTATAATGGAACATCATAGATGGAAAAAATATATCTACCATACAGAAATACATTCGAAACCTGTAAAACTTTCTGCTTTATTAGTCAATAGATCCCAAATGGAAATCCACCTGCTATTTCTAGCAGTAAAAAAAAGCCTGTTCTTAAATGAGCATTTTATGCACTTTATCTCCATCTAGTGGTGAAGTCGGGAAGTTCAAGTGCTTACAGTGAAATCACTGGTGACAGGAGGGGAAAGGAAATGCTGACGTAGCCCAGCAGATTGTAGGCCAGTGAGGGAGTAACTGTCCTGTGTTCTTGTATTCTCCCAGCCTCCTCTGTCTGAAGAAGAAAACATCATCCAGTGGCCCCCATTTTACAACTTGGCAGAGCTGATTGGTAAATAAATGATTACTGATAATTGTATTTGCTGTATATGGGTGTTGGCATATACCCACTTGCATGCATATCTTATGCCTGCGCTTGTGATACTGTACAAGGCTTTTATTGTTTCCAGGAAGACACACATAATTCCGGCTGTACGTTTTTCTGTAAAGTTTCTAGCTGATTTCCAAGTATTACAGCATACATTTAGTTTAAAGGGGTCCTATACTACATGGCAGTCGCTATGTGGATCGCAGGAGGATTTCCACTATGAATGAAGAAATGCTTAATGCAGAGGACATATAATATAATTCTTCACAGAGGCCCCCGTTGCCTCCCCTACTCCCCTTCATAGTCATTCTCTGTTAAAATGCAGAAGTGAGACAGGGACCACAGCATGTAAGAAAGTTGCGCCAATCCTGATCCTGCCTTATGGAACACTATAAACTTACTGCAGTTTTACACAACATAGTGATTCCTTAAAGGGGTTGTCTCACGGCAAACCTCAAAATTTTACCTTACCCCATGGGCTCTGTGCGTTCCATTGCCAATTCCAGCCTCCTGATTGGCTGGAATCGGCACACGTGACGGGGCGGAGCTACGATGACGACGCGGTGACCATCTTTCCGGCACGAGCGGCCCCATTCACCAGGCAGAAGACCGCACAGCGCAAGCGCGTCTAAAAAAGCAAGAAGACATCAGAATTAGACGGATCCATGGCGACGGGGACGCTAGCAACGGAACAGGTAAGTGAATAACTTCTGTATGGCTCATATTTAATGCACAATGTACATTACAAAGTGCATTAATATGGCCATACAGAAGTGTATAACCCCACTTGCTGCCGCGAGACAACCCCTTTAAGCACGTGGTCCAATAGCTGTTGGCAGCTGCAGAACAACTTGTTACAGCATTGTTGAAATTGGTATCAAGGTTACATCAATGGAAACAGTTACGAGGCAAACAACTAAACTACTGTGCAAGCGCATACAACAGGCGTCACTGCAGTCAGCATGGAAGACTGAACTTTGCATCCATACAATATCCTCCTCCTTTCTGTCTGCTGTTTTGTTAGTTTTTTTAGGCTTCCTGCATACGAACAGGTCAGATTCCGCATGCAGGAGCCCGTAGCGTGGTCCAGCCCTGTGCCCAGACGTCGACTGCGTGTATCTGTCTTCTTCCTTCTTCATCTGTACTGCAGATCGACCTGGCTGCTCGCCATCGGACATGCGCAGTACAGATTTTTCTTTCAAATCTTTTTTTTCCTGCACCGTCGCTAGACAATGATGCGGAATCCACAACCTGTCCGCAATGTCAATCGTGTATCGGCCGCGGGTCAGACACCTTCCATTGACTTCAATGGAAGCCATCCATGCGGACACCGCACAAAAATAGAGCATGCTGTGATTTTTCCTCCACTCGCGGAAATTGCATTTAGTTTCCGCAAGTGTGCAGGATGAAGCTATTTTCCATAGCATGCTATGAATGGTATGTGCTGCGGACGCCGACCACGGATTCCGCAATGCAAATCCATTCGTGTCCAGGCGGCCTTCGTTATAGGATTGCTGTTAATGTTAATCAACATACTATTAAAGGAGTTATCCCAGAATTATCACCTATTCCTGCTGACCACTTGTACTCAGCTATTTTGGCATTGAATTGAATGAAGTGACACCACAATTGTTTGGATACTGCTCCATGCAAGCTCCTTCTCACTACGGGAGGGGTGGGGTGCAGTGAGGAGGAAAGTGGGACACAGGAAAGTGGTTCTTGGGCTTGGTGGAGGTCTCAGCAGTATGACCCAGTTCTACGGTATCAGCTATCGTGTGGTGGGTGATAAAACATGATTCTGGGAATACATTAAAGGGGTTTTATCATTAGAAAACAAAACTTCTATACTCACCTATTTCTCCCTCGCTTGTCTTGTTACTGCATCTATTACCCGCCGATCTTCTCCTGGTTCCCCCAGGTCACCTAACCTCCAGCCATCCGGATTCTTCTTCTTCCTGTGACGAAGGGTACATTGACGGCATTCTCCTTCTGCCAGCCAATGTACACTTCGTCATTAGTGACAGCATGCACAACCTAGCAGGGAGTGCTGAGCTATTGCAGAGACTGCTCATGCGTGCTATCTCTCTGTAATAGTATATGAACTCTCGTTGCAGTCTCGGCAATAGATCAACATTCCTTGCTATTCAGTGAACGTACATGACTAGTGACTGGGTACACTGACCTGCCGGAAGAAGAATGCAGAGAACGGATGCTCTATAACAAGAAGAAGAGGATCCGGATGGCCAGGGGTTAAAAGACTGCCTGGGGAGGAATAGGTAAGTATTGTTTTCTTTTTAAAGGACAAAACCCCTTTAAATTAGACCATTAGAATAAAGATAGTGTTTATCAATTTTCTTCATTAAAGGGATTTCCTCATGAAGACAAACCTTTTTGAAATCCAGTGCCATAGCCTGATGTTGTTTAGAGAAAGAAGACCTGTGGTGAATAGGCTGATATCTTAGCTGGGCCCTCTGCAAGCGACTTTAATCTCTGCTGCAGCCTGGCAGAACGAGATCCGTTTTCCTGCCACTGCGGGGGGAAAATAGAAGAATTGTAGACCCAGTTGCAGTTAACTGTAGCTGACACTTGTCAACTACACAGTAATGTTCAGTGCAGACATATACTTGGAAACAGGCTGCACTTTATGGTTACAGACGATTCATCTCAACCACTCCCTTAGGGACCTTTCACATGGGACGGAATTACGCCGCAGGACGCAGCCAAATCTGCAGCTCCAGAATGCCACACCAAAATCCGTAGGTCTAGATGCGGATTTTGATGCGGAATGGCAGACAAATTTTAAGCCATTTTCAGTTCAGCATCAAAATCCAGATGTAGGGTGACTACCCACTACAGTTTTGTTTTCACTGCGAAATTCACAGCGTTTTTTTTTCTGCAGGGGTCTATGGGACTTGTAATGTTAAAATTGTGATTTACCGCGAAATCACAATTTTGCGCAATCACGATTTTAACATTACAAGTCCTATTGACCCCTGCAGAAAAAAAAACACTGCGAATTTCGCAGTGAAGAAAAATCTGTAGTGGGTAGTCACCCGTAGCCTGCAGATTTTGGTGCTGAATTTACCACGGCTTGCGGTGCGTTGTGCAGCCTTAGAGGCCTTTCACACATGTGGATTATTTCTGCAAGATGCTCCTTAAGGCTGGGGTCATACGGGTAGTATTCCTGGCCGAAATCTTGCGGTTTGGCCGCAGCGAAGAAACGCGAGATTTACGCCAGGAATCCGCTGCTTCAAAACCCGCGGCATTTAGCCCATAGAGGAGAGTGCGGCCGCAGCAGAAGAAAAAAAATGAACATGCTGCGGCCAGCGAATCCACGCTGCAGCGCAAGCTTCTGCAGGCTTTGCCACGGCAGATTCGCCGTCCCGTGTGGACGAGATTTCTGAGAAATCTTGTCCACATGGCTCGCTAACCCTACGATTAGGGCTGCAGGCGGATTTGCCGTGGCGCAATTCCGGACGGAATTTCCTCAGCAAATCCGCCCAGTGTGAACCCAGCCTTTGGCACAAAAAATCCAGCTCCAAAATCCAGGTAATGGAGCGAAAATCTGCAGCAGCAAATTATGCTGTGTCTGGGCTTCTTCAAATAGGAGTATGCACAACTACACTCACCGCTATGGAGCAGAGTTGCGAATGAACAAGGTAAAAATCTTTTTTTTTTACCTTTCAGACTCTAAACTAGTGTGCACGAGTTTGAAAAAAAGTTGAAAGTCCTAACACCTAAGAATCCCGATGGTGGAAACAAAACCATTGATATCAATGGTGTCGTTTCGTCCCATCTTGAGGCCATGGTTTTCATGGCCGTGATTCCGGGGCTAAATTCCAGCCGTCTCTTTAAGCCCTTTAGGTGCATCTTTAGCTGTGTCTTGCAGAAATATTCCGCATGTATTAAAGGTCCCTAAAGCTGCTCTCACACAGGCCAGAATTACCCTGCAGGATGCACCCAAATCCGTAGCTGCGGAATTCCACATCACAATCTGCAGGTCTAAGGGCTCCTGCAGATGAGCATAGGCGTATATACGCTCGGGAGAGCATGACGCGATTGCTCTGTGAAGGGAGCGCTATCACGTGCTTTCACATGCGTAGCAGCGCTATTTACTGTACTTTTTTGTGCTGCCAGGACCGTTTACATTGGCGCTTAATACACCCACACTGTGATTGAACCAGCCGAGCAGTCCCAGGTGTTATCAATTAACACACCAAAAATGCAAAGCTCAATGTATCATTGCACAAAAATCGAGTATGTCATGTAGATTTTCGCGCGTACAAAAATACAATACAAAACCCTGAATATGAGGGAGACCATTGAAATTAATGGGTTCTATTGTCTGTGATTTGCGCAAGCAATTTTGAGCATGCGAAAGCACGCGCAAAAATACTCGTCTGCAGGAGCCCTAATTGCGGGTTTTGATGCCGGACTGCTAGGCAGGTTTTTAACACATTTACATTTCCACATTAAAATCTGCAGGTAGCCTGCGGATTTTGATGCAAAATTTATGGGATTCCTGCACTCTTGCGTTTTTCTTGCACGTTTTTTCACGCGATTGTCAATGGGACTTTCTAATGTTAAAAACGCATCGCAAGTTGGTGCTTTGCGATTTTTGTGTGATGCGTTTTTAACATTAGAAAGTCCCATTTGACATTCACGTGAAAAAAACGGAGCGATATCGCGTGAAAAAAATATGCAAGAAAAACTCAAGTGTGCAGGAGCCCTTACTGCGCCTAATAGACTGTATTAGACTGTATATGTATATAAGAAGCTGCATATGTTGGATGCAGACAGAGGATAGATCCTCAGACAAAAGGAACAGCATAATGCGCTACTTGCTGATGGTAGAATAACAATACTTCATTTAAAACTTTATTTCAAGGTCTACCTGCTCCTTTCTCATGTAACGGGCGGGGGGTATGTGCCTGTGTTGCAGGTGGAAGGTATGGCACAGCAGTGACAGATGGAGGCAGAGGTGGCACATTTTTATGAAAAAACAAACTACTATTAACAGATGTTATGGAAGTTAGCTGTATCCAGTTCATGGGAGGGCAAATGTACTTAAATGTCACATTAACTTGAACATTGTCAAGGGCTATGCAGGCGACCCATTAGGCCGGGCTCACATGACTGTATTGTAAAACGCTGCGTAAAAGTTGCAGCATTTTACTTGCATAGGGAATCGCATATCGCCGCGTATTGTCGTGTTTTTGGTTGCGTCTGCCTGTATGTTGTTGTAGTAATAATAATCTAATTGTGTTTCTTAAATCAGCCTACGCAAACATATGTATATATATTCATATATCCAACTTCATGTGAAATGGTTAACTGGTGCAATACTGTACACTGTTTGCGTGTTGCATTCTTGTGCGGTATCTCAAACACGCTCCTACACACAGTTCTCAGGAATTAACAAGGTCTCCAGATGTGTTTCTTAGGAGAAAGACCTGCGATGCCCACCGCTCATAGGGGAAGGGTGTCTTAACTCCTCCCTTGGATTCCTTGGTCCAGATTGGAATATTATTAAAGTCTATGCTGCTTTGGTATAAACATATATTAATCATTAGGGTCATTACATACTAGGCCAATCATGAGTTGTTATGATGTTAGGAAGGACATGCATGTAATTGGTGCGTCATATTCAGTATATTTGTATTGTACTTCCTTTCAATAAGCTAGGGGGCTGAACGGATGACATCCGCCAGTTCAAATACATTATCATGCATGAAGCTTTACATTATAACCAATCTGGAGCAAACCAGTGAAATCTTCTGGAATATGATTTATTCTCTTAACTACGTGTAAAGCGTATTTTATACGCAAGTGTGAATGGAATAATGAAAATCAATGTACCTTCATTGGTGCCATTAACCGTGTATTATGCGCGCGTAATACACAATACGAATACATTTGTGTGAATGCGGCCTAAGTATGCCATTTCAATCCTTTACAGTGTGTATACTGGTTTATTGGGGTCCCACTTACAGTTCACTGGTGGAAGGGTTGAACGACTGCCTCCGAGTGAGTGCTTTCAAGCGAGTTTGTCAACTCAGGACAAAAACAGAAGGAAGGAAGTTACAAAGTCCAATCTCTCTGGTTGGTGCTGTCCATCCAGGCTCAGCATGGCGACCCCATTCGGAGGCAGCCTCCGCCACTTCCCATGGGGTCCTCCTTTTCCTCTCACAGTGTTTGGGCCCTCTGCTGTGGCAAGCAACACACATATTCTGCTAGCCCCTCTAGCTGCATCTGCAGTCTCCCCGATAGCACCGCTTTAATTGCCTTTATACCCCAATATGACCGCCGGTTAATCTTGTGAGAGGCGGGGCTTCACTTACGTGCATTAATATGCAAATGTTCACATGGGCAAATAAACACTCACATGGGTGCATAAATAAATATTCATCCATGCATTCGCATCATACCCTAATTTCCCATTTAGACTGGGCAACAGTCATCTAAACGACTGCACGAGCGCTGACGTCACCGCTGCTGGATTCTTTCTCAGCGCTTCACATTCTATGTGCAGCACTGAGCAGGGAGTGTTTGCACTCAGTGAGAAGTCAGCGATCCAGCGATGATTTTCATGCTGGTTGAAAGTGAGCGACCCATGAAGTATAAATGAATAGTGCATGATGGCTCAACATTTAGACGTGATGATTATCGCAAAAATTTATTTTTTGAACTAATTTTGCACGATAATTATCCCGTGAAAATGGCCCTAAACACTCAGATCATTACATAGCTCTATCCTAATCTGAAGAAAAGGTGCATAGACCCAGGAACATGTTATCTGTGGATGTTTCAAATAAAGTCAAATAATGTTTTTCCCTCTTATTTAGCTATTAGGTAATGTAGATAATTGTTATAAATCAATTCTGTAATTTTAAGACTATACAATTTTGTGTTTACAGATGCAATTATGGACCAGTCTATAGCAATCCAGGACTCACTGGACAAAGAAGAGAATTGCAGTGTAGTATCCTTTATCGCACCATATGCACAGTGCTTTCAAGCGAGTTGTTCTTTGTCACCGCATCACAGATTCTTGTTGTACAATTCTGCAATATAGTGCCCGTAGCCTACGATGGATCTATACTCTACCTCTGTCTGTAGCCTGCTATGGGTCTATACTCTACCTCTGTCCGTAGTCTGCTATGGGCCTATACCCTACCTCCATGTACCCCCAGTTTTATATAGAGGCACATGGTGGTGCATTCTTCTCTCGGGCCTCCTTGTCTGGCTTGTTCCATTGGATGCCATAAACTCTTGGGAAGGGAGAAAATAACAGATAGGAAACAACACAGTTATGATTTATTATCTGCCGTATCATCCCGTACACGTTAGTGGGAATTGTCAGCTAACACTCCGAAATGGATCAGAAATGCAGCATACTACTTTTTGGGATTAGGAGAGGGTGAATTTCAATTGCAACTCAAAATTTGGAAATCTTCTTTAAATATCTCACTTTTTGTTCCCTATCCCGTTTTGATTCATTAAACACAATCAGAAACGACCAGTGAGCAGTTTATTAACAGACCCAACAGAAAAGGAGTAATGTGAAAACTTTACTACTTTCAGTGCACAGGATTTGGAGAAGGGACGGTGCTTGTCTACATTCCTACATCAATATACTGTATAGTAGACTGTTATGGACACCTAGTACTTACATTAGTCTCTACTTTTATATTGCCAACTTTGATCGCATGTAGGGCTCATTCTATTTAACAGTAAGTTGCTTATTTTTAGGATTTTTTGATCATGGCGGTCAGTACCAGTTCCTGGGGGACTGTAGAAGTCAGTATATTACTAGGAGTCAGTACACACTACCACTAGTTCTATTTTGTCAAGTTACCATTGTTGCTTGATGGTGAGCACAACATGGCATGCTGCAGTACTCTATCCAGTAAAGAAATAAACCCCTGTCACTGTTATAAATCAGTGGGATCTGTTAAGATCTATTAGGCTTTCTCAACAGAAGTAATCCTTGTCAGAATAATCTGACAGGGATTTCAATGGATTTGTATTACAGCCTCTAAAGATCCGCACATTAATTCGCCTCATTTAATGAGGCTAATCTACGTGAGAAAAACCCAACACAGATTACACGTCAAGTAGGGACATGTCACTTCTCTTTTCTGCAATATGGATTTCGAATCCATACACGAAACAAAGCTGTACTACATAGACGACAGTGCAGACGCCTATTGTGAATGATACACTTACTTGGCGCAAAGTGCTCTAGATTTCATGCAGCATCTGCTGTGTTAACAGGGCCTTAGAGGATGCAAAAGGATTCATAAGGGATCTGTCACTAGATCTTTATAAGGGTCCTGTAAAAACGTATGATGCTAATGTACTTCCAGGAAATCACTGTAACCCTTTTTTTTTTTTTTTTTTTTTAACTCTTTATTTTTCATTTTCAAGTTTAATACAAACAATATTGAGAGTCGTTGCAGAGCATATATGTGGTACAATAAAGTAGAATCGTTGTCAACATTCTTGGTAACATTTTCTTTTATAAGCCTGTCATTAACAATGGCGGTATTGCCGTCAGTTTCTAAACTTTGAGTAAACTTTAAACTTTGTGTGTGGATGAGGACCACACTTAATGTCTCATCTTAGGGTCTCTTGTTTATGACGAGGACCTGTTCTTCTATTTAGGTTCTATTGTATTTATCAGTAATCATGTCTTTCTAAAATGGTAACTTTTACATGAGTTTGGTACTCAAAGCAAACTTGCCTAGAAGAAAATGCAAACTTAGACACCAGACATGATACAATAGGAAACGTTGGAGATAGGGTAGTGGAGGAAGGGGTATGTGAAGGACAGAGAGGGATGTGGGGATGGGGGGACTCTATAACCCTGATTAGTTGGTTTCTATTAGTCTCCGGTATTCTGTTGAGTTTTGGAACTCAAGCCAGTGGAACCATGTCGTTGTGAACTTTTCTTGGGTACCTTTGAGTGTAGCTGTGAGGTCCTCCATCTCCAGAACTCCTCCAATCGTGTTAAGCCAAAGGGCTATTGATGGCGGGGTAGTCTGACGCCATAGTCTGGGTATGCAGGATCTCGCTGCGGTGACCAGATGACGTGCAACTGAATTTTTGTAAACTGAAATAGGAATCTCGTTATGGTGTAGGAGGAAGAAGGCGGGTGTTTTTGGAATAGAGTAATGGGTGAATTTGGAGGTTATCTGCCAGACTTTTGTCCAGAAGCTCGCCAACACATGACTTTCCCAGAAGATGTATAAAAATGTCCCCTGCTCCGTTCCGCATCTCCAGCACATGGGGGAGACCGAAGGATATATTTTGTTAAGGCGAGTAGGCACCCTGTACCAGCGAGATAGTACCTTATATCCTGCCTCCTGAATTTTGCTGGATATGGATGAGGAGTGTGTGAGCATGAATATTTTTTCCCTTTCTGTCTGGGACATTGTAATTTTAAGGTCCTCCTCCCATTTTCGGCGAATTCCGGGGGTTGTGGTTCTGTTTCTGTGTTGAGTATGTTGTACATGAGTGACAGTGTGTGTCTGGATGGGCCCTCTGTGCTGCATATTGTCTCGAACTGCGTTTTGGGCCGCGTGAATGCGCTAGGGTGTGAAAGGGAGTTGAGGAAGTGTCTCAATTGGACTGTTTGCCAGAACGGTATCGGGTGTGGGTCTTGTGTCCCTAAGATGTGTTCCATGGTAAGCCATTGGCCTTCATGCAGAAAATGAGCAGCTCGGAATCTACCCCTCCTTAACCAAAGAAGGAAGGCTTTGTTTTCGATCCCTGGAGGGAACGAGGGGTTGCCCAGTACTGGAAACATTGGTGAGGGTCTGGGGGCAATGTCTGGTCTTGTTAGGATTTTCGCTGCTATTGCCAAGGTAGGCCCGATTGTGGGGTGGTGGCTCAATTCAGTAGTGATTTGATCCTGAATCCATGGTAGGGCCTTCAGTGGTATGGACGTGGCAGTTTGTTCTATACTGATCCATTGTTTAAGCTCCCCGTGTCTGTGCCAACCAATTATGCGAGCCAGGTGGGTTGCTTGGTGGTACCTGCTAAAGTTAGGGAGTCCTAGTCCTCCCTCCTCTTTAGGTCTTGTCAGCGTGTCGCGAGCGATACGAGAGGGTTTATCTGCCCATACAAATTTGGATGTGAAGGAGGACCGTTGTTGGAAGAATTGTTTGGGGACATTGATGGGGAGTGCTTGGAGCAGATAGAGTACTCTGGGGAGTATGTTCATTTTGAAGATTGCACATCTCCCGAACCATGAGTGTAGGCCTTTCGTCCATGAGTTTAGGTTTGTCTTAATCTTACTCAAGAGGGAGGGGTAGTTGGCCGCGTATAGGCCTTCCAGCTCAGGAGTAAGGTGTATTCCTAGGTATTGGATGTGGCTGCCAGCCCAAGTGAATGGGAATGAATTTTTAAGCTTGCCAACTAACGACTGAGGTAAGGATATATTAAGGGCCGCGGATTTGTGGTAATTGATTTTAAAGTTTGAAAGATTGGAGTATTGTTTGATTTCGGCTAGCAAGTTCGGAAGTGAGATTCGTGGATTGGTGATAAAGAATAGGAGGTCATCTGCATAGGCAGCTATCTTATAGTCGGTGTCTGCCAGTTTGATCCCCATTACGTTCGGATTGGCATGGATTCGGGTTAGGAAAGGCTCCAGGCACAAGATGAAGATTATGGGTGATAAGGGGCACCCTTGTCTCGTACCATTTGTAATTGAGAAGGGAGATGAAATTTGTCCATTAACTCTTACCAATGCTGTGGGACAGGAGTATAGGCTTTTTAACCAACTTAACATTTTAGGGTCCAGTCCCATGTGGGTCATAGTGGCGAACAGGAAATCCCAATCCACTCTGTCAAAGGCTTTGTCTGCGTCTGTGGACAGCAGACAAGCTGGTAAGGCTAATTTTTTGGCTAAATAGATTAGGTTTAGTGCTTTTGTCATGTTGTCCCTTGCTTCTCTGAGGGGGACGAATCCGACCTGGTCTCTGTGAATTGTGTGTTGTAGAAGTTGGGAGAACCTGTTCGCCAGTATTTTTGCAAATAGTTTTAGGTCTACGTTCAGTAGGGAGATAGGGCGGTAACTCTGACATTGTGAGGGGTCTTTTCCTTCTTTTGGGATTACTGTAATGTGGGCTCTTAGTGTGTCTCTGTGCAATTCTTTCCCTGCCGTGATGGAGTTAAAGGCTTGTAGAAATTGTGGGGTTAGGGTTTCTGAGTATTTTTTGTAATATGAGAGGGTAAATCCATCTGGCCCGGGAGATTTTCCTGTTTGGGTTTCGGTTAGCGCTGTTGACAGTTCACTCTGTGTTATCGGGTCTTCTAATAAGTCTGATGCCTCTCTTGTGAGCCCTCTCATATTTGATTGTTGTAAGTATTCTTGTATTTTAGTCTTTCGTGTGGCTTTATCTTGTTCTCATGATAGTGGGGTTAAATTGTATAGCTCTTGGTAATATGTGCGGAAGGCGTCTGTAATCTGATGTGGTTGGTGCATGGTTTTGCCGGTAGGAGAGGAGATGTGTGGCACATATGTTTTTGCTCTGGTAGCCCGAAGGGCCTGTGCTAGTGTGCGGCTTGGTTTGTTACTGAATTCGTAGACGTGGCGTCTACATTTTGCTAGGGATCCCTTCGCCTGCCCCAAGCAGTGAGTTCTCACTCGGTCCCTTAGGAGTGTTAGTTCTGTACCCATGGCGATATCCTGGGTAGATTTAACACAGGACCCCAATCCTATAAGATAGCCCCTTATTACGCATTTATGCGCCTCCCAGATCGTAAGTGGATCCATGTCTGTGGCGCAGTTGTTTTCGAAGTAATCAGTTAATGCTTTTTGTATTTGTTCTGATGTCTCTTTGTTGTGGATGAGGGATTCATTTAAATGCCAGTGCCAGGCTCTGTCGTGTATAGTGGGGAGTGTTAGGGAAAGAGTTATGGGTGCGTGGTCAGAAAGTGTAATGTTGTCTATTTCTGCTGAGGTTAGTAGAGGGAGGGTCGAATGATGTATCAGGAAAAAGTCGATCCTGGAGTATGAGTTGTGTGGGGGAGAAAAGTACGTGTAGTCTCTGATGGTGGGATGTAGGATTCTCCAGGCGTCTATCAGCTGGTGTTTGTGGAGCATCTTCCTGATCCTACGGTGTGCGGACAGCGAGAGACAGCTGTTTTCCTTGGAGGTATCTGTGTGTGGTTCTAGTGTAATATTGAAGTCTCCCCCTAGCACCAGGGTGCCCTCCTTAAATTTGTCCAAATCTTCCAGGGCCCTTTCTAGGAAAGGTACCTGGTTGGAGTTGGGAAGGTACACGTTCGCGAATGTAACTGGTGTGTTGGCGAGCTGACCTTTGACGAAGATGCATCTTCCCTCGGGGTCGCAGTGTGCAGCTGAGTGTTCCCACGGGATAGAGCTGGCAACTAGGATCGACACTCCCTTCGATTTGGAGGTTGGGTTCAGGCAGGGGTAGGCATTCGTGGGTTCCCGTCGGAGTCAGGAAAGCCGAGCTCTGTGGGTCAGCACTACCTGGTCTGGTGTTGCTGTTTCCCGCCAGGGGTGTTGGGGGGTAGGTTGTGGCTGCCTTCCCTGTTTGCACTGGGCTGCCCGGGCCTGATGAAATTCCCATGTGGTAATTAACCCCATAGGGTGTCCCTGGCTCCTCTCCGGTAGCTGCAGGGGTGTAGTGGCCTCTCTGTGTGGGCAGCTGTGGGGATAGGGAGTTCGGAGGGGTCTCCTGTTGTGGGTCTCTGGTCCCCTCACTGACCTTATAATGCTGCACTTGGCGTTGGAGTGGCACTGCCGGGTCCTTCATGTTAGCTGCCTGCTCCATGTGTAGTTCTGGCGCTGTGCCAGGAGTGCCTAGGGTGCCACACGGCATGTCTGTGGGGAGTGTGCCGCCCGGTGAGCTCTCTGCCTGAGTGCTGCTGGCTAGTGGAGTGTCTCCTTCGCCGGGGCTCCTCTGCTGCTGCTTGTCTTGAAGCGGAGTCGGAGCTTCCGCCTTCCCTGAGCGGGTGAGGATGCGCTCTCTCTTGCCGTCCAGCGCCATGATGGAGGAGCTGTTTGCGGCGCCAGCAGGGCTCGTGCCACTGAGGTAGCGGCTGATCGGGGTGCCGCTTGTGAATGGCGGGTCTCCCCTTCTTCTTCCCCCTCTCTTGACCTGCACTGTAACCCTTTAACAACCAATGATGTACATATATTTCTACATCTTTTTTATACAGCTGACAGCTGTTCGCAATGACCATGATCAGAGCTAGCTCTCTACTTAAATGGCACGGTGGAGGGGAGGTTAAAGTAGAAGATGAAGTGAGAGCTGCCAACTGTGTTTCTACAGGCTCTATTTCAGGCTGTATTGCATCTAGAGCATTGATCTTGGTCTTGCTTTACAGCCAAGAATCTTTGCCTTAGGCCACTTTCATGCGGGCGACAAAATCGCACAATTTTCTCACAATGCGACAATGCTACAAATCACATGTATGTGAAGCCCATGCTTTCCAATGGTTTCATTCACGTTAGCGATGTTTTGTAGGCTGTTACATTGCGTGAAAACAAGTTTTTGTAGTTACCGTAAAATCTCTTTCTCTTTCTGTTCATCTCTTATTACAAGACTGACAAAATAAATTAGACTAACTATATAAAGTCTTTACTAACATCAAAGTAGTAACTTTGTAATCCTTGATCCATATTCTATCATGCGGTACAAGGAGTCTTAATTAACCCTCACAGCAATGAAAGCAGACTTGTTGGACTGGTAGAAAACAAGGACACAGCAGCGTAAGTATAAAAGCCATAAATATTTATAGCCTGTTTGTAACATTCTGCAGCTATCCAAAATGACATAACACCACTCCCATTAAAGTTAGAACTTGCAAACTTTGTGTTACAATGGCTTAGTGGCACAATGAGGGCAATTTAGTTTTGATTTGCCACTAAAAATGTTAAAGGGAATTCCCAACATAGTAACATAGGCCGAAAAAAAAAATGTTCATCCAGTTCAGCTTATTACCCCCCAATGTTGATCCAGACAAAGGCAAAAAAAACCCTAATGAGGTAGGGGGAAAAAATTCCTTTCCGACTCCAATCTGGCAATCAGAATAATCTCTGGATCACCGACCCTTCTGAAATTATTAATTATTATAATATGTAACATTGTATCGCCCCAAGAAAGGTGCCTCCTAATCTCTTGAAGAAAGAAGTGGGTGAGGGCTGGGGAAGGCACAAATAAGTAAACTAAGGTATACTCACTGATCAGAATTTCCCCAGTTTCATTGTAGCCATTCCGTTCTCTGCCGTTCCAGAACCAGGATGTTGTTGTAACTGTCACATGCCATTGATTGTCCTTGTGACTGCTCAGCCACTCACAGGCTTCAGTAGTCACATGCCATTCATGGCACAATCACCATTGAAGCCTGCAATTGGTTGGTCATCTGCACAATGAGAGGCATGTGACCGCTGCAACAATTTCCTTATGCTGGAGTGGCAGCTGCGATGGACACAAGGCACATGTGCATTGGTTGTTATGTTGTACCCTCCCCAAACTTCAGATACTTTTTGCAAATATCATCAAACCCCTTAAACTCCTGCAACAATCTCTAAATTCCGTATGTAAAGCTATTCAGAAATAGAGTTTACTGATACGGTTAATTTTAGTAGGATATGAAGATGGCAGTAGCATATTGTACAGAGACCTTGAAAACAAAGTTCTAAATTCTATTGGTTGGCATCAGTAGGCATCTGTAATTTGATTGCTGTTCTTTACTTGTCTCCGCAGAGTGTTTATATACAGGCATAGAAGAATGGCGATCATCGCAGAGGATGTATCTCTGGACGTCATTGTCCCATTAGCCGAAGGAGTTACTGTTGAAGAAGGTAACCTAAATTGCAGAATAGTTCTGTTAAACTGGAATAGTCTATGGTTGATTCCTGCATATCATGTCCAGTAATCAGGCCCCATATCATTAGGGACTAGCTAGTGCTGCTTCTATATATTCATAGGAACAGTATATACCTGTATCTTACCATGAGCTGAGCAATATACTTTTGGGCCTATATAATGTATATGCATGTTATGTACTTTTAGTTGCTGATACTGTAGATCAATGACAACTTTGTATATCACAATGGTTCATTAGACAGTGGATTATGTATGACTTGGCTGCAAGGAACTAAACACAAAACCTACAAGACGTTGGCATAATATAAGTTAGCTGTCACAAAAGTAATAACTAGGTCAAATTCATATCATCTGCAGTCTTCTATGGGGAAGGGACATGACAACTACTCGAGAGGCTCTGCGGTTTCCTAACTGATTGTAGATTATTTATGCAGTATATATTTCCCCTTTCTCTGGAGAAAAATTTCAAATATTATCTTGCAGCTGTCTACTGCTGCCAGCAGGAGGCAGATATGTTGTGCACATGGTGGTGACATTACAGCTAACAAATGTCTTACCTTTGAATCCTTAGTGACGCCGTATGAAAGATTGCAGGTCATTGGTAAGTGTTTTCTTTGTATCGCTGTCATTTTAGGCATAGAATATAGTGATGGCTTTGAACTAGTTATGGTAATTGTATGAAAAGGTAGAGCGTTTATTTATATGATTTCATTAATTCTATGTATGGCCTTCAGCTACATTATTCCCTGCCCTTTACATAATCCAATTACCACTGCCATTCCCCCAGTAAACTAATAGGAAGCTACATCACACATGCAATGCGATGGCTGTGATTGGTTCATGGAGCGCTACATTAATTGGCACAGCTGCGGTGATTGAAAACCAATTAGAGCCAGCACTTCCTGGAGGCGGGATTTTTTGAACTTCCTGATTTTAAATCCCCACCTGCTGAATACTTCTCAGAGTAGGGCAAGAGAATAACCGGCTGGACGTGGCTGAGCCCCGGCAGCTGCAGCGAGGTGAGTATAGATTTTTCTTTTTTTACACATTATATATTTGAAGCCCTTCCCCGAAAATCATTGCAGCGCTTGCCGGCAGCCCATTGCTTTCAATGGAGCCAGCTGTATTGCCGGCTCCATTGAATTCAATGGGAGAACATCGCACTCCTCTGCCACAGCTGTGACAGCAGCTGTCAAAGCCACAGCAGGGAATAGCGGGCAGCGCTCTTTTTGAGCATCAAAACGCCAGTGTGATTGAGCCCTCAGGCCTAATTTGTGTTCTCTACAAGTATTGGTATGCTTATTATTGCCACTCTCCATTTCTACTCCAGTGCCGGAGAAAAAAGCAACATAATAAGTATTTTATTTTTTTATTCATTCAGAAAATCCACATCTCCCTGCTAGAGTCGCTGTTTTATCTTCAGAAAAATGGTTGAGCAGCTCAGACAGTTATACCACTTTTCATCTCTATCTGCTGACTGGATAGGAATTGCAGATTCGGCGAGCATTTGATCTGCGGTAAAACATGGATCAATCAAATGCATTGGATTACACAATGCCGCTCACATTAGTGGGTCAGACTTGTGTAATCCGCTCACAGAAAATACAGTGCATCAGGTTGTATTTTACAGTGTATGTACATGACATAGAGCCCATTATTCTCTATGGACGCGGATGTACCCGCAGCCCATACGAAATGATATTGCATGTGGGCTGCGGGTATCCGCGTAATCACTAAGCAACAGTATGGGAAATATAAACAAATAAAGGTGTACTGCGCATGACCGCCTGTACATCACACGGCTATACGCAAGGTCACAGGTGGGCTTACAGCTGAATTCTGCTGCGGGTTCTGCATATGACTCTGAGAGCCCGGCCTTAAAGAGAAACTCCATTATACATTTGAGTTCCCCATTGTTATTATTTCTGTATGATTTTTTAACCTGTTGTTGAATGACCAGAGACCATTCAAAGTATTTCTTTAATTCATGGAAAATTCACGTAAAATGTGTCTATTTTTCTGTAATCTTTAGTATAGCATGACTTATGTGGCAGTAATATGTGGAATAAAAATGAAGTGTATCTGCTATCTGTCCACTTATCCTTCAGGCTCTGACATCACAGTGAGGATAAGGACTCCAGACACTGAGCTTGAGATTCAGCTTCCTTTTGGTTCTCACACACAGGAATTTCTGCACAAAGTCAATCAGTCACTTCAGGGTAAGAATTCAGTACTTTTGGGAGATTGGTAAAGTAAGGCCTCCCTCACACAGGCATTTGCAGAAACGCATCGTTTTTCAATGCTGCGTTTACTGTGGTTTCAGCAGCGCTGTCATGCATTTTTGAGAATGTTTTAGCTGCGTTTTTAGCACAGCTAAAAATGCAGCCAAGGTTGCTGGAAAAAAAAAATCAATAATCACTTAGCTGGTGATATCTAGGTCCCTGGTGCTGCTCTCCGGAGCTCCCAGTACTTGTCAACGCCGACAGAGGATTAGTCAGCAAGCTCAGCCAATCACAGCCATTCATTGAATGGTTGTAATTGGTGCATCGAGCGACGATTCTGATTGGTTCAGACGTGGCGGCTCTGCCAATCAGAGCAATCTCTCGCTGGGAGGCAGGAAATTTTAAACCCTGTCACTAGCAATAGATGTATGTTGGCTTAATAAATGTCCGGCAGCCTGCACGGAGCTCCAGAAAAGAGTGGCAGGGCCCCAGATGGTGCCAGCTAGGTGAGTATTCCTTTTTTAGGCAGTGCAGCTAGCGTTTGCGTTTAGCACAGCCAAAACCATGGTATCAAGCTGTGCCACGTTTTCAGCAGTGCTGAAACCGCTCCCCATTCATTTTGATAGGCGACGCAGGGCTGAAATGGGCAAAGATGGAACATGCATTGCTGTCAAAGCACAGTGTTGAAGACGCTTGTGTGAACAGCCCCATTGAAATGAATGGGAGTGTTGTACAGCATTTAGTGCAGTGCTGAAAAGGCAGCGCTAAACGCTGTACAAAAATGTCTTTGTGAGGGAGGCCTAAAGGGAAATTCACGATCAGCAAATGGAAACAAACATATACTGTATTATATAGCTACTTTTTATCCACAAGTAAATAAAAATATTACTAGCACCAGATGTAATCAGTAGAAATTCTTCTTCCTTTATTCAGTTTTAGCAGAACAAAACATCCAAACATAAAAAGGCACAGCCTGCCCAGTTTACACGTTTTGGCTAAAAGCCTCAGGTCCCTTTTGCATGGGCCAACTGGTTTGGATACCCTCATTCCATTGTCGTTCAGTGTAAATGCATGCACATGGTGGCAGTATTTTGGTTACAACCCGACACAGGACACGGTAAGGCTAGCTTCACACGAGCGATCGCGATTGTGCTGTTAGAAAATCACGGCAAATTCGCATCTTTTTTCCTGCAATTTTTTTTTTTTTTTTGCGCGTTAGTGATGCCTTTTTTTTTAGAATAATCTCGCATCACTGCCGGCCGCATTAAAGTCATGCAAGAAAATCGCATGTTTTTTTAACGCAAAAGCCAATAGGAATTTCTAAAGTTAACGCAAGTTTGTTGCCTTGCAAAAAGAACGCTCCATAGGGAAACATGGGAGATGCAAAACGCAGAAAGAAAGAGCATGCTGCAATTTTTTCTTCACTCAACATCGCATCAATGAAAACATCGCAGATGGGAAGGAAACCATCGTAAATCATTGGTTTCATAATCTGCTTTTATACTGACACTCACATCAGGCGAAAATCTTGTGATTTTCTCGCCTGTGTGAAACCACCCTTAGAATGCTGAAAAGAAAAGAAAAAGCAATACTCACCTTGCCGCTGCAGTCCAGGTCGCAGCCGCTGGTCTCTGCCGCTGATCCAGGCTTCCTCGGCACTCCCAAGTCTATTGCCGGAGGCCAGGTTTGAGAACCCCGCCTCCGGCAATAGAGTGCTGTGATTGGTTGTCGGTGCTTGCTCGATGCCCAATGACAGCCCTTCATTGACTGTCTCAGCCAATCAGGGCTTGCCAGCGCTGATTGGCTGAGACAGTCAATGAAGGGCTGTGATTGGGCATCGACCGTGCCGATAACCAATCACAGCACTCTATTACCCGAGGCGGGGTTCTTAAACCTGGCCTAGGGCAATAGACTTGTGAATGCAGGGGAAGCCCGGATCAGTGGCAGAGACCAGCGGCCGCGACCCGGTCTGTAGCGGCTAGGTGAGTATTAACTTTCTTTTTTTCTCTCTACCTAGCTGGGGCTGATTTTCGGGGTAGGGCCTCTATTGCAAGCCCTCACCCCGAAAATCGGCGAGCGGTTAACGCTGCCAAAAACGCGGCACCAAGTGTTGCCGCATTTTCAGCAGTGCTAAAACCGCTGCCCATTCATTTTAATGGGCGACGCAGGGCTGAAAACGCCCCAAAATAGAACTTGCATCGCTGTCAAAGCGCAGCGTTGCAAGGCGCTGCGTTTTCAGCCCTGTGTGAGCAGCCCCATTGAAATGAATGGGAGTGTTGTACAGCATTTAGCGCTGGGCTGAAAAGGCAGCACTAAACGCTGTATAAAACGCTCTGTGTGAGGGAGGCCTTAGGCTGCATTCAGACGACCGTACATTGGCTGGGTTTCACGCCGGCCGATATACGGCGTCTTTTTCTGCAGGGGGAGGAGGCTGGAAGAGCCAGGAGCAGTGCTCTGAGCTCCCGCTCCCTCTTTGCCTCCTCTCCATCCCCTCTCCACCCCTCTGCACTATTTGCAATGAGAGGAGGTGGAACAGGGTGGGGCTAAGTTCTGGAAATTAGCCCCGCCTCTCCTCATTGAAAATAGTGCAGGGGGGTGGAGAGGAGGCAGAGAGGGGGCGGGAGCTCAGAGCACTGCTCCCAGCTCTTCCAGCCTCCTCCCCCTGCAAAGAGAGACGCCGTATATCGGCTGGGCGTGAAAACCCGGCCGATATACGGTCGTCTGAATGCACCCTTAGGCATATATGTATTAGACTGTACAGTGTGCAAGTTGTCATATAGATGACAGGAGTGGTACTGCAGTTGGCGTAGCCATTAATGTTATAGTGCTTTATTGGACTTACAGCAATAAAGGAACATACTTTAATTTCCCATCTCCACATTTTTAACAACCTCAGTTTTGAGATAGACTACTGTCTTTTGTGAAAATGTTGTGAGACATCGTAAATCTAATTTCCCTTTTTACATGGGGAGATTCTGGTTTGAATGCGCACACGAGCGAGTGACGTCACCGCTAATTCGTTCAAAGTTGTTCGAACTCATGCAGTATGTTCAGACAGGCAGATCATCTATGACAATCGCTCACTTGTCATGCAGTTGTAGTGGCCTGGAAATAGGCACTACATAGCACTGTTTAGTTATGGCCCTAGGGGGTTAATCTGAGTCAGTTTACACGAGGGATGCAGGTAACCTAGCAACCAGTTAGGACGTTTTTATCCAGCTGCACAAGATAGAAAAAATGCATAGAGACTCAGATGAGACAGGTAGCGTCCAGATAGGCTGTGATTGGCTGCACACAAGCTGGTCAGGTGACAGAGACAACAAATAGCCGCACAACGGTCACAGGAGCCAGAGAGTGAGGCGCACCAGGCAAAGCAAGTGCCACAGAGGAGAGGCAGCATACTTTTAAGCAATAAGTAAAGAGTAGTGAGAAAAGAGAGGTGCCAGCAGGGAGAGAGCACCAGAAAAAAAGAAGCGTCCGACAAGAGAAAAGAAAGTGCCTGGCAGGAGAGAAAAGTGAAAAGAGACAGAGAGATCAGCCATGACAGAAAGAGAAACAAAAGAGAAATTTGAGAAACCATGAGTAACTGAGAAAGAGAGACAGCTTTGACAGTTAATAAAAAAAAAAAAGATGCAAATATGAAGACAGGGGGGATAAAGAGATATAAATACAAAGAAGGATAGAGAGAAGAAATCCAGAGTAAGCTCCCAATACATGGATGAGTTAGACACAGGTGCAATTTGTGGATCAGTAATTATGCACTGAATGTGATGAAGAAAACTACCTCATTTCACTGCCTTATTTAATAATATCGTGGTTACAACAACTTAAAGGGGTTGTCTCGTGAAATCAAGTGGGGTTCAGTACTTCTGTATGGGCATATTAATGCACTTTGTAATATACATCGTGCATTAATTATGAGCCATACAGAAGTTATTCACTTACCTGCTCCGTTGCTAGCGTCCCCGTCGCCATGGATCCGTCTAAATTCGCTGTCTTCTGGCGTTTTTAGACGCGCTTGCGCAGTCCGGTCTTCTCCCTGGTGAATGGGTCCGCTCGTGCCGGAGAGCTGGTCCTCGTAGCTCCGCCCCCGTCACGTGTGCCGATTCCAGCCAATCAGGAGGCTGGAATCGGCAATGGACCGCACAGAGCCCACGGTGCACCATGGGAGAAGACCCGCGGTGCATCGTGGGTGAAGATCCCGGTGGCCATCTTGGTAAAGGAAGAAAGAAGTCGCCGCAGCGCGGGAATTCGGGTAAGTAATAAACTTTTTTTTTTTTTTAACCCATTCCTTGGGTTTGTCTCGCGCCGAACGGGGGGCCTATTGAATATTAAAAAAAAACGTTTCGGCGTGAGACAACCCCTTTAAGGCTGGATTCACACGAACGTATATCGGCTCGGTTTTCACGCCGAGCCGATATACGGTGTCCTCATCTGCAGGGGGGGAGGATGGATGAGCCAGGAGCAGGAACTGAGCTCCCACCCCCTCTCTGCCTCCTCTGCTCCCCCTCTCCACCCCTCTACACTATTTGCAATGAAAGGAGGCGGGGCGGGGCTAAGTTCTGTGAATTAGCCCTGCCCCTGCACCGCCTCTTCTCATTGCAAATAGTGCAGAGGGGCGGAGAGGGGGCGGGAGCTCAGAGCACTGCTCCCGGCTCTTCCAGCCTCCTCCCCCTGCAGAGAGAGATGACGTATATCGGCTCGACGTGAAAATCGAGCTGATATACGTTCGTGTGAATCCAGCCTAAGAAAAATATCTGGCTCTTTGTATTACTCCACACCTCACCACTCACAACTACAAATTGTGCCTAAGGGCACTGGCGTCCGAACAAAGCAAATCACAATTACTTGCCAGCCACAAATAATAAGAAAATGATCGCTCACCATAGCTCTTTGTGGCATCACGATAGTGCTTTGTGGTGGCTTGACACAGTGCTTCACATTGCTATGTGAAACAATGAGCGGTAAGTTTTTATATGTAACAAGAAGTGAGCGAGCTGGGGTTGATTTTTATTCACATGTCCGTATATCAGCCCGGGTTTTCACGCCCAACCGATATACGGTGTCCCTTTCTGCAGGGTTGGGGGTGGGCCGGGAGTAGTGCACTGAGCTCCCGCACCCTCTCGCCACTATTTGCAATGGGAGGGGGTGGAACATAGTCCCCCCCCCCCCATCCTGCCCCTGCCAGGTCATACCCTGAGCATGCTGTGTTTTGAAAAAAAAGCCACTGACTCCAAAAACATCACAAGACACAAAACTTTGTATGTAGACAGAATTTCACTATAGACTTTAAAGTAACATCTGACCACAGCATTTCTGACTGAAGAAAGAATGCCATAGAAAACGCATTGTGTGATTTTAATCTTTGGCTATATTCACACATGCAATTTTTGTATTTTCTTTGGTAAGGATAGCTTTACACATTGAGTCTTTACAAATAAGGCTGGGTTCACATGGGACTGAAATCCCACAGAAATCTCGCAGAGAAATGCAAGGCTGCGGGTTTTGGAGCCGCTTAGCCGCCTGCATTCTGCTGCGGCTGTTTCTCCCCATAGAGAGAAGAGAGACCGCTGCAGAAACGGGGAAAGAATTGACATGCTGCGTCTTTGAATTCTGCACGGCTTGTCCGCTACGGATCAGCTGCAGGGTGTCAATGAGATTTTTGCAAATCTCGTCCACTTTGCTGGCTAATCCCAGGATAAAAGGCCGCTGACGGAATTTCCGTGCAATTAGTCTGCACAGAAATTTTGTAGCAATTACGCCCCGTGTGAACCCAGCCTGAGGCTGGATTCAGATGAACGTATATCGGCTGGGTTTTCACGCCCAGCCGATATACGTCGTCTCTCTCTGCAGGGGGGGAGCCTGGAAGAGCCAGGAGCTCCCGCCCCCTCTCCACCCCCCAGCACTATTTGCAATGGGGAGAGGTGGGACTTGAACATAGCCCCGTCCCGACTCCTTTCATTGCAAATAGTGCAGAGGGGCGGAGAGGGGGTGGAGAGGAGGCAGAGAGGGGGCGGGAGCTCAGGTCCTGCTCCTGGCTCTTCTATCCCCCCCCCCCCCCATGCAGATGAGGACACCGTATATTGGCTCGGTGTGAAAACCAAGCCGATATACGGTCGTCTGAATCCAGCCTTACACAGCATTATTTGCCAAAAAAAGGCACATCCAGATGTTGAATGTAGGCCAATAAAAATGTGAATTTTTCTGGTGTTTTTCCTCACTTTAGATGTGAGGACGTATTTTCTGCACTGATAGAGATTGGCGCACAGCTTGTTTAGAAATCGCCGTCAATATTTCTATTTATAAAGCCGTGCGGTGCATTGACAAATATCTGCGGTGTGTTAAAGTGTAGTCTTGTATAAAATCATTATTTGTACCCATGTTATTTTAACATCTCATTCTATTTTTGGAGAAGGCAGTCAAGAGGTCAGAAATTTCCTTAGTAGTTTAGATGGGTGGCCCATGCTGTATTCCCAAGCTCCAGGGAGGATCATCTAAATCTCTTGTGGCACATTTCATTGTAGCTTGTGGAATGCAAAACTGTAACTCTTCATTGCCCACCAATACCAGTACAGTGTAAATAAATCATTGTCTGAAAGTCAGCAGGACATGTGGACATCTTCTCTAGCCCAGCTAGGTTTATAATTTCTCTTGTGTTTCGTGGTTAGTTGCTTTATATATCTATATATAAACTGATTGGACACTTGAGGAAACAATACAAGTAATTTCCCTAAAGTACTTTCTATATAGTTAAGAATTAGGCTCCAATCTCACCACACGTGGCGCTTATGTCTAGTGTCACATATATGGATAGATATATGCAACTGTTCTGTACATCTGCCATGGACTGGAATAAAAAAGTATTCTGCCCCGTGTGCTTTTTTGTATTCAGTTGTATTGAAAATGCTTTTCACTAGAGTCGAGATCAACTATCCTGACCAAAGTTTAGAACACCTGGGCATCATACAGAACGACAAGTACTATTTAGGCAAAGTAGTAAAAGAGAGTAATGAAAAGGCCTTCATTTAAAAAAAAGATGTTTATGAAAATGTAACAAGAAATACAAAACTAAAATACAGGACTGAAAAAAAAAACAAAACCGCGTTGACCCAGCATCACTCAGTGCCTACATCTCCAATGCCTCCAAGGCCCCGTGTGCCATGGCCCGGTTCTGATGCTCACGTGCCCATTGTTAAAAGTTTGGTGGTGGACAGGGTTCACCATAGGCATTCCAACTGGTCCGTAGCTATGCAATCCCATACACAGAAAGTTGTGATGCCCTGTGCGTTCTAACACCTTTCTATGAAAGCCATCATTAACTTTCCATCCCATGACTGCTGGTTTACTGGCACTGTAGAATAAAGACACTTAATGGCTGCAGTAAGAAGGGCTATTGGAGATTGTTAAGAGGTTAAAAATTCTTACTACTTGTAATATGTGTAGCTTATTATACCATAAATGTCTGCTTGATGGAGGCTCAACCACCAAGACCCCTAATAATTATGAGCATGCTTGCTTTTTTCCTTCTCTTCGAAAGAGGCTGAATGCATATGACCAGCCACCTCTGCAGAGAATGGGGGACAGGGCAACACCTTTGCTGAGATTGATGGAAGTCCCAGCACTTGAATTTCTACATGGAAAATCCCTAGCATTATAAGTAGCAGCAAAGTGGATGAGAGTTTCAGATTTTCATGCCCGTGATGAAGTGAACCCCTGGGAAATGAAGGGGAGCCCCAGAGGTTCCCTTCATCGCCACTGGGGACTAACAGGAGCTTGCAGCGGGACATTTAAAAAGTGAAAACTTGCTGTTCAGAGGGACTTCGGACTGCTGCCGCAATACCTCTCTCTCATCCCTGAACTCCTGAACAGCAGCGCATCTTTTCCGTCACTCATCAGCGTTGTTTCAATGCGGAAACAGCTCGGGACTTCAGCGCGGAAAAGCGTCTATTCATGCGATTTTTCTGCGCGCAGACTTTTTGTGCGATTAGGTCCCTTGTGTGAACGAGCCCTTAATCCGTGGCATGTGAATTTATCCTGCAGATGTTCAGCGTGGATTTTACCCCTTGCAATACAAGAAAAGCATGCGTAGATGTTCATGTGCTGCAGCCGTTCTTGAGTAGCGGAGAGGTTAATAGTGTGTCTGCAGCACTGTTTCCTTTTATTTATCTTAGCAGAGAGAAGGAGGGTACTGAGCGCTCTATATATGCCGTGTATTGTCAGTTACATGCTAGCTCTGCTGTTAGACGCTGGCTTCTAAAACTTGGCCCCTATTGGATCTTTGATGTTTTTGTAAACCCAGGAAAAGTTTTTTTTATTTTTATATATGGACTCTGCATTATACAACATGGATACAAGTTGGAAATCCACTGGAAGTGTAAAACCCCTGCAGGGTAAGTACGTGATGCTACCTACAGGCAGATATACAGATGATAGGTTTCTGAATATTAAATACTAGAAGTATTGCTAGGGACACATGACGGCTGATGTGCTACAGTTAAACTTTTCTTGCATGAGACTGAGGTTAAAAAAAACACACTGCTCTGTGTAATATTTTTATTGCCCTGTATAATAGCTAATAAGATTCCAAATGAAGCAGTGTGATATTAAACAACTCCATATATAACCCTGGGAATACATATAGAGGTGGGCAACATAAAATACTTGGCAGGTTCCTCTTAAACTAGTAACATGCCATGTACCGCAGTTTTCAGCAGCATGTAGTTCCCCTTACACTGCCTGCGGGCTCTGAAAATGTTCAGAAAACTCCTCAGTCTACGAGATGTGTGTCTAGAGTCATATAGAAAATAGAAGACCGGTAGGAGGGGGATGGAGCTGAAGTTTCTCTTTTTTTCTACATTATGACTAATGGGCCTTTTATGACTGCACGAGCGCAAATGTCGCCGCTAAGGTCGTTAGCACTCGTGCAGAGCGTTTAGACTTACAGACTTCACCACTTCTCGCTCAGCGCTTCACCTTCTATGTGAAGTGGGGAGCGTTTACAGGGAACGACAAGCCCGCAAAACCTGTGAACGAATAGTGAGCGATTTCTGTGCATTTATACTGCACGATCATTGCTCGAATTTGTTAGTTTGAGCGAATTTTAAGCAGTAATTATCACGTGTAAATGGCCCATTACTGAGCGAATTAAATTAACCCCGTCGTGACCGCCGATATGCCTTTTGACGGCTTTTCAGGCTGTGCCTTATTCCACACGGCCGTCAAAAAACGGCCTCATTGTGGAATACGTCCACAGGTCCGGCAGGTGTCACAGCTGCAGTCTCTCATATACCAGAGGATTGAAGTCTCCTGTCATCTGATCGATATTGGCGACCGAATAAAAGTGAATGGTGGCGCACTAAGGGTGCCTGTTTCAGCTCCCCTCAGTGATCGGAACACTTTGGGGGGCTGAAGCGGACCTGGAGGCTGCCGCAGTCCCCTGCCGCCTCCTGCCTTCCCCGGGTCCGCTCTCCCTGTGCTGCGCCTGCAGCAGAGACCGGGGGCGGGGGGGCTGCGGTTTGCAGTCCCCAGGCACAAGGTCACTATTATCAGCGATAATAGCGAACTCGTGCAAAGTATAAAAAACATTTTAAAAAGTTAAATAAAGTAAGTCTCAGCTCCCCTCATGGATCATATCCGTGGGGGGAGCTGAGAGTTCTCACCCCCGTCCTCTGCGGCGTTCCGACCCTTCCAGGACCTGATGCCACTTTCTGCGCATTCACACCAGCCATAATAAGTCATGCACATGCACAGGGGGCCGGGAAGCCAGGTAAATGTAAAATCACCCTGCTCCCGGCTGGTATGAGTAGCCGAGAGCAGGGGGATGTCACGGGGAACTGCTATATGCGGTTCCTGATCACATGATCACCGTTATCCAATGGATAACTGCAATCATGTAAAGTAAAAAAATGTTTAAAAAAGCGTTAAAAAAAAGTTTTAAATATTTAAGTTTCATCTCCCTTCACTGATCATATCCGTGAGAGGAGATGAAATGAGGTACCTAAGTCCTCCGGATTTTTTCACGGACCTTACCCTGGCTTCTGCGCGCATTGCCAAAATGCCGAGGATTGCCGGGGTAATTTAAAATCTATCTGCTCCTGGCTATGAAACATAACTGAGAGCCTGGAGATTTCATGGGGGACCGTGGTACGCAGTCCCTGGTCACGTGATCGCCGTTACCCATTGGATAACGGCGATCATGTAAAAGTAATAAAAAGTTAAAGTTTCACCTCCCATCACAGATCCGATCCGTGAGCGGAGGAGAAATTACTTATCTAAGGCCTCCGGCGATGACCCCGATGGGATCTTTATTGGTGGACCTATGCCCAGCTTCAGCGCATGCACCTATCGGCAAAGTGGCAAACACAAGCACAGCAGCTGGGGACGGACCGGGAAATTTAAAATCTCCTTGCTCATGGCTACTAAAGATAGCCGAGAGCCTGGAGCAGTGACTAAGGGTCTCGGTGAGCGGTCCCCAGTCATGTGATCGCCATTATTTTTAGGGAGTCAATTTATTCAGTTGTGCCCTGAAATCCAATGGGTCTTCCCTCCATTATAGGCCTAGCCATGTGTCCTATAAGTAGATTAGGGCCACAATGGGTATGTTTCTGAACACGGGACAAACAGGGGGATCCATTTTGGGGTGAAAGTCTTCATTTATATGTGGGCTGTACAAAAACAACTGTTTTTAAATGACAGATTGCCAGAAATTTTCCCTTCTTCTTTGCTTAGATTCATTCAAAAACTGTGGGGTCACAATATGCAGTACACCCCTTGATGAATTCGTTAAGGGGTCTAGTTTTCAAGATGGGGTAATTTGTGGTAGTTATTCATTGCTTTGGCCGTTTAAGGACTCAACAAGTGAGCAAAGGGGCCTAAATCACCTTCAAGCAAAATGTCTGTTCTGAAAGCCACCGGCTTCTCCTTTCAGTTTGAGTCATACGGACATAGGATTAGGGCCACAATGGGTTTCTCAACACAGGATAAACAGGGGTATCTCATTTTCATGTGCTTTATAGAAAAAAATACTGTCTTTAACCCCTTAGTGACGGAGCTTTTTTTCATTTTTGTTTTTTCCTACTCCCTTTTAAAAAATCGTAGCTCCTTAATTTATCCATCGACGTAGCTGTATGTGGGCTTGTTTTTTGCGGGATGAGTTGTATTTTTCAATGGCACTATTTATTGTACCATATAATTTACTGAAAAACTTTTTAAAAATTCTTAGCGGAGAGAAATGGAAAAAAATGACAATCCACCATCTTTCGG